>NW_028317813.1:5679393-5982424 GCF_062004578.1 Staurois parvus
TGTAGCCAGGAAACATGGCTCAGGAGCTGCCTGTGGCTGTGCCTGGCTGCTGTAGTTTTAAAAATAAATGGATCAAGGTAAGTTGGTAATTAGAGGGAATCCTGCCAACATCAGGAAATTTAGCAAAAACTTCTTACTAAGCACTTCTTTGAAGTGCTGTATTTTGAATTTCCTCCTAGATAGTAGCAGTAGATGTTCCATTTTACCATTGTACCCTTGTAACGGGGATCTAATAGGTTGGCCACCCAAGTGTAGTCTTTTGACAACTTCAAACCTGGGGTCCTTGCACATGTATTTTAGCATTAAAGACCCTTTTTACCACAAATTGTCTGCAGCAGAGGTGTCTGAGTTCCCCCCAGTCTTATCCCTGCACATGTCAGGGTCTGGATATGAACCTACAATCTCTGTGGTATCTGGCATGCTGGACAGCTCCCTATCTGATCTCTTAGGACAATCTTTCCTTGTTTCTTGTGAACCTTGCAGTCTTTGCTCCTCCTATGAACTTCATGATTTAAGCCATCTCTATGCACTTCCTGTTTGTCAGATTATTCTGCTCTGTCCAGCCAATATCTTGCTCTTTTGCACTTCTGCTTGATTCCAACCTGCAATTACTTTTTACCTTTGGTTTGTTTATCAACTACCCCTCTGCCTGATCCCTACCTGCTATATCTGCTACTGGACCTCGATTTGCTCTCCTCCTGGTGGGGCAATCCTGAGGACTACAACCTAGTAATAACATGTAGCAAAACCCATCACCATCAGGAGCTCTGGTGAATCCCGGATAGTGCTTAGACCCCACACCTCAGGTGAGCACGCATCATCTGCCAGGGTGACCTGCTTGTATACCTATCCTACTGGTTGGCGGGAACCTTTCTACTGCTATAATAACTACTAGTCTTCCTGACCAAGACAGTAAAACTCCTGGGGTATGGGGGTGAAACATCCCTCTTGAATATTATGACATGTCCTACTCCTCTTCACCACAAGCCCCCTAACCCCCCTCCTCCTCCTTGTATTCCTCCACTACCTCCTGCTGCCTCATTGCATTCCGCATGTTGATAGTGAGCAGGGATAGCCTTCTGGGCAAAATAATGGTGGCTGGACTTCTGGCATATTAATGTTGGCTGGGAACCTGCGATTGTTGCAAAAAACAAAAAGGAAAAATGGATTCAGCTAAAAACCTCTACCAAAATCACTTTTTCAACCATTGTATAAAAGTAAGAAAAACATGGACAGAGATCATTAACATACAAAATACTTAATTTATTAATTACAAAGAAACATACCCAGAATGAAACAAACCTCACTAAAAACCCTTAAACAATCATGTTCAGGGAAGTATAGGATTCTTATATTGTATTTTAAATTCAAAAAAGTTTATCGGAACTTCCTACTGAGAGGAAAACAGGGATAGTGATAGATAGAAATAGAAGTTAGAAAGGTGGCAACAAAGAATATATCTTTTCCAGCATGCTGGATAGTGGTTAAGTCCACCATAAACAGTATCTGGTTATCAAAGATATGTACGTAGACTTCTGTGCACATATTTTCCTCAGCAGCTACACTCCAGTTGAATAACAGATCTGATTAGATCTGTCTCGTTCAATTGTATTTGCATCCTAGATTCCATACATAAACAAAATTGAATAGTTTGGCAGTAATCAAGCAAGTAGATCCAAAAACAACACAATGTGGTCCAGAGGATGGTAGTAGCAACAGACTCATAGGGGCATATGTTGTCCAAGGTTTACTCCATTTGATTGTTGGCCTCCCTCACACTAGCAATTTGTGTCATTCAAAAGGTATCAATATTGACTCTTAAGCTTGATTCCTCAGCATACAGGATATATACACAGTCGTACCTCAGTTCACGAATTTAATGTGTTCTCCAGGAATGCATTGAAAACCAATTAATCTGTTCTGGAGGTCAGAAAAAAAGTTAAAAAAAAAGTATTTTATCTGTTCAAAACTCTTTATAAAGTGCACTTTAAAGGCATAAATACTGTACAGGGACATGATTAAAAGATTTCCAGAATGGCTCCAAAACTCGATGCAAAAACCGCTCCAACGCCTCCACACTCGATGCCACGTGCTACCCACAGACTCCAGCATGCACGGGGGCGGCGCTATAAACCTCCCAGGCACAATGCATCCTGCAGAAAACTTGCTTCATATTGCGGAAAAAAAAAATCATTAAACCGAGGCATTATTTTTAATGGATTTTCATACGTAAGCTGAAAATTACATTATCTGATACGTTCGGAAACTGAGGTACGCCTGTATATATATACATATATATATATATATACACACACACACACACACTGTTTAGCCCAACTGTGAAACAGTGGCATATAAAAAATGGCAAACGTAGCTTTCTAATACTTGTAACCATATCCAACCAAAGTGAACATAATATCCCATAACGCCATGAGAGTGATAGTCTTGTAAGAAATCTATAATAGGTCCCATTATGACTTGCACAGCTTGATCTGTTTCACCTGACCCACCCGGCTGCATCAGAGGCATAAGTACCTGCCTTTGTGGTGTAGCACAGAACATAAACTCGCAGAAACGGGTGATTCCTAAAGCCGAAATGAGAGCAAATGTAAAGCTAGCAGTTTTGCCATGCTGGTTTTAGGACGCTGGGCATGGGGGGTGATTTGCTGACAACTGGCTGCTTTGTGGCTGGGAGGAGTAAGAAGAGAAAGTCTGTCAGCCACATTACTACCTACTTCTTGTGTGATGAGCCACTCGCTCCCCAGAATCTCATCTTCTGCCATAATCACATTGGAGGAAGAAGAGGTTAGAGAGGAAGGGAAGGAGGAGTAGAGGGAGACTAAAGAAGGGGAATTGGGTAAAGGAGGAATAAGTAGGGGCCAGACCTGCTCTGTTTCCAGGTGCTTTTAATTAGGTTTATCTGGGGTCAGCAGGGACTTAGATTTGTGGCAAGAATTTTACACACGCCCAGATCTCTGGGTGGGTTGGGCGCCACAAATTTATGGATGTACTATCAGCCAGCACAACTGACACAATTATTCGTAGGCTATTCCAACCATGAAAAACCAGACTGGTTGTGGATGGAAAGACAAGCTATTCACAGACAATTCACAGTGGATTTTGTGATGTGGCAGCTCCTGCTCAGCGATCATGGTCCCAGTATTGTCTCATTCCTTAGCTCTGTGGGATAGATTGCCGACACATTATAGTTTCATTTCCAGATATCATCCTCTTGCCCACATCTTTGATAATCCTAGGTTCCCTCCAGGAATGGACACTAGGGCTTTCAAATGGTGGCTTTCATATGGTGGTTGGAGAACAGTCTCTATAGAATTGGGCTTTTTCACCTCAACTGGACCCTTCACTTTGGCCCACTGTATATCTAAGCTTGATTTACCGCTGTCTGAATTTCTTCAACTCTATAAATCTCTACTTTCTTTGAAATCCTTATGCCTAGTGGGGCAAGCTGCCCCCTCTCTCACTATGAAAACTGGTGTAATAAGGATAAAGGACTAAGAGGAGGAATCTCACTGATTTATGGTCTGTTGCTTGCCTCCCTGGATAATTTATCCTATATGGCAGAATGGGATATGGATCTGTCCTGTGACACAACTTTGAAAACATGGTGTACTTGCTTCTATGCTGCTTTCCATGGTATTGTGAATGTCTCCCTCATTGGGGCACATCTTAAAGTTATAACATGATGGTGCATTGTCCCAGCCCGCCTAGCTCCTCTCCATTGTGCTTTTGTGGATGCTTAATTGAAGGGAACCATGTACCATATGTGGTGGGAGTGTCCCCATATTAGGAAATATTGGAATAGGATATTCTCATTACTTCGTTGTGTACTTGATAAAAGTATCACACAGCAGTCCCAGTATTCTCTGTTGAATGAGCCAATTCCCAATTTCTTGATCAGTGATCAAAGGTTTGCCTCCTTCTTTCTAGTGGCTATTGTGGGGGCCAGGAAGAAGCCATCTGTGTCCTTTACACATACTAAATATAAAGTCTTGTGAATTATGATTCATGAGAAATTAGCGAGTGTCCTTAATGACATGGTCAAACAGTTTGAAAAAAACATGGTCTCCTTGTGCTTTGTATATGCATACCTCATTAAAGGATGTAGTATTGTAGCATCTTTTTGGTCTTGGGACACCCTGGGTCTATTTTCTTTTTCTCCTAGTTTGTCTCCTATCTCTCTGTTACCCTTTTTGTTAAAATTGATTTACACTGTATGAGACGAGGGGCTTTTTTCTCTGCTGGTCTCTTCTTATTTAGATGATCTGGTGGCTTTTAGAAGTATGATTGCCCATCTTCTGGCAGCAGCATTGATGTGATATTTGCCTGCTCTTTTGTTTTTCTCCATTTTTGTGTTTTGATTTGATATGCTCAAACTGAAGGTATAGTATCACTGCTGGTAAATGACTTTGATCTCATTGTCTACCATTATTGGATATAGTTGTTTCTCTGATTTTTGTATCTGTACTGTTTATCAATATTTCAATAAACATATTGAACAGCTGCAGATTTCCCTCTTCCATTTGCTTGTAACTGCCCTTCCCCATGGTTATATGTGGGGGGTTTTGCTTTCAAAGATTCACCTATCAAAATTCCTGGTCACTGCAGATTCTTTCTGCAGCTTCTGGATCAGTTAACTCCTCTCCTTGACTGAGCCTTGGGGGATAGTTCCCCGGATCCCACCTAAATAAAATGCAAGGCTGTCCTGTACTGTCCCTTAATGGATCTTGCACAGTCTGCCAGCAGCAGAGCCCGGTCTCTGAAGATCCCTTTAGTGATATGCCCATTGTAGAAGGTGAAGCCAGTATAGTGTCTGGTTCCTGTAATCTTGTGTTTTGGAAGGATGAGAAGCCTATGGCCATAGATATTTTCACCTGCAGATATTCCTCCAGTGTCCTGACTGAATGAAATAAATAGCTATAAAATACAACTACTGGCTACTGACTGCATCAATACTAAAAATGCAGAAAAAAAATAAAACAAAAAATATATAAATACATATGGAATAAAAATTTAAAAATGATTTTAAAATAACATAAATAAAAGAAATTGTGGATTGGCATCTGCTATGATGGACTTCCTCTAGATTACATAGAGGAGAAGTTGCAGATTAAAGAGCTTGGACAAAGTAGGGCTCAGATCACCGAACCTGGGGGTGGTTGTAGTGTAGCTTTGTTTTGCAGCTGATGCCTGCTGCCATCTGGAGGCATACTGTCCAGCTACTGTACAATATTTGTGGCTATTGTCTCTCAAATAAGACACTCAATTTCTATTTCAAGATAAAATCCATGTCTCATCTCTTATAATGAGGCCTAACCAGCTGCTTACTTACTAATCAGACAATACACTCTAATTTCTATTGCAAGACAAAACCTGTTTTGGCTTTTTCTATTTCCTGCCTATTCTACCACTTGCATACTTTACCGAAAATAGCCACTGTCTACTGAACACGTGCCTTGAAATCTGTATTTTGAATATTTTGCTAATTGGGGATACGGGGATGGGAGGGAGTTTGAGGAATGTGAGTTTGTGGTTGTTAAGTGTTTCTTAATGGTGGATTATATGTGGCTACCTCAGAGGCGGTCTGGCAAATCATGGGGCCCCCAGGCAGAAGGGGATCATGGGACCCTTGTGTCCTCGCCCACACTCAAACCACACCCAAAAAAGCCTATAAAAAGGTACCAGGGGCATCTCATGGGGTCCCCCACTGACCCCAGGCCCTCGGGCAGTGCCCGAGTGCCCTAATGGTCAGTCTGCCCCTGGGCTACCTTTAGGTGAACGGACACCAAAAAAAAAAAGCTTCTGGGACATCACTAATGTAACCACGCCCACTCCCAGATAGCCTGTTTTTTTGCTGAGGGCATCTGTAGGTGATGAACATCTTCTCTGAAACAAGCCTCTCCCTTTTATGTGGAGCTTTTTGCGTACAAAGATTTTTCTGTCAAGATTCCCGGCTTCTTCCTGCAGCTTCCATATCAGTTGACCTCTTGGCTGTGCCTTGGGAGATAGTACCCCAGACCCCACTTAGAGAAAATGCAAGGTTGGTCTGTAATGTAATCTGCTTCATTGAGACTGGCATAGAGGTCTCAGGAAGAGATAAGTAACTAATATAACAATTGATGTCAGAACAGCCAAAATTCATATGATTCCAACAGCCTTTGTTATGTGTATATGCCTAATCCGCAATCAAACTTAGTACCATCCACTATCTTATGAAAGCACATGGTCATACAGGCTTACTGCATGTAATCTGAGTGTGTTTAGAGTTTCTCTTCATTGGACTGTGTTATCCTGCCAGTCTCAATCGCAGTTCACCTTTTTGAAAAGATGGTACCTATTTACAGTAAAGAGTACAAAATGTCTAGACAAGGCTCCATGCCCTCTTCTATTGCTGAATCAAAGTAAGTACTGTATATCATGCTTCTGACCACACAGTCTTTGGGGGAGCAGATTCCACAGATATTGTAGAGTAGAATGTAGAACCCAAGCACACGATAAAACCAACTCAGAAGCTCAGAGAAAATTATGAAACTAGTAGAGATGAGTTCCCCAGCAATTTGTCAGACCTATGGGACAAAAAACTGTACACCACGTCAGTTGCTTCACATTATAATACTGAAACAGCAGAACTAGGAGACTGTATAGATTGCCTTCTGCCATCCATGATTGTTATCAGAGTCTATCTGAAAAATATATAGTCTTCTTAAGGGACACTAAGATAGAGGACTCTTTAGCAGAACTAAGACTGACACCCTGAACTAACAAAGAGATCTTTTAGTGCAAAGTGCTATGAAAAAGGCAGAACTCTGCATTGTGTATCTGCAGGAAACTAGATCCATCTCAGCTAGATTCACAGCACAATCATCTAGACCTTCTTGCTCCAGGAGGTCAACATTAAAGCCAGCCATAGATGGATCGAATCTTGGCTGGTTCAGTAGGGATCAGCCAAGATTCGATCCATCTATGGGCAGGCTTATTGTACCTAAATCAATCCACCAATCAACTTGGGTGAAACCAGCCTGTTAAATATTTAGCATGCGATTATTGCCAGAAGCTGTAGCCACTGACAATAATAATTTTGTTCTCATGGCAGGGACAGCTCCCTGTAATCTCCCCCCCCCCGCCAGGAGAACACAATAGCTCCACGGGAGGGATTCCCCCATCAACATAGACTATGTAGATGGAGGAATCAAGCAATTTCCTGTGGTTGCAAGACATAAAAATCGCATAATCTATGGCTTGCCTTAGTGACAACCTTATAGAGGTCTGTGCAAATGCAGAAGCAACTAAAGTGTGAAGCTCCTTTGCTAGAAAAGAAACAAAAGCTTATGTGAAAGCAAGAAGAGGCAGAGTTGCAAGCTCAAGTGAAAGCTCAAATAAAAATTCTCTAAATGAAAAAAAGAAGCTGCTGCCTTGGCTAGGTTAAAAGTCCTTGAACAAGTGATAGGAGATTGTAACAATTCAGATAGTTTTATCCCAGCAGAACTGGAAGATCCAACTGAACGCACCACTGACTACATCCTAAAGCATAATATTTGCAATGATACAGAACTCTCTGTTGTACCTCTTAGTAGCAACACTACTCTGACTCCCAATACCGAGACCTCTAAGCTACAAACGCACGTTCCACTTCAAATCCACCATGCAGATAAATCTACAGAGCAAAAGATATCACCTCCTACCATTAACAAGGTGACTTCCAGTGACATGCTATAGTTCAAGCTACAGCTAGCAGAATCCTTAGAGACCACAGCTTAACGCTCTTGTAATATAATTTTATCCTGGTATATCTCACCTTTATGCACCAGAGACCGTACATGCCCAAAGGGTTCCCCAAGTTATTTCAACACTAAAGAGTGAGAAGTCAGATCTGTTTGACTTCACCATATATACGATTCATTTTGAGCTCATTAATAACAGTCTCTCAAGGTATGACAACTGTCCAAATAAATACAGGGCTTAGAGATCAACATTTAAAGCTGCAATTGTTATTCTCAATCTTACTGTAAAGGAGAAACTTGATTTAACTGCAACTCCACTTTTGTTTAGAAAAAAAACATTCCCCTTTGGGTAATCTATGTAGATTGCAAAGATTTTAACAAACCTTTTTGCAGATTCCTACCTTTTGTTATTCTGAAGACATAGCTGTTTTGTTTGTCTATGTAAATTTACAAAATTAATGTGAAAGGGACACATTTTTTAATAACACTTGTAGGGTTCTAATGAGGAAAGTGACAGGGTTGGCACCTGTTTAGATGTGATTTCCCTTTGGGAGTATCTCACTGCATTCTGACAACGGAAAGTTTCCCTGCTATCAGAATACAATGGTTGCTGCTGCCAGCTATAGCTGGTGGCACTAATCTTATTAATATATCGACTCTATACAACCAGCCTGCTCATGAATGGATTGAATTTTAGTCTGTTCCTGCTCAACCAGCCGAATTTTGATCCATCAATGGCTGACTTTAGTGTATCTACTGTAAATCTGCTAGTACATCTAACATTCCCCTCCCTCCAGACTGACAATGCTGCTGTCCAAAGTTGTATCTGTTGCTCTACGGTTCAATGTGGAGGCACTCCAAAACAGGAGGTATGCTACTGGCCAGATCACCAGGTGAAAACAGAGGGGAAATGCCTAAACCAAGAAACCTAATGTAGCCATAACATCTAATGATTGATAAACTGCAACACATTACATTTTTAGTTTAATACCACTTTAACTACCTTCCTTGCAGAAGTGTCTGCTATAATCAAATCAAGACCCCTTGTTCCAGGGTTCTCAGCTGTCCTTAGTCCAGCGACTCTTCTCACCCAGAAGGTTGGGACTGTTCCTGTTTCACCAGGAGACTTTACTGCAAGAAATCTGTACCACAGTCAATGGAAGTCAAGTACTTCTGGAATTGATAGAAGAGGGAATATCTTACTCTACTGCAGGGACACAGAAAATGTCAACACCTACAAGTTGGAAACCTTATCCTGCTAAAAAAAACGACAAGCTGAGAGATGTGCCTGTGGGACTTAAGAGCAATTTTAGTGATGATGGCAAGGTATGCAAGGTAAAGGTGAAGTCTGCAAGTTGTATATTTCTATTTAGTATTAAAGCAGCCTGAGTCTGCTCACCCCAAAGTCCTTAAAATTGTCCAAACCTGCTATGACCTCCCCAGTCTACTTGCTGTTTTAGCCTGCCTTGTACAGTGACTTGCCTTACCCTGAAAAGCTATTTGATGCTCCATGGCCATCTTCCAAACTCTTACTTTCTAAGTGAATGACCCAAGACCCTAGTTCCAGCTTAACAGATCCCTCCGTTCACCACTAGCTAGAGCTTGCACCCATGGCCTTATGCTACTGCATGAACTGCTTGGCATTTAAGCTTGCCAGATCTCCAGGATCAACCTCCCTTTCATCCATTTGCAAAGGATTCTTTGGCTCAAATGCTGGTCAGTGGAACTCCTGTGCAAGGAATGCCTGAAGCTTTTGCCCTTTGAAGGAAAACGCCTGTTTGGTCCCAATTTGGATAAGTACATCAAGGTGATCATAGTGGACAAGAGTACTTGCCACCCTCAGAAAAAAGAAGGCTTACACTTCTACAGGGAGACCTTTTACTCACGAGGCTAGGAAAAGTTCCTTTTTGCTCCTCTCAGACCTCCAGCTCCAAGTTTATGTCTGGAAAGCACTTTTGTTGGAGGACATGCAAGTCATCCATGTTTTGCCCCAAGCCATCTTCTAAGTGATGGGGAGCACCCATTTGTCAGAGTGATCATACATCTATCTGCCTTTTAAGTCTTCTGATCCCCAATACAGTCACTGACCACTTTATTACGTACACCTTGCTAGTGTCAAGGAAATATCCCCCACACCATTACACCACTAGCCTGAACATTGATACAAGGCAGGATTAATCCTTGTTTTCATGTTGTTTATGTCAAATTCTGACCCTACCATCTGAATGTTGCAGCAACCAGCCTGCCCATTCTCCTCTGACATCAACAAGACATTTTTGTCCACACAACTGCAGCTCAATGGATATTTTTCGGACCATTCTATGTAAACCCTAGAGATGGTTGTGCATGAAAATCCCAGTAGATCAGCAGTTTTTGAAATCCTCAGACCAGCCCGTCTGACACCAACAACCATGCCAAATTCAACGTCACTTAAATCCCCTTTCTTCCCCATTCTGATGCTCCGTTTTAACTTCAGCAAGTCATCTTCACCACGTATACGTGCCTAAATGCATTGAGTTGCTGTCATGTGATTGGCTGATTAGCAATTTGTGTTACCAAACAATTGAACAGGTGTACCTAATAAAGTGGCCAATGAGTGTTTATCCCAGATGTTTGGATCCAGAATGTCATTTCCAGTCTGTTGAGAATTTCGACAAACTAGAGTTTGTGACTCTGCTCTAACCCCCCCCTCTCAAATTTGCCAATCTCTCCACAAAGATGGGGGGGGGGGGTATCCCTGTAGCTTTCTTTTTTTGCCTGTGTCTAGTCACTTGATGCTAACTGCATGTTACCCATGGTTGTAAATTGAAGATCCTTTGTCCTGTACTGTACTCCAAGAAAAGAATTTTACTGTTAAGTCATAAATGTAATTTTTTGAGCACTCTGCTTTGATATTTAATTAAACTTTAGCATCAACATTAGATGCCTATAGACTTACATGGTTTTGCATATTTCAAGCATGATTCAAAGAACACCCTGCTAATGAAAGCGGGGCAGATTTGCTAATCTCTACTGCTGGGTACAGTGTGAACTGTGCTTGGCTGAAAATGTTCTGCAGTTAGATATGTGTGCAGTTTTTTGCAGTGTTAGATTTGTTGTGTCCAATGCTATACGTTCCATGTTCTTAGATGGAACAGGCACAATGGTCTGCAGTACCAATTGCACTGGGTGCTATGGTATACAGTAAAAAGTGTACTTAATGCAATGCTGTGCTATTTCTTTTTCTGGGTGCAAAGTTCTGTAATAGGGGCAGTTTCAAGAACAGATTGTGATGTTAGCAGCCTACAGTCACTCCATGCAACCACCATCAACAATGGAAGTTAAAATAACCCCAATTCCAAAAAAGTTGGGACACTGTGTAAAATCTACATAAAAACAGAATGCAATTATTTGCAAATTTCATAAATCCATGTTATTCACAATAGAAAACATAAAACATCAAATGTTTAAATTGAGAAAACCAAAAAATAAGGTGATTTTGAAATAGATGGCAGCAGCACATCTAAAAAAAAAAAAAAAACTGGGTCAGGGCAACAAAAAGCTGACAAAGTAAGTGGTACTAACAAGGAAGAGCTGGAGGAACATTTTGCAGTTAATTTATTGTTTGTTGCAGCTGTGCATGGTAGCCAATCAGCTTCTAACTTCAGCGTGTTTAGTTAAGCTTTGACAATGAAACCTGGAAGTTAATGTTTAAGTTTTAGTAAATCAATCCCATAGCTGGTTGATTTGCCATTTGAAAATATTTGGCACATCTTGAAATGTAAAATACAACAAAGTAGATCCATGGCTGTTGAACAGTTAGAATTTTATATTAGGCAAGAAAACTCCAGCAACTGGTCTCCTGAGTTCCCAGACATTTACAGAGTATTGTTAAAAGAAGAGGGGATGCTACATTGTGGTAAATATGGCTCTGTCCCAACTTTTTTGAGATGTGTTACTGCTATCAATTTAAACATTTATTTTTTTTTCATAAAGTGGTTGTAAACCCTTATACAGGTGAAACTCAAAAAATTAGAATATCATGCAAAAGTTCATTTATTTCAGTAATGCAACTTAAAAGGTGAAACTAATATATCAGATACTCATTACATGCAAAGCAAGATAGTTCAAGCCATGATTTGTCATAATTGTGATGACTATGGCTTACAGCTCATGAAAACCCCAAATCCACAATGTCAGAAAATTAGAATATTGTGAAAAGGTGCAATATTCTAGGCTCAAAGTGTCCCACTCTAATCAGCTAATTAAGCCATAACACCTGCAAAGGGTTCCTGAGCCTTTAAACGGTCTCTCATTCTGGTTCAGTAGGAATCGCAATCATGGGAAAGACTGCTGACCTGACAGTTGTGCAGAAAACCATCATTGACACCCTCCATAAGGAGGGAAAGCCTCAAAAGGTAATTGCAAAAGAAGTTGGATGTTCCCAAAGTGCTGTATCAAAGCACATTAATAGAAAGTTATATGGAAAGGAAAAGTGTGAAAGAAAAAGGTGCACAAGCAGCAGGGATGACCGCAGCCTGGAGAGGATTGTCAGGAAAAGGCCATTCAAAAGTACTGGGGCTTTCACAAGGAGTGGACTGAGGCTGGAGTCAGTGCATCAAGAGCCACCACACACAGACAGATCCTGCACATGGGCTTCAAATGCCATATTCCTCTTGTCAAGCCGCTCCTGAACAACAAACAACATCAGAAACGTCTTACCTGGGCTAAAGAAAAACAGACCTGGTCTGTTGCTCAGTGGTCCAAAGTCCTCTTTTCTGATGAGAGCAACTTTTGCATCTCATTTGGAAACCAAGGACCCAGAGTATGGAGGAAGAATGGAGAGGCACACACTGCAAGATGCTTGAAGTCCAGTGTGAAGTTTCCACAGTCTGTGTTGATTTGGGGAGCCATGTCATCTGCTGGTGTTGGTCCACTGTGCTTCATTAAGTCCAGGGTCAACGCAGCCGTCTACCAGGAGATTTTGGAGCACTTCATGCTTCCTTCCACAGACAAGCTTTATGGGGATGCTGACTTCATTTTCCAGCAGGACTTGGCACCTGTCCACACTGCCAAAAGCACCAAAACCTGGTTCACTGACCATGGGATTACTGTGCTTGATTGGCCAGCAAACTCGCCTGACCTGAACCCCATAGAGAATCTATGGGGCATTGCCAAGAGAAAGATGAGAGACATGAGACCGAACAATGCAGAAGAGCTGAAGGCCGCTATTGAAGCATCCTGGTCTTCCATAACACCTCAGCAGTGCCACAGGCTGATAGCTTCCATGCCACGCCGCATTGAGGCAGTAATTGCTGCAAAAGGGGCCCAAACCAAGTACTGAGTACATATGCATGCTTATACTTTTCAGAGGTCCGATATTGTTCTATGTACAATCCTTGTTTTATTGATTGCATGTAATATTCTAATTTTCTGAGATTGTAGATTTGGGGTTTTCATGAGCTGTAAGCCATAATCATCACAATTATGACAAATCACAACCTGAACTATCTTGCTTTGCATGTAAGGAGTCTATCTCATATATTAGTTTCACCTTTTAAGCTGCATTACTGAAATAAATGAACTTTTGAACGATATTCTAATTTTTCGAGTTTCTCCTGTATATACCCAGTAAAGTGACTATCCTCAGGTGCTACACAGACATAAAACAAATCTGCCTACACAAGTTGTACATGATAATCTGCCGCCTTCTCTTCTCTACAGCCATTTAAAGTCCAGAATTATTATTATAATACAAGAGTTATATAGCACCAACAGTTTGCTCTTTACACTATAATGGGAGACAATATAGCAACAATACAGTTCAAAACAAGAGGGTTGGAGCTTACAATCTAAGAGTGTATGCAGCTTGTCTGAGCTTCCAGAAAACAGGGGTTGGAGAGCTGAAATTGCATACCACAGAGCTCAATAGGAGCTAATTGAGGGGGAAGGACATACCCCCCTTCACAGAGCACACAGGAACAGAGCTGAGGCTGTCAATCACAAACCGTGTGCTGGAGGTCCCTCCTCGGTCACCTTTTTTCTCTTGGTGTCAGCAAAACCTGTCAGAAGTGATTCATAATCACAGCAGAGAAAAGAAGCAGCAGGCATAAATGTCACTAAGTGCTCTGGATTGAGACAAGTACACACTATGTAGGGATATGCTTTGTTCATATTTCATGTGTGGGGTTTACAACCACTTTACAATAGTATATTTTCTCAGTTTAAACATTTGATATGTTTACATTTTCTACTATGGATACATTATGGGTCTATAACATTTGAAAATCACTGCATTCTGTTTTTATGTACATTTTACACAGCATCTCAACTTTGTGGGAATTAGAGTTGTATATGGTATGTGTAGGGTCACAGGCATAAACATAACATCACGTCTATATGACCACAATTTGAATGTTAACAGCTTCCCGACTGCCCTATAGCAGAACTACTGCTACAGGGCTGTGCAAAATCATGTATATATATGTGATTTTGCATTTCCTGGTAAGGGGCACGCACGCACCCTTCCCCGTCGCCCTACCCGCGCTGCCATTGGCGGCTACAGCTGTCAATCACCGGGACCCGACACCTGGTGATCGCCGAGGAACACTGACAGGGGAGAGGTCTGTATGTAAACACCACAGATCTCTCCCCTGTCACCACCAGCATGCTGCTTTGCTATGCAGAGCAATACAAAGCAGCATGCTGACATGGTAAAACACACAGCACACATAGTAAAACACACACAACACACATAGTAAAACAGCACACAGTTCACATAAATTTACATGATTTTGCATTTCCGGGTAGGGGGCATGCGCCACCCTATCCACACTGCTATTGGCTCTTGAGGATGTCAGTCACCAGGTCCCAGCCAGCAATTCCTGGCTGGGACTCGGTAATCGCCGGCAAAGCTGAGAGGGGAGACACCTGTGTGTAAATGTCAGCATGGACGTGCTGCTTTCTATCTCAAAGAAAAGCAGAGAGATAAAAAACAGCAGATCTCCTTGGTAAAACAGGTACATAATAAAAACACTCCCTAACACACAGTTAACCCTTTGATCGCTCCAGATGTTAACCCCTTTCTGCCCAGTGTCATTAGTACAGTGTCAGTGCTTTTTATTAGCACTGATCACTGTATTAGTGTCACTGGGGATGTCAGTGGCAGTTAGTCAGTCCCTCCCCCAGTGTCAAAATGCTCGCCGCAGTCGCGAACTCCCACTATATGTCGCTGATCGCCGCCATTACTAATATAAAAAAAAATTCCAGTATATATACACCGCCATTTGTAGACAATTTACACGTATTGGGATTTTATTTTTTTTGCAAAGACCTGTAGCAGAATACATTCTGGCCTAAATTTATGATGAAATATGATTTTTAAAATTTTTTTACTGGATATGTTTTATAGCAAAAAGTAAAAAATATAGTATTTTTCTTCAAAATTGTTGGTCTTTTGTTGTTTATTGCGCAAAAAAAATAAAAACCGCACAGGCTATCAAATACCACCAAAAGAAAACTCAGTTTGTGGGGAAAAAAAGAACATAAATTTAATTTGGGTGCAGCGTTGCATGACCACGCAATTGTCAGTTAAAGTAACGCAGCACCTTAACGCAAAAAAATGGCCTGGTCAGGAAGGTGGGTAAATCCTCTGGAGGGCAAATGGTTAAATATCAAACCAGTCAGACAAAATTTTAAAAGGCTTGCACCTGACTTTTTTGGAATTGGGGTTTTAAAAATAAAGCTCTAACAGGGAGAACAGCCCCAGTAACTCAGGTTCAGCTACTGTATCTCACCAATAGAGTCCCAAAAAGAAAAAAGAAATTGTATAGTGCTTGAATTCTCTAGCAGGTACTAAAAAAACTGAGATATCAGTCTTGATTGTACTGATCCTTTAAATTTGCTCCAATTTCTATAGATGAACCTGGGATACTTCTGTACTACAGCATTGCAAATCATGCTTATGTCACTGTAGTTGCTGCATTCTCATTCTTAGATGTGTTGTTCATGTCTTTGCAAGTTCTAAGCGGGCGCAAATGACCAAACCACTATAGTAACAAGTGGATAGAGCTTTATTTCTGCCACTTACAAGGTACAAATGCAGTTTGATTCAAAACAAGCAGGTGCATGAATTTCTTGGAAATAATACACTCTATCCTGGCCTCAGGAAACGCTGAGGAATTAGCTGGGAATAGGAGAAGGCTGGCTGCCTAGCAACCCGTATGTGACCAGATCTCACTAATCCCCTGTGTGTTCCCTAACCTTGATACAGGGGCCTGCTACATGCTCACAGGCCAGAGGGAGAAGCATTGTCCAGAACAATGTACAATAGAAGCCCTATTTCTACTGAATGGCACCGAGCAGAGTAGGCCCCTTCATTATTAAATTAGTATGTTTTTAATGTGTCTTTGTATTCTTGGAATAAAATGTAAGGAATAATTAGTATATTACAATAAAAAGCATAAAAGATTAAAAAAAACAATGTTGCTTTCTTTTAGAATAGAAAGATACTGTCACGAGGCGGGGGAGAGAATGGATGGGCTTTGAGTATCGCTATGTTTATTGCTGATAGATTTGTTTCTTACTCCAGTACCACTTTCATTTTTCGGGACATATTCTGGGCCTGTGTTGCCCTAAGACATTGTAAGGCTACGTTCACACTAGCATTGTGTGCAGGCGGCAGAGAGGCGTTTGGGAAGGCTTCCCAAACGCCTCTGCCAATTCTGCACATTACAGCACATGGTGCTGTTCTAACGGGAGCGTTTGCATCGCGTCGTGGCAAAACGGATGCCTCTGGTCGAGTCAGGAGGCGTGGAAGCCTCCTATTCTAGTCTATGGTGCCGCTCCGCAAACGCCCAGCCGGCGTTTGCAGTGCGGTTGCGACGTGGTTGCGGGGCGTTTGCGGAGCGGTAACACCATTCAAACTGCATTTTAGGCCTTTGTGGGGCGTTTTTAACCACGCATGCGGCGTTTGCGGAGCATTTAACGAGCGTTAATAAATGCTCCGCAAATGCCGGACCAACGCTTGCCAAACGCTATAGGGACGTTTGGCAAGCGTTGGTAAAACAGCCAAGTGTGAACGAGCCCTAAGACTAACTAGAAAAGCTACAATTTCTGGGGAAATTGTGTGAAGTGTTCTTGCCTCCATCAGTAGTCTATAACTGGAGTGGGCGGAGTAACTGGGTGGAGTGGCTTGTCACTCTGCTGCCTGCTCACACACCTGGGTTCCTATGGCAACTCACTCTACAGCAAGGGCAGAGAAAAGCGGTTAAAAACAAACTGCTCCAACTTGCTCACTTCACTGGCGGTTGCCATCTTCAAACGGTATAAATCCTACACCGAAGAGCTTTATATTGTGAGAATCACAAGACCCAGACCTACATTTTGATGCATAGTATGTCTCTGAAAATATTAAAAATGAAGGCCCAGTCGCAGTTTAGAAATTGCCCTTCAAATTTGAGATGGCTAGAGTGGAGTTTCAATGAATGTCAATGGGCGGCATGAGATGCAAACAAATGGTCATATTGTGAAAACTATCAGGACTATGGCTTAGCCATGGACATTTTTA
Organism: Staurois parvus; assembly: GCF_062004578.1. Classification (NCBI taxonomy): domain Eukaryota; kingdom Metazoa; phylum Chordata; class Amphibia; order Anura; family Ranidae; genus Staurois; species Staurois parvus. Next base: position 5,696,680 of record NW_028317813.1, read on the forward strand.
GTGGCAGCAGGGATAGCTGAACGTTTTGATATAAGATTTGTGTAGGTGGGCTTGAAAATGAGGGAGTGATGGCAGTTTAGAAATCATGTCCTGATTTTTCAGCTCACACTCTAGCTTTTGTCAGCTCCCACTCTAGTTTTGAACATTCCGCCATTCATTCCTATGGGACCAATTTCACCACAAAAACGCCAATATTTTGTGAACCATTCGACGAAACGTTCCACAAAGTAATAGCACACCAATCGGGAACAATCCGCACATTTCGGTATAATACTGTCTATGTCGTGTAAAAACTGTGGGAGGAGTTAGGGTGGTAAATTTGGCTATAATAAGAATATATATGTGAGATAACAGCAAGTGGTCTTGCCATGCAAGAACACATAAATAGAAGACTGTCATGAAATTTCCTTTAAGTCAATAAATGTGATGCAATAATTTTACTAAGCTTTAAAATTTAATGGACACTGGTGATTAAGGCAATGACCATAGAAACAGGGCCTTCAAAAGTGTACCATACAGAGCACGGCAACACAGTTCATTTTAATGCCCACCTCTTCTGGAGCACCTTTGTATTTTCTTTTAGCACCCCCTCTGCTGCACTAAGCTGATGGCAGTAGGGAAAGGAAGCCCTGGTCTGAGGGCACGTGACAGTGTTGGACAAATCCCCAAGAACTAGCACTGTCACATGAGAGGAAGGGGTGTAAGCCATATGTCCCTCCATACCCAAAAGTAAAAGGTATTCTCTTTGCTTCTGGCAGCTGAGCAGAATGGTCGGGGAGTGAAGGAAAGGTATGTACTACTAGGAAGAAGGCATTAAAACAAGTCTACTACTTTTCTCAACATTGGAAAATCACCGGTTTGCTATAACAGAAAGCCATCATGATAATATATGGAAGTTGCCATTGCGAATCAGTTTGCTTTAATAATTTTTGCTTTACTTTGGCTCTTTTGATGTGCCCACATTTCAAGCTGATGAAAAGTATTGAAACCAGAGAGTAATTAGAATAGCTAGTCAACTGGCATAATCAGAATATTAACAAAGGTCCCCATTTACTGAACGCAGCAAAATGGTTAATACCAAAGTATTGGCAGGTACAGGAAAGTCCATCAGTAAAAGAGTGGATCAGGAGAATAGGATATACATATACTATGGAGGAATTGTATTATTTTGGGGAGGACAAAATGGGAAAAGTTTAATAAATATGGGGAAGATGGCTTAAATTTAAGACATCAAAAAATACACAGAACTGGTGGGAATAGAATGGGGTGGAAGGAAAGTACATAGGGAATGGTAAATAAATATTCATAGATGAGAAGGAAATAATAGGTATATGGAAGATTATGGGTGAAGGAGAGGAGCAACCATGGGTGGTGGGAATATCGGGGAGGGTTTTAAAATGTAATGTGGTGGATAATTTGTAAAGATTATGTAAACAGTTTTTTTTTGTATGGATTTTGAAAACTAATAAAGATATAATTAAAAAAGATTAACAATGATAGCCCCTGTATTTCTCTTTTGACATGGTTATTCTTTGAGGCTGTACTGATGAACCCCTTCCCATTCAAGATGCAAATTAAAACAAAGGACCCTGACTTCTTTTTTTTTTTTAAGTGTCTCTCTAGGCAAAACAGAAAAAACCTCAAGCAAGTTTCAAATAAAATATGCATATTACACATAAATTAATTTTTCACAGCTTAAGTGTAGCACCCTCCTAGATAGCTAGGGGGAACTAGTGCTCAGTTGTTAGACAGAATAGAAGCCTGTGGTGAAAGTCGGAGGGAGATCAAATTCGGGTCAGTGCAGAGAGGCTCCACAGGCCAGTACCCTGATAATGCCCCCTGCTCTAGAATCTTAGAGAAGATTCTAGAAGCAGTGGGAAGGGGCGAGGAGGGGCTGGCCTGCACACTTGGGGGACCTTGGCCAATCCCCAAGCAGGAGGTTTGGCAAGGGGCAGGGCAGCCTTCAAATGTGACAGAGCCTTCTCAGCAGCAGGAGAGTTTGGGTGGAGGATGAAGTGAGAGGTTGGAATGCAAGAGCCTGGGAGGGAGCCCAGATGGGAATGAGCTCACCTGAAGCAGGGAAGCTGAAGAGGAGGAAAACTCAGTGTCTCATCAGCCCCCAGAGTGAGGACCATCTGTGGAGCAGGGAAGGAGCGGCCCAGCAGAAGGCCTGAGAGTAGCCACCAACCCATCAGCTCATATACAGAGGACTGAGTGCGTAGAGCCACACCTCCTGGGCCAGAAAACAGCACTCTAGTGGGAAACTGGATTAGCTGCTACCCGGGACTGTCTTACCCTTTAACCCCCCTGGCAGTATTCCCGAGTGTAGCTCAGAGTGGACTTTCAGTACCAGAAGTGGTAACCCTGAGCTACACTTGGGATTACCCTGCAGCATTGCTCAGGGATCCCTCCAGCACTTACCTTGTCCTGCGCTCCTGCGATGTCCCCCCTGCAGCGTCCCCGGCCATATCCTCTGGCCGATGCCAGCATCCGTCTTCCGGGTTCCGTTTCCTGCGAGCGTCGGGACATACAGGACGTACGGGGGACGGAAATGTGATATTCACTAAATACACTAAAATCTCATAGTATAACATTACTGTATCAAACCATTTCACATACATTTTGTCCCTACTGCTTTGTCCTGTGCCCTGCCTGCATTTTTACTGTTCTTTCTGCCTGGAAACTGAGAAACGTCCATGGCGTCCAAAAACCATCCCTTTGGGTCAAAAGTGGTTTTAGACAAGCTAAAGAACAGTGATAGTAAATTAGAACCACTTGTAGAATTAAGGTATAATGATTCGTGGGGAATTTCGTCATCAGACACTGAGAATGATTCTGTGACTGACCTCAGCGATGTGCGAACTTGGCGCTCTATTTCAAATTTCAGTGTTTTTGGTTTGATTACATTATTGAATTAAATTTATTATTATATTATTTTTTATGATTATTTATTATAATTTATGATTTCGTGTTTCAAATTTTATCATATTTACTAGACTCTTGTTCGGACAGATTTCAGTGAGTTATTCCTAAGAATTACAGGCCTACAATAAAAAAACAACATATTTCCATGGAAAACAATGTACCGCTTTGAGCACAGAAATACTGACATAATCAGACCACTAGGGAGGTTAACGTCTGCACGACGGCTGCACACAAATGTGGCGTCTGGGCCTAGACGCTGAGCGGCCGCACATTTGTGTGCAATTAAGAAAAACATGTGCTGACTCACATGTTCCGTGACTCCGGTACTCACGGAAAGGTCCCCGGTTTCCTCTTTCAATCGGGACCTTTCCCGATCATGTGACCACCGTGAGGGCGAATCACGGCGGTCACATGATCCTAAAACCCCACCCGGTTTCTAGAACCCTTAAAGGGCCGGGAGGCACCGATGCCAAGGGGTTAAAGTGACAGGCACTGGATCCCTTGACAAGGGATTCACCCAGTACAGCTGGATGAGAAGTATTCATCCGGGGTGTGGGGTGGCACAGCAAGTGATGCTAGCTAACTCTCCAGAAGAGAGATTTTGCTGTCTTAAAGAGACTTGTATATAGTTCCAGGGAGATAATCCTCAGTTGCCATTCCCTTTGGGCATCCCATACACCCCTTACCCCATCCAAGTTCAAATCCCCTAATAAAATCCCAAAAAACCAAGCTCAAGAACTGGTTACTGTCGGGCTCCGCCCAACGGGATCTCTAGTGGTCCACGGCACGGGGTTTCCCAGGACGCGGAGTCTAAGTCCCAGTCTGCCTTTTCACCAGGGCCCCTGATGGTGGGGATGGACTTGGTGCAAGACTGAAACCAGGTCGCGTCCCTGGGCACCCCCGGCGGCGGCAGAGGGGTCCCGCTGAGGGTATGTGCCCGGGTTGAGCCTGCTGTGAAGGGGATGACCGATCCCGATCCGAGCGGGATGGATGGGATGACAGATCCCGATCCGAGCGGGATGGATGGGCGGCTGTCAAGAGTAGACGAGGTCAGACTAGCCGGGTCGGTATTGTGCGGGCAGCGTGGTACAGGGGGAGTAAGCGGAGAATGGTCGGGGTCACAAGCCAGGTTCAGCAGGTAGCGGGCAGCGTGGTACAGAGGGTCAGGCAGAGGGATGGTCAGGAACGAGCCGGGGTCAGAGCAGGAGAAGGTCAGCATAAACAGAACAGGCAGAGTTTGGCAACAAGGAAGCGTACTTACAGGACAGGAACAAGACCTTGCGGCAACTTGGAGATGCACAGGGCAGCTTTAAATAGAGCGCCCTGCTCTCCCATTGGTGCGGCCGCGATCGCTACTGCGCATGCGTGGCTGCCGCGATCGCCGGGGACTCTGCGCTCGCCGGCTGGGACGGACCCGGGATCCCTGACATTGCCCCCCCCTACGGGCAACCTCCGGATGCCCAACCGACCCCTACTCCACGGCTGGTTCCGAAAAAATTCCCGCACAAGCCTTGGGGCGTGCACATTTTGGGCCGGCTCCCATGAATTTTCCTCCGCCCCATATCCTTTCCATTTAACCAGAAACTGAGTTTGGCCTCCCCTCTTCCTGCAATCTAAGATAGCTTCAACTTCAAATTCCTCCTCCCCATCCACGTCTACTGGCTCCGGTGGTTTAGACCTTCGATCCGGGAAGGGGTCTGGAGTTGCTAGTTTCAACAGGGACACATGGAAGACCGGATGAACCTTCATAGATTCGGGCAGTGCCAGCTCGTATGCCACCTCGTTGATCTTGCGTTTGACCCGGAAAGGCCCCAAGAACTTGGGAGCCAATTTCTTCGAAGGGCAGGACATTTTTAAATTTGCGGTGGACAACCAAACCTGGTCCTCTGGCCGCAAACTCAATTCCCCTCTTCTTTTCCTATCAAATGCCCTCTTATTGTCATCCTGGGCCTTTGCCATTGCTTCCTGCAACACCTTGCTATTGGTTGACAGAAAGGTCAACATATCCTGCGTGGCTGGGACTGCGACCTCCGGGATTAGATCTGGCAGGAATACAGGGTGGAACCCATAGTTCACGAAAAACGGGGACTGTCTAGTAGCAGAGTGACTTGCATTATTATATGCGAATTCCGCAAGCGGCAGGAGAGTAACCCAGTCATCTTGGAGGAAGGTGGTATAGCACCTGAGGTACTGCTCTAGGGTCTGGTTTGTACGCTCCGTCTGGCCATTGGTCTGTGGGTGATAAGCTGAGGAGAACGATAACTTAATTCCCAGGGTTTCACATAGAGCTTTCCAGAACCTGGACGTAAACTGAACCCCTCTGTCAGATACAATGTCCCTGAGAATTCCGTGGAGTCTTACCACTTCCTTAATAAACACACGTGCTGTCTCAAGGGCCGTAGGTGTGTCCTTTAGAGGTACAAAATGGGCCATCTTGGACAGGCGGTCTACAATCATGAAGATTGCTGTGTGGTCCTGAGAGGGTGGAAGTTCCACGATAAAGTCAATGGAAATCATGGTCCATGGCCTGTCGGGTATGGGTAATGGGCGCAAGAGACCCCAAGCTTTATTCCTAGTGGGTTTGTTTCTCTGACAAACGGGACAGGTCTTTATGTAGGTTTCGCACTCTCTGGCCATATTAGGCCACCAGAAAGTACGCTGCAGCAGCTCCAAGGTCTTACGTACCCCAAAGTGCCCGGCCAGCGGGTGATCGTGGCAGTATCCTAATACCAATGTACGGGCCTCCTCAGGGACCACAATCTGATCCTTCTTCCAAAAAAGTCCTTCCCTATTTAGTAAGGGGACACCGGGTGGACCTTGCATTCCTACGGACGCGGTCTGCAGTTGAGAATGGAGCTCCGATTGGAGAACTAAGAAATTTCCCGGGGACAGGATAGTGTCTGGCTTGGGATTCTCTTCGGGATCCCCAAACATGCGGGAGAGCGCATCTGGTTTTGTGTTCTTAGACCCTGGCCTATAGGTTATATGGAAAAAGAACCGTGAAAAGAACAGCGCCCACCTGGCTTGACGTGGCCTCAGACGTTTAGCTGTCCTCAGATATTCTAGGTTCTTATGATCCGTAAAAATCAATATTGGGTGTACCGCCCCCTCTAACAAGTATCTCCATTCCTCTAGTGCCACCTTAATCGCCAAGAGCTCCCGATCCCCGATATCAGAATTCATTTCCGCAGGAGTTAGTTTCCTGGAGAAGAAAGCCACCGGGTGCATGAGTTCTTTGATGCCCTTCCTCTGGGACAGGATCGCCCCGACCGCATTCTCGGATGCGTCCACCTCCAAGATATATGGCAAGGACGAATCAGGGTGGCTCAGAATAGGAGCTGCCGTAAACAATTCCTTTAAGGCTTCGAAAGCCCTCTGTGCCTCAGGTGTCCATTGGAAGCGAATCCCCTGCCTGGTCAGCTGGGTGATAGGGGACACTAGGCCCGAAAAGTTCTTAATGAACTTTCTGTAGAAGTTCGCAAAGCCGATGAAGCGTTGGACCGCTTTCTTATCGGTGGGGGCTGACCAATCTAAAATGGCCGAAACCTTTTGGGGATCCATGGCTATTCCCGTGGGAGAGATGGTTAGACCCAGAAACGAAATGCTACTCTGTTCAAAGCAGCACTTGTCTGCCTTGGCATATAAGCTGTGTTGGCGGAGCCGTTCTAACACACGCCTCACGTGACCTCTATGGTCCTCCAAGGTTGGGGAAAAGACAAGGATATCGTCCAGGTATACGATGACGAAGATATCTAGGTAGTCCCTGAACACATAATTTATGAAATGCTGGAAGGTGGCAGGGGCGTTGCATAGGCCGAAGGGCATAACGAAATATTCAAAGTGTCCAAATCTGGTACGGAATGCTGTCTTCCACTCGTCCCCCTCTCTGATACGAACTAAATTATAGGCACCTCTCAAGTCTAGTTTAGTGAAGACAGATGCTGACTTCAGCCTCTGAAAAAGCTCGGGGACTAGTGGTAGCGGGTAACGGTTCTTTACTGTGACCTTATTCAAGTCCCGGTAATCTACGCAGGCCCGGAGGGACTTGTCCTTTTTTTCCACAAAGAAAATGCCCGCCCCGGCTGGTGACGTGGAGGGTCTAATAAACCCCTTATGGAGGTTTTCATCGATATATTCTTTTAATACTCCTAACTTCCGCTCGGATAAGGGGAATATCCGCCCAAATGGGATTTCCGACCCTGGGAGGAGATCAATTGGGCAGTCATAAGCTCGGTGCGGGGGGAGAGTGTCCGCCCCCCGCTTGCTAAACACATCCAGAAAACTATGGTAGACTGACGGAATGACTTGCGCCAGCTACGCATCTGTCTCTAGACACAACAAGGTCGGTGGAATCGGGGAGACCTTAGGGAGGCAATGCTGCTGGCAGTATGGGGAGAGGAACTGCATAGAACCCGCCTTCCAGTCCACCTGGGGATTATGGGCTCGTAACCACGGGAGCCCCAAAATAATTGGAAATAGTGGGGATGCTATGGCGTCCAACCGAAGGAGTTCTTCATGATGGGTCGATACGGTAGTACGGATAGGTGGGGTCTTGTGGTCCACCACCCCTGACTTAATACATGAAACCATCTGCTAGAAAAATATTCAATCCCACCTCCTTGGTTTGTAGGGGAATTTGTTGCTGAACTGCAAAGTCTAAATCTATGAAGCAACTACACGCCCCAGAATCCACAATTGCCGTGGTCACCACTGTTCTCCCCGGCAGCTGAAGTGACACAGGTACCGCTAGATAACTAGTGTTGCCCACACTGTTAGAAGTGACCGTAGAGAAAACAGCGGAACACTTACCCCTCTTGGCTGGACAGGTACGTACCACATGGCCTGCTCCCCCACAGTAGAGGCAGAGATGGTTGGTAAGACGCCTCTGGCGTTCCTCAGGCGTAAGTGTCGGCTGGATCCTTCCCGATGGCCCGGTCTCGGGTGTATCCATAGCATCCTGATTCTGGCTTGCCGGCTGTAACTGGGTTGAGGCCTGAGGGGTGTTCCAGTTGGTCCTTGTCCTTGGTTGCACCTTTCCTGCCTGCGCTCCCGTAACCGGCAGTCAATTCGAATAGTCAAAGCTATCAAGGCCTCCAAAGTGCTAGGTATGTCTATTCGGGCCAATTCGTCCTTCAGGGATTCAGCTAACCCTATGCGGAACTGGTGGTGCAGAGCCGCCTCGTTCCATTGGCTGTCACTATGCCAACGCCTGAATTCGGCGGCATAGTCCTCCACTGTCCGGTGACCCTGCCTGAGTGTATATAGGGCCCTCTCGGCCGTTGCGGTGCGCAGCGGGTCGTCATACAAGAGGGCCATAGCCTCAAAAAATACTGTCACTGACTTCAACAGTGGGTCTCGATTCTCTCGGAGCCGGTGGGCCCAGTCTTGGGGTCCCCCCTGTAGTAGGGAAATAATGAACCCTACCCTCACCGATTTGGAGGAAAAGGTCCGAGGCTGGAGGTCAAAGTATAGCTGACAGGAGTTATGAAAGGCCCTGAATCTACTTTGCTCTCCGGAAAAACGTTCCGGTGTGGGGACACGGGGTTCTGGTGCGGTTAACAACCCCGGAGTATCCCTAGTGGGTTCCCCAGACCCCCTGGTAGAGGTAGCTAAGGTCTGCATGCGACTGTCCAATACCGTATAACCTTCCTGTAGGCCCCTAATTCCCAGTGTAAGTGTCTCCATCTGTTGGCAGATGTCGTCCAGAGGGGAAGTTTCCCTTCCAGGCTCAGTCATGGCCGCAAGGTACTGTCAGGCTCCGCCCAACGGGATCTCTAGTGGTCCACGGCACGGGGTTTCCCAGGACGCGGAGTCTAAGTCCCAGTCTGCCTTTTCACCAGGGCCCCTGATGGTGGGGATGGACTTGGTGCAAGACTGAAACCAGGTCGTGTCCCTGGGCACCCCCGGCGGCGGCAGAGGGGTCCCGCTGAGGGTATGTGCCCGGGTTGAGCCTGCTGTGAAGGGGATGACCAATCCCGATCCGAGCGGGATGGATGGGATGACAGATCCCGATCTGAGCGGGATGGATGGGAGACTGTCAGGAGTAGACGAGGTCAGACTAGCCGGGTCCGTATTGTGCGGGCAGCGTGGTACAGGGGGAGTAAGCGGAGAATGGTCGGGGTCACAAGCCAGGTTCAGCAGGTAGCGGGCAGCGTGGTACAGAGGGTCAGGCAGAGGGATGGTCAGGAACGAGCCGGGGTCAGAGCAGGAGAAGGTCAGCATAAACAGAACAGGCAGAGTTTGGCAACAAGGAAGCGTACTTACAGGACAGGAACAAGACCTTGCGGCAACTTGGATATGCACAGGGCAGCTTTAAATAGAGCGCCCTGCTCTCCCATTGGTGCGGCCCGCGATCGCTACTGTGCATGCGCGGCCGCCGCGATCGCCGAGGACTCTGCGCTCGCCGACTGGGACGGATCGGCGGTCTGCGCATGCGCGCGCCGCCGAGGACCTGGGATCCCTGACAGTTACTGTCTCCTAGATGCAAGTCTGTATGGAAAATGCATGTTGCCTGGCTGTGCAAGACTATAGGGGGACCCAAAACTTCAGCAACTCTTAAGGGGGTAGTGTTACATAAGCAATTGCAAAGTAATTACCTGGTGATCCTGTGGCTTCCCTGCTAATGCCTATATTACCAGCTCTGGTCCTACAACACTATTCAGCCACTTTTGAAATGGCTGATCCCCCTCAATGCTGTTAAGACCTGGATGCTTGTTGTGGGTGCTGGACTTTTTGTTTATTACAAGTGCTTTGGTTGCCTATTCTCTGACAAAGTTTAGTGAGGAGTGGACCTAATACTAATGTGCATGTGCCAGTTTGTTCTGATAGCACTCACAAAAGTGCAGGCAACAGCTCCTCTCTTTCTATACTGAGGTCAGTGAAGAGGGAAAGCTGTGCCCATCATTAATATAGCACAGGACCCAACGTAATGGGTAGTGGTCACATGACTGCAGAAAAAAAAAATATCAAAGAAAGGTATTTCAAGTGATTCTAAAAAGGTATGATATTTTTATCTTAATGCATTCTATGCATTAAGGTAAGAAAAACCTCCTGCAAGCAGCCCCCCCTCCGCCCCTATTTATACTTACCTGAGCCTGATCTCATTCCAGCAATGTGCACTAGAGCAGCGTCTCTCTCTTTTTCCTCATTGGACAGGGAGCCATTTTCTCCTGCTGCTGTCAATCACAACCAGCAGGAGGTGGGGCTGATCCATGCTCTGTGTGTCAATGGACATATGGAGTGGAACTTGGGGCAAGCACACACAAGTGCCCCCATAGCATGTGGCTAGGGTGCCACTCCATTCTAAGCACAGTCAAATGTTAACCACTTGAGCTCCTGAGGATTTACCCCCCTTAATGACCAGGCCTCTTTTTGCTACTCGGCGCTGCACTAATTCAGCTGATAATTGCGCGGTCATGCAATGCTGCACCCAAACGAAATTTACGTCCTTTTTTTCACACAAATAGAGCTTTCTTTCGGTGTAATTTGATCACTGTGCGCTTTTTATTTTTCACGCTATAAACAAAAAAAGGCCCAAAATTTTGAAGAAAAACAATATTTTTTACTTTCTGCTATAAAAAATATATAGTAAACTCAAAGTTGGTTATAAATTTTGGCCAAAATGTATTCTGCTCCATGTTTTTGGTAAAAAAAATCCCAATAAGTGTATATTGATTGCTTTATGTGGAAGTTATAGCGTCTACAATCTATGGTATAAATACTGCAATTTACGCCATTTTTCTGCTATACAGCGCTGCGCTAGTTTAACGGACAATTGCGCGGTCATGCAATTCGGTACATAAATGAAATTTTTTTCCCACAAATTGAGCATTCTTTTGGTGGTATTTGATCGCCTGTGCGGTTTTTATTTTTTGCGCTATAAAAAAAAAAGGCTGACAATTTTGAGGAAAAAAAAACAATATTTTGGACTTTTTGCTATAAAACATGTCCAGTAAAAAAAAAAAGCAAAAATCAAATTTAGTCATAAATTTCTGCCAAAATGCATTCTGCGACATGTCTTTGCTAAAAAAAAACCCCAATACGTGTAAATTAATTGGTTTACGTGAAAGTTATAGCGTTTACAAATGGCGGGAAAGATACTGGGATTTTTAAATTTTATTTATACTAATAATGGCGCTGATCAGTGACATATAGCGGCAATCAGAGACATATGGCGGCGACCAGCGACTTATGGCGGGACTGCGAGACTGCGGGACTGCGGCGGACATTTTGACACTGGGGGGGAACTGACTTGGGGTCACTGACATCCCCAGTGACACCAATACAGTGATCAGTGAAAAAAAGCCACTGAAACTGTACTAATGTCACTGGGGAGGAAGGGGTTAAAATTTTTAGAATTTGCTGTGTAAGGGGAGTGTGTTACTAGGGGGCGGGGGTGTGTACTGGACGGGGGGAGGGGGTAGCTGATCGAGCTTGTCGGCGAACTGTCACAGAGCAGGCTGTGTGTAAACAATGCAGCCCTGCTCTGTGTCAGTGATTACCGCTCATCGCGGAGACCCGCTGCTGACACCCGCGGGACAGGCAGGGCGGGCGCGCACCTCGCACGTGCCCCCTACCTGTTTTGAAGGCAGCCGTTTTAAAACGTGCTTTTGCCTACGAGCGCCGCCCTGCCACCGTTTATATGCGGTGGCTGGGCGGCATGTGGTTAAAGTGACATTCAAACCACACATTTATAATATTGCAGCTTACCAATCATTAGATGTGTTGGCTACATTGGTTTTCTTTTCTTAGGCTTTTTTCCCTCTGGTTTCACTTGGTGATCTGCCCAGTAACACATCTATTTGCGGGAAGGTGCAGCGTGTTGCGGCAGCAGTAAATACACATGGTCCAGATTCAGTAAAAAGAACTTATATTCAGTCAGAATTCAAACTTCACAAACTACCCAGCGGGAAGGCACCCAACTGGGAATTCACAGTTGTAAAAGCAATGTAGAATGGAGCAGGTCATGGATGTGCTGACAGCATCTGTCCTGGAGAGTGGAATGCAGCCTGGCCAGTCTATACCCAAATGGGAGGATTCCAGAAGGGACGACATGTTCCTATCCTTTCCTTACTTATCTAGAACCTTTCCCTACTGCTATTCACTGTCCCTGCCGGACAGGTGACCTGTCCCTCACTACCCACTCGCAAAAATGCTCACCAAGCCCAGGAGCCAGGATCTTAAATAGACTCTGCCTGACACAAGATGCCCACTAGAGTCACATGGAGCATCCAAGCGGATAGCTTCCCCAGTGACCCAAGAAACCATAGAGGAGAATGTTCCTCCTGACTTCCTCTCCCTCTGCAAGGCCACTGCGGTTGAGCGCCACCTACAGTGGAGAAAATAGACTGCACCTGCCTACATACTGTATTAGATTGCTCTCACTCTAGGTCCGTGTTTCTCAACCGGGGTTACGTGGAACCCTAGGGTCCCCAGGGGTTCCGCCGCAAATCAACATTGTGGCGGATGTATACCACCCAATGTTGTTTGCAGTAGTGTTGTAAATGCACGATGACAGTCAATACTGTCAGCGCGTATTGATACTAGATGCCTCCTCCTTAGTTACGGCTCCTGTGAACTCAGAGGGAGGCGCCAGGATTACTGCACAGAGCGGGAGCTGAAGGGGGAGGTGTCACTTTCTAAGGCAGCGCTGATCACAAGATGGTGGGAGGGAGCACTAAGCTTGAGCCCGTTACTGGAACACTAGGTGAGATCTCTTGATGACTAGCAGAGTGCAGAGCAGGAGGTGCAGAAGGGGGCAAAGAGATGGAGCACTGTGTGTGTAGGGCAGCAGTCAATACAGACTGGAGGTTGAGCAGAGAGAAGGAGCACATGGCTGGATCACGAGGTGACATCCAGTGTTTGGCAGCAGTGATGATTGTTATGATTACGCACGAGATCGTGTGAAACGCGTTAACAGGTCCTGTATTCATGTCCTGGTGTTTTGTGTGTCCTATGGATCAATAAATATACTCTACATTCATCCTCCGGTGTGCGGCTGACCCTTCTTCTTGTTGCAGCAGTGATGCAGACTGCAGAGAGGGGGAGCGCACAGTTGGAAGAGACTGAATGTAGCAGGAGGTGAGATCATATTAGCTCTACATTATGCCATAACTGTACATAAAGCTATTATGATCTCACCTCCTGCTACATTGAGCCTGAGTTCACGATGATGTGGTGCAGAATTTGCAGCGGTTTCTGTGCAAATTCCACACCGCATCACAATCGCACCCTGTTCGTGCAAACCAATGCGGGTGTGTATGTTAAGTTAACAACCCCCTCGAAATCGGACCCCAAAATATGGTGAGATGTGCAGACTCGGATCACATGATTGTGAACACCATGTGATCCGATTCTAGTGCGGACCAAAAAAAATGGGTCCTGCACCTTTTTGGTGTGGATACAGTGCAATTTGAGCCATACAACATGTATGGCTCAAATCGCACCACACAGAATTCGCATGTTATTTGCACAGGAATGTGGTGCGGTTCCTGTGTGAATTACATGTGATATGCCGCACCTCACAAGTGTGAACCCAGGCTCAGTCTCCTCCAGCTATGTGTCCCTGCAGTCCTCATTCAGCACTACCATACACTGGATGTCACCCCCTGCTACATTATTTCATGTGTTCCCACTTTCTGCTTCCCTCCTCCACAGTCTGCATTCACTGGTGCCATACACAAGATGTCACCTCCTGATCCAGCCATGTCTTCCCACTCTCTGCACTCCACTCGATGCCTCCCTCTGAGTTCGCAGGAACCACAACTACAGAAGAGGCATCAGGAATGAATGCGAACTGTAAGTGTATTAAAAACAACATTGAGTGGATATACTGTACATCTGCCACAATTAGGTCTTGCAGTGGAACCTCATGTTAAAAACCATATGTTAAGGACTTGCAGAGCTCTGCAGGGAAGCATACTGTTATTTATTGCACTGTTCCCCACAGGTCCTCCTCTTCTGTCTGTCTCAGGCTGGTAAATGTAATATCACCTGGGATGGACGAGAGGAGGTGTCAGGGATCCTGTTGCTGTGCAGCGGTGCGACGGATCCCCTCGAGTCACGGCGGTGCGAGTGCGCAGGAGCGTGCGGCCGCGCATGCGCAGTAGCGCGGAGAACTTGAGCATGAGCAGCAAGCGCACACATCACGTCTGGCGGGCTATTTAAACCTGCTTCATAGTAAAATCACTGCCTTCTGGTCTAATACGTTCCTGCATACATTCCTGATACCTGTATTCTGCATTACCTGTCTAAGAGAGAACTCCGCCTGCACTGACCCCGGCTATCCCTGACCATTCTCCTGCCTGCTCCTTTTGTACTTATCTGCCCGCTTGTTACCGACTCGGCCTGCCTGACTCTGCTGTATTATTCTGCCTACACCTGCACCTGACCTGCATCTTGTCAGTTACCATATCCACCTACCGCTGCACCCACGGCTCTGCATCTGGCCTACATCTGGATCACCGCCATACCTGTCAGCCACTGCATCCACGCACTGGTGCTTGGTCCCAAGACCCGCACCCTGACTGCCGCCACACCTGGTGGCTACTGCATCTACGTTCCTGCACCCGCACCTGGCTTGTGTCCGGATCTCCTGGGTCTCCAGCTACCTGCTGACAGCTGCAAGACCTACACGGCACTCCTGCCCCTCCTGACTTTGCGCCCCTGTTCCCACTTTCAGGGGCTCCGAGCGGAAGTTGTAAGAGGATGCCCTTTCTCCACTTCAGGCTCCCCAACCAGGTACGTGACAGGAGGGCTAGTGGGGATCAAGGAGAAAAGGCATGTTACAACAGCTTCCTTGCACTGCTCTGCATCTTTTTGTTAATTGTTATATCTACAGCTCACTGATCAGATCCAATGTTCCATGAGCTGTAGATCTGAAATATTTTTGCGGGGGTTCCCCGAGATCTCAAACTTTTTGCCAAGGGTTCCTCCAAGGTAAAAAGGTTGATAAACACTGCTCTAGGTGAATGAGCACATGGGGGAAATTTGGACAGCAGCATTGTGAGACTGGAATGAGAGGAGTGTAAGAAATACTAGCAGATTTAGATACATTAATAAATTGAACCCAAACCCCAGCTCCCACTGCAGTTGCAGCAACAGTTTTCTTTTGGGATAAAGGTTTTACATGAATAAATAAAAGCAAATCATTGAAACATCCCTCTCAGTGGTTTGTCTCAACCCTGTAACTGCTACATATTTAGGACAGCTTGTTTTGTTGGAAAACAACAGACTTACTGGCTAGATCACCAGGCGAAAATAAAAGAAAAGCCTAAAAATAGAAAACAAAGGCTGTTTTAAATAGGAAAGAGCATATCAGAAGAATATTTTGAACTAAAGCCATTGTTTCTTAAAGCAGCATAAGCAGTATCATTCTTGTTTTGTAAAATGTGTCCAGAGGTGGACAGAAAAGGAAAATAATATAGGTAAAACATTACAACAATGTATATATTTTGAGAATTAGTGCCACCCTTCTAACTTTGCTGCCCAATGGTTGGCCCACAAGTGTGTTTGCCAGAAATATATGCATGTGAGTCAATCATTTTTTTAAGGGGGTAAAAAGAAACATCAAACCTCTGACTGGTTGCCAACAGACCTTTTCAATGTGCTTCAGTATTTTATTATTTTTCTAATGAGCTTCAGGTGTTGTTGACATGTGCAACACATTTCATGAAAAGAAAATTAAGTCCAATGAAGCTGTTCATATCTAAATGCAGCGTTGTGCATTTATCTGTGTTATCTTGTGCATTGAAGTCTATGGACTTCAAGCAACTTCCATGGATACCTACAAGGTGCTCAGCGACGCTTTGACGTACGTTTTGCCCAGTGGCGTCTTCAGGAAGACTTCCTGAAGACGCCGCTGGGCGAAACGTACGTCGAAGCATCACAACGTCACTTCCCAGGTCCGAGAACTTCCAAACTGAGTGAGAACAAGGCTTGGAACACACGGCGGCCACTTTAGATCTATACAGGCTGAAAACACTGGTGCCAGGTTACAGGCACCTTACCATGTGAGTGCAAAAGTGTTGTCTTTAAAATTCTATACTCAGCAATTAAAATACTGCACTTAGAAGGCATTTTCACTCGTGTGGTTTTATTTGAATGGTTTGGCACTATTCGCGGGGGAGAATTATCCTTATTAAGCATCATTTATATTGGAAGCAAACGGAGAGACCATATTCCTTTGCATTTGGCCATTAACAGAGAATTGCTGAAGGGGAGAAATCATGGTGAGAGGATGGTCTCCTATATGACCAAAAGCGCATCTGACCACCTTAATTGGGGTCAAATGATCTGGTGAGTGATCAATCTGTATTTGTTACTCCTGTTGGCACGTGGTGAAGATTTCAGTCACAATCTTTTTCTTTATACCGGTTGGATTACAGATATAAGAAGCCGCAAGGTCTGTCACTTTAATTTATTTTATGGACTTTTTATTTTAAGTACTTGTTTTGACATCCGTATGAAAATATAGTTTGCACATTGGGATGTTTATGTACTGTTGGAGGTTTTTATACAGGGGCTTATAGGGATATCAGCCCCTCACCAAATGCACAATATTTCACCTTCTTGTATGTTTGTATGTAGCGTCTACCTACTCTAATACTGACAACGAAGACATCGACAGCTGCAAACAGGGGTGTAAAAATCAGCTGAATACCAGGAGCACATTTCCTAATGATGTCGCTACAGGAAAAGCATCCCCATAGGGAAACAACAGAAATGCACAATGCGTTAAAACAAACGTAAAACACATGTAAAATGCACGAAAAATGCAAGCAAAAAAATGCGAGCACTTACAAAATGCAAGCAAAAATGCAAGCAGGGCCTCCGTGTTCTAGCTTTGTGCTTTAATTGCACTGTTTAATGTTTAAATGCAGAAGTGTAGAAAACATACAAGGTTTCCCATCACAGAATATTTACTCGGTCTGTAATAAGGTGTGTGTCCTCTCTTTGAACCCTCAGGCACTGCCATGGCAACCAAAATAACGTAAGGTATCCGATGGCCCAAAACCGTTTCAGTGCCCCAAAGACGTTTTATGTAAACAGTGCTCAACGTCAAAAGCAACCAAGTGCCATTAAATATCAAGCTAGGCCTTCTATGAAGAAACTGAAGCACTTTGCTAGAAAATATAATGAAAGAAAAAGAGAGAGAGAGTGATTGGAAACTTAAAAAAAATAAATGTGCAAGCATGATTGTTAGAAAAGCACACCGCAACTAAGATTACTTTGGAGGTTTCATAGTGCGCTAAACAGGGCTGCTGTTAGAAACCAAAGGACCCCATACAGCCAACCTGACAGGGCCCTTCACAAGAAGAAACACAGTTTATGAGGCTTCAGATTATGTATTGGTACCAATCGCTCATTGTGTTCATTCAGGAAAGGAAGGGCCTTGTAGATGTGACATATTTATTGGACCCTTCCCCACCACTCTCCATCTTGAAGGATCCTATTGTGTGCTTGCAGCTGCCGGTGGGAAGAAGAGGAGGCAAGCCGGCAGCACTGCTGGGGTGGGGGCATACAGGGGGGTCCTTGGTAGCAGAAGGAAATGTATGGTGCACAGGGAGGGTGATGGGTACAGCCAGGGGGGCAATTACTGGAACCGATCCCCTGTATGTCTCTCTCTGCAGCAGCTGAAAGCTACCGGGAGGGGGAGGAGACGCTTTCAGCTGCTGCAAAGAGAGCCATTCATCGGTTCCAGTAATTGTCTCCTCCCCAACGTGCCGATCACTCTCCCTGCCCACATCTGATTCACCCAGCTGCCTGGGCCCCCCTGCTGTCCTGGGCCCCATACAGGAAGACTGGTGGTACCCCCTTATCCACAGCCCTGGCACTAAAGCTGCTGAGAGTCCATCACAGATTCTTGGTCACCCCATTCTGAGCAGGCAGGAATTGGGATGAAATTCCAAGAAATGCTAAGCACCATTATGGCCTGGAAGAGATACATCCCAGAGAATGAAGCGTCACTTAATTCCAGAGCACAACTACATTAACAGGCTTTTGTAATAAGACAAATGAGAAAAAATAAAATGAAATGAAATATGACTGCTACATTGACTCAGCTGTTTCACTTTACCCTATAATAGATACGTCTGCAATGGTACTCTTATGGCATACCCTCTAATGTAAATGATTCCCTTCCCTACAAGTTGCATTGCCCTCAACATGTTACATGGCACTTTATAGCCTCATTCACATGCCTGTGACACAGCCATAAAAAAAAATGACTAATCATGAAAGTGGTAGTAAAGTGTGTTTTTTTTTACTTGCACCTACAGGTAAGCCTATAATAAGACTTACCTGTAGGCACTGTAAACATCTCCTAAACGTGCATCGGAAGGAAGACCAGGTGACAATGGAAACCCTGTCAGAGGTGACAGTTCGCCACTAGAGGACTTTGTTTTTGGGTAAGTTTCACATAATGTGCTAGTATGCAATGCATACAGGCACATTATGCCTTTCATCGCATACAGGCACATTATGCCTTTCATCGCATACAGGCACATTATGCCTTTGTCTTCCAGGAGAAAACTTTTTTTTTTTTCTAGAGTTTTCTACCGCTTTAAGGAAAGGAACCAACGTTCCTGTGTAATGATCAGTAAGTGTTTTTTAACCACTTGCCCTTCAGAGGATTTACCCCTCTCCCTGACCAGGCCATTTTTTGCAATACGGCGCTGCGTTAATTTAACTGACAATTGCGTGGTCATGCAATGCTGCACCGGAATAAATTTAAATCCTTTTTTCCCCCACAAATTGAGCTTTCTTTCAGTGGTATTTGATCACATGTGCGTTTTTTATTTTTTACACTATAAATAAAAAAAGACTGACAATTTTTAGAAAAAAACAATATTTGTGACTTTTTGCTATTAAATGTTCATTAAAAAATGTTTGAAAAATCAAATTTCGTCATAAATTTAGCACAAAATGTATTCTGCTACGTGTCTTTGCTGAAAAAAATCCCAATACGTGTAAATTAATTGGTTTATGTGAAAGTTATCATGTTTACAAACGGCAGTGTATATATATTGGTCTTTTTTTTTTATATTTACTAGTAATGGCGGCGATCAGCGACTTATAGCGGGACTAAGGCGGGTATTCTGACACTAGGGGGGAACTGACTTACTGCCTTTACTTAGCTGTTTTGGGATTATGCAAATAAACTTGAGAACATCCACATAAATGCAGATTGAACATACAAAACTAACACAGACAATGACTCCTTCCATACCTGTGGCATTGGGATTGCGGGGGGGTGGGGGAGAAATATTTACATATTAGCTCAATACACAATATATACACGCACGCACGCACGCACGCACACACGCGCACACACACACTATATTGCCAAGAGTATTGGCTCACCCCTCCAAATTATTGGATTCAGGTATTCCAAACACCTCCATGGCCAAAGGTGTATAAAATCAAGCACCTAGGCATGCAGACTGCTTCTATAAACATTTGTGAAAGACTGGGTCGCTCTCAGGAGCTCAGTGAATTCAAGCGTGGTAAGGTGGCAACCTGTTCAATAAGTCCATCCCACGGTTAACGGTTAGTAGTATTATAGCAAAGTGGAAGCAACTGGGAACAACAGCAACTCATTTACGAAGTGCTAGGCCACGTAAAATGACAGAGCAGGGTCAGCACATGCTGAAGCACACAGTGCGCAGAGGATGCCAACTGTGTGCAGAGTCAAAAGCTAAAGACCTCCAAACTTCATGTGGGCTTCAGAGTAGCACAACAACAGTAGAGGGCTTCATGGAATAGGTTTCCATGGCCGGGCAGCTGCATCCAGGCCTTACATCATCAAGTGCAATGCAAAGTGTCAGATGCAGTGGCACAAAGCACACCACCACTGGACTCTAGAGCAGTGGAGATGTGTTCTCTGGAGTGATGAATCACGCTTCTCTGTCTGGCAATCTGATGAACGTTTGGGTTTGGCGGTTGCCAGGAGAATGGTACTTGCCTGACTGCATTGTGTCAAGTGTAAATTTTGGTGGAGGGAGGGGATTATGGTGTGGGGTTGTTTTTCAGGGGTTGGGCTTGGCCCCTTAGTTTCAGTGAAGGGAACTCAGCATACCAAGACATTTTGGACAATTTCATGCTCCCAACCCTGTGGGAACAGTTTGGGGATGGCCCCTTCCTGTTTCAACATGACTGCGCACCAGTGCACAAAGCAAGGTCCATAAAGACATGGATGAGCGAGTTTGGGGTGGAAGAACTTGACTGGCCTGCACAGAGTCCTGACCTCAACCCGATAGAACACCTTTGGGATTAATTAGAGCGGAGACTGTGAGCCAGGCCTTCTCATCCAACATCAGTACCTGACCTCACAAATGCGTTTCTGGAAGAATGGTCAAACATTCCCATAGACACACACACACTCTTATAGCTATAAAGAGTGGGCCAACTCAATATTGAACCCTATTAAAGTTCATTCGAGTGTAAAGGCAGGTGTCCCAACTTTTGGCAGTATAGTAGTATAGTGTGTGTGGGTATATATATATATATATATATATATATATATATACACATATACAGATATATATACACCTGTTGGCCACTTTATTAGGTATATCTTGCTAGTGCCAAGAAAAATATCCCCACACCATTACACCACCATCATCGACCTGAACCATTGATACAAGGCAGGATGGATCCATGCTTTCATGTTGTTTACCCCAAATTCTGACCTTACCATCTGAATGTCGCAGCAACCAGTCTGGCCATTCTCCTCTAACCTCTGAAATAAACAAGGCATTTTCGTCCACACAACTGCCACTCACTGGAAATAACCCTGGATACAACCCTAGAGATGGTATTCTGTATACCTTGGTTGTAATGAGTGGTTGAGTTACTGTTGCCTTTCTACCATCTTGAACCAGTCTGTCAATTTTCCCCTGACCTCAACAAGGCATTTTCGTCCACACAACTGCCATTCACTGGATATTTTCTGTTTTTCGGGCTATTCTCTGTAAACCCTAGAGATGGTTGTATGTGAAAATCCCAGTAGATCAGTTATTTTTAAATACTCAGACCAGCCCTCCTGGCACCAACAACCATGCCATGTGCAAAGTCACTTAAATCCCCTTTCTTCCCATTCTGATGCTCAGTTTTAAACTTCAGCAAGTTCACCACGTCTACATGCCTAAATGCATTGAGTTGCTGCCATGTGATTGGCTGATTTGCAATTTGTGTTACCAAGCAATCGAACAGCTGTATCTAATAAAGTGGCTGGTGAGTGTGTGTGTGTGTGTATATATATATATATATATATATATATATATATATATATATATATATACTGTGAGGAACAGAAGTATTTGAATACCCTGCGATTTTGCAAGTTCTCCCACTTAAAAATCATGGAGGGGTCTGAAATTCACATTGTAGGTGCATTCCCACTCTGAGAGACAGAATTTAAAAACAAATTCAGGAAATCACATTGTATGATTTTTAAAGAATTTATTTGTCTTGCACTGCTGAACATAAGTATTTGAACACCTAAGAGAAAGAATTCTGGCTCTCAAAGTCCACCTCTACTCCACTCATTAATCTAACTTAGTAGCACCTGTCTGAGCTCTTTAAAGACACCTGTCCACCCCACAGTCAGTCAGACGCCAACTACTACCATGGGCAAGACCAAACAGCTGTCAAAAGACACCAGAGACAAAATTGTGGACCTCCACAAGGCTGGAAAGGGCTACGGGACAATTGCCAAGCAGCTTGGTGAAAATAGATCAATTGTTAGAAAATGGAAGAGGCTTTAAGACGACTGTTAGTCTCCCTCGGACTGGGGCTCCATGTAAGATCTCACCTCGTGGGGTATCACTGATGATAAGAAAGGTGAGGAATCAGCCCAGAACTACAAGGGAGGAGCTGGTCAATGACATGAAGAGAGCTGGGACCACAGTTTCAAAGGTCACTGTCGGTAGAACACTACACTGTCATGGTTTCAAATCATGCATTGCACGGAAGGTTCCCCTGCTCATGTGATCACATGTCCAGGCCCGTCTGAAGTTTGCCAATGACCATCTGGATAATCCAGAGGAGGCATGGGAGAAAGTCATGTGGTCAGATGAGACCAAAGTAGAACTTTTTGGTCTAAACTTTACTCGTCGTATTTGGAGGAAAAAGAAGGATGAGTTGCATCCCAAAAACACCATCCCTACTGTGAAACATGGGAGTGGTAACATCATGCTTTGGGGGTGCTTTTCTGCGAAGGGGACAGGACGACTGCACTGTATTAAGGAGAGGATGAATAGGGCCATTTATTGTGAGATTTTGAGCAACAACCTCCTTCCCTTAGTCAAAGCATTGAAGATGGGTCATGGCTGGGCCTTCCAACATGACAACGACCCCAAGCACACAGCCAGGATAACCAAGGAGTGGCTCCGTAAGAAGCATATCAAGGTTCTGGAGTGGCCTAGACAGTCTCCAGACCTAATCCAATAGAACATCTTTGGAGGGAGCTGAAACTCTGTGTTGCTCAGCGACAGCCCCGAAACCTGACAGATCTAGAGGAGATCTGTATGGAGGAGTGGGCCACAATCCCTGTTGCAGTGTGTGCAAACCTGGTCAAGAACTACAGGAAACGTTTGACCTCTGTAATTACAAACAAAGGCTTCTGTACCAAATATTAACACTGATTTTCTCAGGTGTTCAAATACTTCTGTTCAGCAGTGCAAGACAAATACATTCTTTAAAAATCATACAATGTGATTTCCTGAATTTTTTTTTAATTCTGTCTCTCAAAGTGGAAATGCACCTACAATGTGAATTTCAGACCCCTCCATGATTTCTAAGTGGGAGAACTTGCAAAATCGCAGGGTG
The DNA here is from genome assembly GCF_062004578.1 of Staurois parvus. Lineage (NCBI taxonomy): Eukaryota > Metazoa > Chordata > Amphibia > Anura > Ranidae > Staurois > Staurois parvus. The sequence continues at coordinate 5,719,435 of NW_028317813.1, forward strand.
TTCAAATACTTCTGTTCCACACTGTATATATATATATCCCAACCACAGCACCACCTGCCTGGAGTTTGCATGTTCTCCCTGTGCCTGCGTGGGTTTCCTCTGGGTACTCCGGTTTCCTCCCACACTCCAAAGACATGCTGGTAGGTGAATTGGATCCTGTCTAAATTGGCCCTACTATGTGTATGTATGAATGTGAGTTAGGGACCTTAGATTGTACACCCCTTGAGGGTTAGGGACTGATGTGAATGTACAATATATATGTAAAGCACTGCGTAAATTGACAGCGCTATATAAGTACCTGAAATAAATATATATATATATGTATATAGATAGATAGATAGATAGATAGATAGAGCACCCTCCTAGTTAGCTAGGGGGAGCTCTAGCTCAATTGTTAGTAAGCAGCTCCAATAGTTAGCAGGGTTAAATTGTGATAAGAGCTGAGGCTCTGCAGGCCAGCTCTTTAGCATTTCCCCTTGCTCTAGAATTTTGGAGAAAGATCCTAGAAGCAGTGGGCGGATCTTAAAAGTGGCTGGTCTGTACTCTGAGAGGACCCTGGATAATACCCAACAGGAGGCTTGGTAAGGGACCATGACAACCTTTAAGAGTAACTGATCCTGCTCAGCTGCAGGAGAGTTTGGGGAGAAGAGAGAGAAGGATGTGAGGCTGGAGGCAGGAGCCTGTGAGGGGGCCCAGATGGAGAGGGGCTCACCTGCAGGCAGAGGACCTTGGAAGGAGGAAAACGCAGGACTTCACCCTTTCTCCTAGAAGCATTCACCTTTACCCATTTAATATACAATTATTTTCTTACCTAGTTACTAGAAAAAAATACTACATAAAGCTTTAGCCCGCATTTGCTCATATGATGGTAGGATATATTGTGAGTCAGTCAGATCATGCTTGCACATTCAACTATTTTCTATTTCTATATATACAGAGACTTGAGCTTAGAATTTTATATGACAAAGATTAATAACAAAGCATCATGCACATTCAAAGGCAATAGTGATGAAAATATAGGTAAATGCAGCGCTAATTACACTTAGATCATTTTAAACAAAATTTGTAGCAAAGTCCACATAAACTTCCAAATAAATTGAAGTTGGTGCACGAGAGGAAAGTTCCAATCCAGAAACCGTCACCATCCACCCAAACAGATTGGCTTCTTACCAGAACTTAACTCTTACCCAAAGGATCGGTCAACATGGGCAATATAATATATCCACTGGTGGAGCAACAGATCCTCAATAGGATTCCGCTCCAGAACAATCAAGATACTTCTCCAATTCAGTCAACTTCCAAGGAACAGAAACTCCCATCAAATAGTAAAGGAACACATAGAGAAAGGAAACCAACTCATAGTGTAGTATTAAAATTGAAATCAGTGGATTTATCTTAGATTGTAAGCTCCAAGGAACAGGGCCCTCCTATCCCTCTTATATTGACTGTACTGTTGCTGTATTGTCTCCCAGTATACTGTAAGGCGCTGAGCAAACTGTTGGCGCTATATAAATCCTGAATAATAATTTAAGTTACACATACATGAATATCTGTAAGAACCAGCATGATATATGTGCTCCCCCATCTAACCCCCAGAGCCCCCAATGACAGCTGTCACTTTTAAAATTGATTTTGGAAGATCAGTGAGTTAATAATAAACTACCCATCCCATCCCGTATGCCACTTGTAGTTCTCAATGGAATGTGAGTTCGGTAATCAGTACACTCATAGTTCATTCACACTCCCTCCAGCTCTCCAGCTAAAAGCCTGTACAGAGGTATGGGCAGAGAGCTGGAAGAGTTTGCAGGAACCTGTCATTGCACTTGTGGTCCACTGATTGGAGGTTCATTGATTTGAGAAAATAATAAATACACATTTTTTTTCCTGCATTAAGTATGAACTTAGCTTTTAAGGTGGTTTTAAACTCAAAACTAAAAATGTAATAAATTACAGCTTACCAGTCATTAAATGTGGTGGATGCATTTGTTTTCTTTTTTAGGGTTTTTTCTCTCTGTTTTCACCTGGTGATCTGGCTAGTAACACACCTCCTGTAATACTGTGCCTCCCACTCTGGATGAAGGAGCACAAGGGGCACTTTTGGACAGCAGCATTGTCAGTCTGGGGGGATAGAAGTGTTAGATGTACTAGCAGATTTAGATACAGTAACAAATTGAAGCCAAACTCTAGCTCACACTGCAAATACACAAGCAGTTACAGCAACAGGTTTTTACCTTTTTGGGTTAACAGTGTTACATGAATAAATAAAAGCTGATCATTGTAGGCAACTCTGGTTTGTATTAACATTCAAACAGCTACATTTACAGGACAACTTCTTCTATTGAAAACAAAAGATTTACTGGCCAGATCACCAGGTGAAAAGAAAAGAAAGAAAGCCTAAAAAATTAATTCAGCCATCACATCTAAAAATTGATCAGACTAATTGATTAGAATATGAAAATACCTCCGTGTGCATGATTTGGTCACAGGTTTACCTTAAGTGGACAAAATATACACTTTTAGGCTCCATTCACACTCAAGTTTGCATCTTTGGTTGCTTTTCAGGTGTTATTTGGGCATTTTGCTTGTTTTTGTGCATGTTTCAGACTTCAGCAATTTTTAAAGAAAAAAATTACCCAATGAAAAGATAGGCAAGAAAACTGTTTTTTTGGATGTCTTGCAGGCTGTATTGGGGTCAAAACAAGTGCTCTGCCCCAAAAGAAGCTCATGTTCCTTTTTGAGCTCCAAATGTCAAGTGACACTACATTCAGGTATGAACAGGTACCATGGAATATAATGGAAGCTCTGGTGCCGTGCATTAAAGCACTTCTGGTGAAGCTTCAATTGGTGCTTCAGTTGTGAACGCACTTCGAGTCAACAAGTTTTCATTTAATAATATTTAGCTTTGGAAATCTTGCTTTATTTTTTCAAGAGGTATACTGTAAATATGGCTATTGTTTTAATTCATGTTATTATTTTTCACCAAGATATATTTATCTGGCTTTGATTTTAAAAAGAATTGTTATCAGGCTATAAACATTCAACTCTTCTCATTAAAGTGAAATGAAGATTTGCTAGGGGACATTTAGAAATGCTAAATGGGCCTCAGCAATATCCTCAAAAAATGGTAACCTATGTCTGGAATTCCTCCTGAAAAAGCTGTATATCTGCAGTGTAAGATCTAAGACACTACTGTCTGTGACTGCCATTCTCAAGAAATTTGGAATGGGAGTTGGTGATATCACTACTGTGTTACTCACTGTTCTCGTTGCTGGAGCCTTTAACATAAGGAAGCAAAACCATGCCGCTACCAATATGGCCGCCTCCACACAGAGACACAGCTCAGAGCAAGGCATTGTAAGTCAATAATGGGTAAAGGATCAACTGCAGGAAAACCAAAGACAATACTGGCAACTAGTCCTTTGTCCTGTCCTTTTTTGGGAACAACTTGCTGAGTTCGGTCTCTCTTTGACAAGCTGTAAAAATGCTTTATAAAAAGACCTCACTAACCTCTGTAGCTGCAGGCAACATAGAGAAATTTATCCTCAAAGTTCAGAGAAAAAATACTTTCACTATAGTTTTTCTCTTATTGGATCAATTTGTTCACCCCTGACAGCAGTGAGTTGGGAACTTGCCAACCTTCTAGTCCCTAATGTAAGCACAGAGCAGGTAAACAGAGAGGGGGAAGTAGAATGCAGAGTCGTCACCTGAATGACTTCACCTCAATCTGTAGTAAATGATGAGGATTAAAGTGATAGTAAACCGCAGCTTAAAAATTACAAAAAAATACAAAAACTCTGCAAGGTAATGTCATAATGTGCTAGTATGCATTGCATACTAGCACATTATGAAGGACTTACCTTAAAATGAAGTCCACCAGCGGCGCGCTGTCATTGCTGCAGAGGCTTCCATCTTCACACGGTCTTCCTTCCAGGTTTGTGAGCTCTGGCCATCTGAGATGAAGTCACGCATGTGCGCAGGAGTCCTGGGCCATGGCACAGTGCTCTAAAGGAACGGCATGGGTATGCCATTCCTTCAAAGCCTATGCGCCAGCTCTCAAAAGGAGTGAATATCTCCTAAATGGTGCACGTTTAGGAGATATTCATTTTCCCTACAGGTAAGCTTTATTATAACCTTACATGTAGGTAAAAATATAAAAAAAATAGTTTACTACCACTTTAAAGTGATACTAAACTGAGGACCCGGCATTCACTATATCTGGTCTCCCACAGTACACACAACATGGAAGTGCAGTTATTTTAGTAAATATAAACTGCTAAATACCTTTTCTCATCAGCAGTTAGAGCAGTCTTGTGACTTCAGCAGAGCACTGGTTAAAGCTTGTAGGAGAAGTTTTATTTCTGCTCTAGGAGGATGCAAAACCCCTGACCCTCTGTCTGGACAGTGCTGATTGGCCCTCTGCTGATCACATGCACTCTCCCAAGAAAAAAAACCTTCTCTAGCAATACACACTAAATAGAGCATGTGCAGAAGGGCTATGGATTCAGTCTGTCTTATCAGCGTGGACATTTGAACAAGAGGAGGGGCAGAGAAGTAAGGATCAAACAGCCTTTTTACACAATTGTCATGTACCTGATGGTAGACCGAAATGACGAGGTCGGCCTCACTTGTGTCACTAGCCCTGACCCTGCTGGAGTTGGAACAGAGGGAGTCTAGCACCCAGGGTAACAAGAGCACCAGTAGTTGTGGTTTGCAGCTCTTGCAGATGATGACCTTGGAAGGCTAATGATCCTCTGATTTTGGCACAGTAGTAGTAGGCAGAGCAGGTTTTGTAGATTGCCAGGCGTGCACCAGAGCAAGGCAGGTAGTGAGGTAGTGAGACAGGAGCAGTGTCATGGAATAGCCAGGGTCATCATCAGTCGGGCAGCACGGTACAGAATCAGACGGAAAAGCCAAGGTCAGGAGCAGAGCCAAAGTCAGGAACCAGTATCAATCAGGAGAGGAACAAGCCGGGTCAGCAACAAAGGAATCACACAGGAACAAGCAGGACACGGGGGAGCTGAAGACCAGTCAGTACTGAACATGAGCAGAGACACTCCTTAAATAGGCCGTCTGGCGCCAATCTTCGCCGTGTGCATGCGCGCATTTCTGCGCGCATGCATACAACCGGCAATTGTCCTGCGGGAATTCCTAAGCACATGCGCATTTCCGATCGCGATTCATCTTGCCGGAAATCCCTTACAACAATGCAGAGGATTAACCTCTTAGGTTCCACAGTGAGTATAACAAGCATGTTTTACTGCATATACAGACTGATTTTACTGTTGTGGGTTTAGGAACACTTTAAAGGATAAGTTCACCTTTTAGACAAAAATAATAAATGCACATTTTTTTGCAGGTAAAAAAATGTTCATTTATTATTTTTGTCTGCAGGAGCCTGGAAAGCATTGCCCCAGCGATCAATAGATCGCTGATGCCATGCAGTTCTCCTGCAGACCTGTCAGAATATCTGCTTGCCATATGGGGATGTACGGCCAACCAGATATTCTGACAGGAAGCTTCAATGAACTACCAAGGGGCTCCACAGCACTGTGGTAGTTAATTGAAAACCACAAGCCCACATCCGCTAAGGCTGTCAAGACTGGCAGTTCATTCATTCACGTTTTCTAATCTGACAGATAATACAGGGAGAAGTCTCCCTGTACTATCTCTCAGGGGGGGGGGGGGCGGTGGCCGGCGGCTGCAGCTAAGGGAACATGTTACATGTTCCTAAAGGTGAACTTACCCTTTAACTTTAAGGCTTCATGCACACTGGATGGTTTTTTCAGCTGTTCCTAGTGACATCTGGCATTTTTTTTTCGCCTCTAAACTCCCCTGCATGTTAGCCTATGTGTCAATGCACACATAGGTGTTTAACCACTTGCCCTCCTGAGGATTTACCCCCCTTCCTGACCAGGCCATTTTTTGCGTTACAGCACTGCGTTACTTTCACTGACAATTCCACGGTCATGCAACGCTGCACCCAAATAAAATATATTTAATTTTTTCCCCCACAAGTAGAGCTTTCTTGCAGTGGTATTTGATCACCTGTACAGTGTTGGGTTTTTTTTGCGTTATTAAAAAAAAGACCGACAATTTAGAGAAAAAAAATATTTTTTGACTGTTTGCTATTAAACATGTCCAGTAAAAAAATTTTAAAAATCAAATTTCATTATAAATTTAGGCCAAAATGTATTCTGCATAAGTGTAGCCTGCGCAGAGGACTAATTAATTAGACAGGCTGCTGCTAGCAAAACCACAAATGTGTAATGGTGAACAATTGTGAGAGTACAAACATAAAAGTTGTTGCGATGCCTCTACTGAAAAAATAAATAAACCACCCTACTACATATAGGGTCCCCACAGATGTGTATATACTTCAATGCCCTATGGGCTAATAAATATATCCCTCCTGCCCAGTGACTAAATCAAAACTAGGGAAACTGTTGTGTTACACCATTTGATTTATTATTATTCCTCTGTGACAATTGCTTTATTATCATTGCTCTGTGCCTTTAAGCTGCCTCCTCCTTTCTAAGCTAAACTCTTTCTCTCACCATACATGTGTATACTCCTCCCCCCACCTCTTCCTGTATTCATTCCACTGTATCCTGTCTTCTTGAATGCATCTTCCATGAGGCTACAACATTACCGTTTTTCTACCTATGAATATTCGCCATTAAACAGAACATTCAAATGGGTTTCCTCATCTGACTTCCTCAACATGTGAGTTTCATTGAGTTAAACTATCTTACCCGAGGCAAGAGATAGATTTAATACCACGTGGTATAGCTGTATACACGGCGGGAGATAAGGTTTATTGTCCTGTAGTCGATTTTAGAATAGCAACCAATATATATACTCTGTGTGCTCTCAAACAACAATAGTGCTATAAAATGAATAATAGAAAATATACAATACCATCAAACTATATGTACAGTGCACTTATATGCAAAAGACTATATATAAATATATATATATATATATATATTTGTTAAAGTCACAATCGGCGTGCGAACATATGAAAGTCCAATGTGAAAAAATCCCCATCCGTATCCAATGTGAGTACATGTGCAGGCCATAGACGGGTCGTTTATGGGTTGAATTATCGTCCACACGAAAAATCGGCTGATATTCACGCCGTTAGTGGGGCAAGGCCGTCGGCCGTTTTTTTGTGGATCTTCTCATTTCTTTTTATCGGTCATGCTGGAAAATCCATGAAAAACGGCCATTTTTCGAAGACATTGGCAGCGACCGATTTTTCGTTTATCGGCTGATAAACAGCCCGTCTATGGCCAGCCTAAGTGATACAATAGCTAATCTTCTTATCCACTATAGCAATCCTCTGTGTTAAGTGCTCCAATTAGTGCTCCACCTCCAGATCCCAAATCACCACAAATAACTGACCACCTTGAATGGTAGGTCAAATAGCGCATTGGATGTTGCAGCACTCTCCTGCAGTAAGTTTGCCGTCTGTATGTTCTTGATACCTCTATCCACTGGTAACGGACCCCATATGTGAAAACACCTCCAGATCCATCGCTTGTGAAAACTCCTCCAGAACATCCACAGTACTCCTCCACCACTGTAAAAACATCAAAGGGAAATTTCCATAGCGCAACACCGTATTTATTAGGTAAAAAAATACTTACATTTGCACTTACATAAAAAACATGTGTATGGCACTTTAATTCCCAGCACAAAGCAATTCCTTCTCAGAGGACAAGTGTAGCTCCATCAGGCCCCGCCCTACGTGTTTCATAATATGACGTTATCAGGAACTACATGTCTGCTAAAAAAAAAAAATCCCAATACGTACATTTATTGGTTTATGTGAAAGTTATCGTGTTTACAAATGGCGGTATATATTGGTCTTTTTTATTTATTTGTTATTTTAACTAGTAATGGTGGCAATCAGTGACTTATAGAGGGACTGCGACAGACATTCTGACACTGGGGGGAACTGACTTGGTGTCACTGACATCCCCAGTGACACCAATACAGTGATCAGTGCTAATAAAAACCACTGACACTATATTAATAGCACTGGGCAGGAAGGACTTAACATGTGGGGTGGTCAAAGGGATAACGTGCTTCACTGTAAGCACACTGCTTTGCATGGCTAAGCAGTGGACAGGAGCTGACAGGGGAAAGAACTGTTTTGTTCAGCAATCACTGGGCACTGGCAAGTAATCACTGGCCGAGAACTGGTGATTGACAGCCGAGGCCATGAATGGCGGCGCGGAAATGCAAAATCATGTATATATCCGTGATTTTGCGCACCACTGCCGCCCTATAGCAGTATTTCTGCTATAAGGTGGTGGTAAACTGGTTAAAGGGGTTTGAAGGCAGAAAAAAAAAATATTGCCAGCACATCCAGAAGCAGCAACATTTTGGCAAAAAAGAGCTTTACGCCTGTAATCTAGACTAAACACAGCTAAGCACTAGGCACGTGTAGCCCTTGAGCTATAATAAATTTCAATTAGCAGTGACTAAAAAAATTACACATAAACAGCGCTATGTCAAAACACAATATCCAGTTAATATCCTTTAAGGTCCTTTTGGGCTGCTGGCTGATTATCAAGTTCAAGATTTCAGAACCACTCATTATTAAGGACAATCTCCTTAATCTCCAATCTCCTTGAATTCCTACTAATTTTCTACTGCTGGTTACTCACCTGCTTCTGGTGAGTGTTGAATCCAATGGGGTGTTAATCACTGCAGGATCACATGGATGGTGGATCCCTTTGTCTTAAAGAGACACTTATCACTGGAATGAATTGAACTTTTCACATTGTAATTTTATTTATTATATTTTTTGGGTGGAATTTTTTTTCTTTCTTTTATCCTTCTATATTAGTTGGATATTGTGTTTTGACATAGCGCTGTTTATGTGTATTTTTTTTAGTCACTGCTTATAGATTTTTTTGTTATTTAAAACGGCAGCTGTGTTTAAATATTTAATTATTTGTTTAATACTTTTTATTTTTCGTATATTAACACTTTCACCATTTCTTTAGCGTGGGCATATAGGCTGGTTTCATCCTATATATTTTTTAATTAATTAATCAATTGCCAGAATAAATTATTGTTCTGGCTAGTGAAATTAATTAGCGATGTGCCTAAATGCACCAAAACGTGTTACACACTTTTACAAGCTTCAGGCGTTTTTTTTCTGTTAAAACACTGCTACCAGGAGGAAAGGCTTCTAGGAGAGCTAGAAAAACATCCAGTGTGAATGAGGCCTAAAGCTAGCAACCAGGCTCACTTTAAATGGTGCACAACCAGTGGATTTCCTTACTTACCTTTCTCATGATCCGCTACCAGGGCATCCTAAAACTCCTGTGCGCGTTTTGTCTTTAATGAAATCAGCACCTGCATAGGGTTTAGCAAGCTCCTCCCCACTCTTGTGTGACAGTTCTGGGCCCTGAAGACTGGCTGCTATGATACCTAAAACTGCACTATGGGAATAAAATGGAACAGTTCCTTTAAAACTGAAGTATTGGGTATTTCTTTTTTTTTTCCATTATATATTTTATTAAGTTTTCTTTTAAGAAAAAAATACTTTACCATTGGTGGACACTGAATTTTTTCTTCCGGGGAAGGGAAATGTTTCGGGAAAATGGTCTAAAGATAGAAATGAACGTTTGGGAGATACAGTATATTAGACAAAGGGCAGTTATACACTTTTCAAGAATTGAAGAATAAAAGGAATTTGTTTTTTGTTTTAGATAAACTGAGATATTACCAATTGGGACATTTTGTCTCAACACTTCCTCAGCCTCTAATGGATAACAGGGGACATGCTCCCATTTTAAAGACTGTTGAGCTCCAAGACAAGATGTGGACATATAACATCTAGGATTTATAAGATCTTAGTTGAATTGGAGGGAGCTGGGTCACAGTCGGTTTTGGAGGGTTGGGAAAGAGCATTGGGTATAAATATGAATGATCACCAGAAGAGGAAAATGTTTAAGTTAATGCACGGGGTGATGAACATGAATATAGTTGAGATGAATTATAAATGTCTGTCTACATGGTATTGTACATCGAGTGTGGCACATAAACAGAGAGAAGAAGTATCACCTTTATGTTGGAGAGGGTGTGGGGCAATAGGGACAATGGCTCATATAGTGGGAATGCCCAAAAATTCAGTTATATTGGCAGGAGATAATTCATCATATACAGGAGATTTGGGGGACATCTATCCAGAAGGATCTGTGGGTGTGTCTTTTCTATAGAACAGAGTTGTCGGTAAAACAATATAAAAACAGTTTATTATATCATCTGATTGGTGCGGCAAAGGGTTTAATCCCTAAGTTGTGGAAGGCCCAGGATCCACCAACAATGAAGTATTGGATAGACAGAGTAGAATATCTTAGTAGGATGAAGGAACTTTGTTACATGGAGAAAGATGAAATGGAAAAGTTTAGAAAGATTTGGGGTAGATGTATAAGTTTAGAACTTAAGAAAAATACTTAAAAATTAAAGGTCCCCCGATAGTAGTACCAGAGAATTTAAATGGTTAAAGAGATCTATATATATGACTAGATTAATAGGAGGGGAAAGAGAGGATAGGATGAGATTGGACAGGGGTGTGTTGGGGTGGGTATGGGGATAAAGTTTATATGTATGATGTAAAAAGATTTATGATGGTTTTAAAGTATTGGGTATTTCAAAAGACTTAGTTTTCAAAATGAGATAGCAGGGGGAGCATTCTCTTTGTGCCTCATATAAAGTAAACCCAGTACATTGTCCTGTATTGGCAAGTACTGTACATGTGTGTGACTGCTGTGTCATAATGTTTCCTGTCTATTCACTTTCTCTACTAAAAATAAAAGGTTATAAATAAAGATCAGCAATAACCATACAATGGGAAATGCTTGCGTAAGTGTGAACTACTTTTTTTTTTTCTAACCAAGATATTTCTGAAAAGAGGAAGCCCTTCCTAAAAGGGGAAGAACCACCCCTCAAAAACTAACATTGAGTTCTGAAAACACATTACTGACCTATGGTGTTAACTAGAGCTCCCAGCTAGGAAACCGAGCATAACTTTCCAGAGATTAGAGCTGCTGTTTCCTGACTGAGCTGATACACACACGAGCATGCGCACACACCAAGAGTCCATGCTGGCTACATCACTTCCTTCCAAAGAAATAGATATTTACTAAAAGGTTTAGCCTTTAAATTCTATATTTCAGTTACATACACTTACCTGCCAGGTACATTTGTTCAGTTGCTTGGTAACACAAATTGCTAATCAGCCAATCACATGGCAGCAACTGAATGCATTTATGCATCTTTTATCCAGGGTTATATCCAGTGAGTGGCAGTTGTGTGGACGAAAATGCCTTGTTGATGTCAGAGGTCAGAGGAGAATGGCCAGACTGGTAGCTGCGACATTCTGATGGTAGGGTCAGAATTTGTCTTAATCAACCTGGAAGCATGGATCCATCCTGCCTTGTATCAACGGTCCAGGTTGGTGGTAGTGTAATGGTGTGGGGATATTTTCCTGGCACACTTTGGGCCCTTAGTACCAATTGAGCATTGTTTAAATGCCATGGCCTACCTGAGTATTGTTGCTGACCATGTTCATACCTTTATGACTACAGTGTACCCATCTTCTGATGGCTCCTTCCAGCAGGATAATGCACCATGTCAGAAAGATCAAATCAGCTCAAACTTGAACAGTACAATGAGTTCACTGTAGTCCAATGGCCTCCACAGTCACCAGATCTCAATCCGATACTGCACCTTTGGGATGTGGTGGAACGGGAGATTCGCATCATGGATGTGCAGCTGACAAATCTGCAGCAACTGCGTGATGCTATCATGTCAATATGGACCAAAATCTCTGAGGAATGTTTCCAACACCTTGTTGAATCTATGCCATGAAGAGTTAAGGCAGTTCTGAAGGCAAAAGGGGGTCCAACCCAGTACTAACAAGGTGGATGTAATAAAGATGGCGTTGAGTGTAGAGCCAACATATAGATGTTTTTTTATTTTTCCAAATATCCAGTGAGCGGCAGTTGTGTGGATGAAAATACCTTGTTGATGTGAGAGGTCAGAGGAGAATGGGCAGACTGGTTTGAGATGACAGAAAGGCAACAGTAACTCATGTCAATATGGACCAAAATCCATGAGGAATGTTTCCAACACCTTGTTGAATCTATGCCATTAGGGCAGTTCTGAAGACAAAAGGGGGTCCAAGGTGGATCTAATAAAGTGGCTGGCGAGTGTATAGCCAACATATAGAATTGTTCTTTCCGGGGGGGGGGGGCAAAGCTAGGTAGTAATAGACTAAAGTTATTCTCGCCTGTCTATTGCTGGGTCATTTATCAGGCACCTATATAAAACCAAGCATAGATTAGGCTCAACTCCAGTAAAACCTTTTTTTTTTTAATTTGAGATGGGAAAGGTAAAACATCCATTCATTGCTGTCTATGACCAGTTTAAGTGAATTACCCTTATTTTCATTCCAGGTGCTCACAGGAAAAGAAATGAGAGAAACCGGTAACTGTGGGAAAAAGAAACAAACAGGAAGGCCTTGTTTAAGCTGGCCATAGACAGATCAATTTTTTTTTGATCAACCAGTGGGCTGATCGAAAGAAACTGAACAGCATCGTCCATTCACACATTTGAGGTGGATGGGGAAATCTTTCCTGTTGTGTCATTGTATTCTAACAGCGGGGACTCTCCTAACAACAGAACGCACTAATTAGACCTGCAGCTGATTGGCAGGATCAAAGAAAAAATTTCCAACAAGCCCAATCGAGAGCAGTCAGTTTTTAGATAGATTGCTCTTGAATTAGAATGTTCTTAGATGAATCAATATTAGTCCGTTCCCTGGTGCACAGGCTGAATTTCAATCAATCTATGGCCATCTTTACACTTGAGGTTGGGGGGCTGTAAACTGCATTTTTGCTGCAGACCAACTGCTTCCCTATTAACCTGAAAAAGCAGCGGATGGAGAGGGGGGGGGGGGGGGGTGCCATATGCCACAGAAACAATGTTTTGAATCTTGGCAAGGCAAAATTTAGTGTCACTGTAACGGCACTGCAGTGTACATGGTGGTGCAGGTTTTTAGGCCTTAAAACAGGCGGTATGTATATATATTTATTATATTTCATTACAGATACTTCTATAATGCTGTCAGTTTATGCGAAGTTTTACATTTACACTATATTTCCAAACGTATTGGGCTAGCCCTCCAAATCACTGGATTCAGGTGTTCCAATCACCTCCATGGCCACAGGTGTATAAAATCAAGCACCTAGGCATGCAGACTGCTTCTACAAACATTTGTGAAAGAATGGGTCGCTCTCACGAGCTCAGTGAATTCAAGTGTGGTTCCGTGATAGGTTGCCACCTGTGCAATAAGTCCATCGATGAAGTTTCCTAACTACTAAATATTCCACGGTCAACTGTTAGTGGTATTATAACAAAGTGGAAGCAACTGGGAGCAACAGCAACTCAGCCACGAAGTGGTAGGCCACGTAAAATGAAAAAACATTGTGTAAAACAGTGTGTAGAGACAGGGGAGGACTGACATCTCATGGGGCCCCCGGGCAATAAGGTATCATGGGGCCCCTCTGTCCTTGCCCAAACTCAAAAAAAGGCTATGAAAAAGGTACCTGGGGCATCTCATGGGGCCCCCTACTGACCCCGGGCCCTCGAGCAGTGCCCGAGTTTCCAAATGGTCAGTCTGCCCCTGCGTAGAGAGCTTCATGGAATGGGTTTCATCCAAGCCTTACATCACCAAGTGCAATGCAAAGCGTTGGATGCAGTGGTGTAAAGCACGCCGCCACTGGACTCTAGAGCAGTGGAGACATGTTCTCTGGAGTGAACAATCACGCTTCTCTGTCTGGCAATCTGATGGACGTGTCTGGGTTTGTTGGTTGCCAGGAGAACGGTACTTGCCTGACTGCATTGTGCCAAGTATAAAGTTTGCTGGAGGGGGGATAATGGTGTGGGGTAATTTTTCAGCAGTTGGGCTTGGCCCCTTAGTTCCAGTGAAGGTAACTCTTAGGCATTTTGGGCAATTTCATGCTCCCAACTTTGTGGGAACAGTTTGGGGATGGCCCCTTCCTGTTCCAACAAGACCAGTGCACAAAGCAAGGTCCATAAAGACATGGATGAGCAAGTTTGAGGTGGTCAAACTTGACTGGCCTGCATCCTGACCTCAACCTCAACTGAATGGTCAAACACTCCCATAGACACATTTCTAAACCTTGTGGACAGCCTTCCCAGAAGAGTTGAAGCTGTTATAGCTACAAAAGGTGGGCCAACTAAATATTGAACCCTACGGACTAAGACTAGGATGTCATTAGAGATCATGTGTGTGTAAAGGCAGGCGTCCCAATACTTTTGGCAATATAGTGTACATTTCACATTCACATCAGTCCCTCCCTCCAGAAGCATACAGTCTAAGCTTCCTAATTCACATTCATACATTCACATACTAGGGCCAATTTATACAGGAACCAATTAACTTACCAGCATGCCTTTGGAGTGTGGGAGGAAACCCACGCAGACATGGCGTGTGGGAGAACATGCAAACTCCAGACAGTTAGTGCTTTGGTTGGGATTCAAGTCGTCAGCCCTAGTGCTGCTAGGTGGCATAACTCAGTCTTCACGGGACTGAGATTGAGCTCTTCAGTCACTTTTGCAGCAGTTGTTTTTTTATTCCAGGTCACAATCCTACTGTCAGGAATGGACTCAGCACTGGTGGTGGGACTCACCTGCCATGTGGGCTGCAGTACCAGGGCTGACCAACGGGTGCTCTCAGCAGCCAGAAGCTCACTCCTGCAGTCAGCCAACACCTGGGGCTGATTGCAGGAGGTGTATTTAAGGAATGGCCAGACCTGCAGTCAGGGCCTTGGTGTTGTTTCCCATGAGCCCCTGTACCTTGTATCCTGTGTTCCTGTTCCTCTGCCTATCTGATTTGTTGCCGACTCAGCATTGTTCCTGACCCTGCTGACCGTCTCCTGTTTAACCCCTGGCTTGCCTGACCATCCTTCTGCCTGATCCTCTGTACTGTGCTGCCCGTGAGTTACTGAACCCGGCTTGTGACCCTGACCATTCTCTGCCTGATCCTCTGTACCGTGCTGCCCGTGAGTTACTGAACCCAGCTTGTGACCCTGACTATTCTCTGCCTGCTCCTTTGGTACCTCGCTGCCCGCACGTTGCTGACCTGGCCTGCCTGACTACACCTTACGCTACCCAGACGATCCATCCATCCTGCACGGATCCAGCCATCCCTGCTCACACCTTCTGCCTCTTCACATCAGGCTTCCTACCTGCATATACCTCTGGCGGATCCCTCTACCATGAGCAGGTGTACTCAGGGGCCGCGACCTGGTTCCTGTCTGTTCCAAGTCCATCCCCACCATCAGGGGCCCTGGTGAATAAGCAGACTGGGACTTAGACTCCGCGCCCTGGGGAATCCTGTCCTGAGGACTGCTAGGGGTACCACCAGACGGTCGTTAACAGAACCATATGGCCGGCCTGACCCTTCCACCTCTCCAGCCCTGACTGCGCCTGTGTTCCTGCACATACTAAGATTAGTGCAGTGTTTCTCAATTCCAGTCCTCATGGACCCCCAACAGGTCATGTTTTCAGGATTTCCCTCAGATGATACAGCTGTGGTAATTACTAAGGCAGTGAAACTGATCAATTCACCTGTGCAAAATAATGGAAATCCTGAAAACATGACCTGTTGGGGGTCCATGAGGACTGGAATTGAGAAACACTGGATTAGTGGAAGGTTGGTTTATTTACTATGCGTTGTATATTTGGGTAGCTAATAATAAATTATATTATTATATCATTCCTGAAGCCTGTTACTTCCCTGTGTCAATCCACACATTTCTGGTCATACCCGGATCCTTGACACCTACACAGTGTCCTTTTGTCTCTTTCGATCAGTTAACCATGTCGACTGCGCTTATGCTTATCAGATGACGTTTTCCAGGAAATTGTATATTCTGTCATAACCTTTGATACTGTACCTCACAACACAGAAATAAAATTGGTGCACGCAGAATTAGGTGCAGCTGTGCATAGTAACCAATCAGCTTTCAGGTTTTATTGTCAAAGCCTAAATGAACAAGTTGGAGTTAGAAGTTGATTGGTTACTATGCACAGCTGCACCAGATTCTGTGTGCACCAGCATACCTCCCAACTTTTTGAGATGGGAGTGAGGGACACCAATTAGCAGAAGTATCTAGCCAGACCTAGACCTGGTAGCTCTCCCCCACTTTGTCTTTCCCCCTATATTGACATTGTGTCCACAGTAGCATTTGCATAGGCAGAGCAGAGTAGGACTGGCCATAGAGGGATTACTTTGATGTAGTTGGCCAGCTTAAGCATGTATTGCAATATGTGTGAACCCTATTTTTTGCAAAGTCTGCTTGAAAGGGTATATACCGGTGTGCAGAGGGTCCTTCAGAATTTCTAGTATGTAGGCACAGGACACACACCCTGACATGCCTTAAAGGAGAATTATACAAATAAAAAATGTTGGTTAAAGCGGAGTTCCACTCACTCTGTAAAAAAATAAAAGTCAGCAGCTATAGAAAGTATATTAAAAAACAGCCACTCACCTGTTCCACGATCCCGCGGTGCCCCCACTGCAGCCCAGTGTCACCGGCCATCCTGTATTCCAGGCGCCAGCATCTTCAGTGTGGGCACTCGGCTGTGACAGCTTGCGGCTTCACATCCGGGTGCCGACTGCACATGCGCGAGAAGCACTGTGCTTCCTGAATGGCACTGTCATCTTCTGGGACCTGTCACGTGTCCCACAAGACTTCGGGGAGGAAGGGTAGGAGGACAACTTCCGCTTCCAATCACCTAGGTGATCGCAGCGGGAAATGGGAGCGGGTACCTGTCAATTTCGGATACCCACTCCCCCCCCCCACTCCCCAAAGGTGCCAATCCTTAATGGGGAGCTGGGGACCAATCTTTAAAGTGGAACGTCCCCTTTTTGGTGGAACTCCACTTTAAACCCATAAGAAGTTTTTCGACCACTACGATTCCTTTATTATTGGGTTGGAAATGTACAAATGTATCAATTTATAAACTGTATGGAAAGTTTAGCAGTGTAAAACACTGTTTGATAAATTGTGCATTTTATATACAACTATATAGATCAGACCAAAATGAGGGACAAATGAAGAGTACAGAGGGACTTTGTTCCAAATGAGGGACAGTCCCTCGAAATCAGGGACAGTTGGGAGCTATGTGCATCAGTTTTAGTAAAGTGTCTTAAAAGCATCCTTTGTTATATTGGTAAAAAATTAATTTTACTAATGTAATGAAAAAGTATTTATTTAAATCATGAGCTGACTCATTTTTGGGATATGGAGGGGTTGTCAGCACCACTGCATTTAATATATCAGTGTTTTATATTATTTTTAATTACCGGTAAATAAATGATTCACATTTTGTCCTCGGTAAATGGTAAATTGTTGATTATCTCTCTGGTTAGAGTTGTCAATGCTTTATAACATTGTTGTCCCTCAAAATTATGAACTCTTGGAGGTCTACTTACACTGCAAATGTCTTAGCATTTGTGCAAAACTCACAAATAACACCCACACTGTTTGTAACACGTGTGAAGTTTCCGTTTCCATTCGTTGCCCTTCGCAGGGCTAACATAATAATATTCCCTGACATTTGATCTTAAGAGAAAAAGCCTAAAGCAGGCCATACAAGGGTCGAATTCTTAACGATTTTTTGATCGAAAACATTGTACGTTCTGTAATCTGATGGTGCCACCAATGATTTCGAAATCAGCATGTTCTACTTTTTTTTTCTGCCCGGAAACTGACTGGAACTGACTACACTAGTGTGAACCAGGGCCATTGGAATACATAGAAAACACTGTGCATGCATTTTTGATGCAGAAAAAAAGCGCACTGAACTGCATCTAGTGTGAACTGGCCCTAAAAGCAGAAATCCAGGGAAATTCTTTTTTTCACTCGTGCAGTGGGGCTGTGCTGGCTCCTTTTATTCTAGGGGAGAGAACACTGAAGATATACTCACCTGACCCGCCAATCCTCCCCACACAAGACTGATCTTTCCGGCTCAATGCATGGTAAAAAAAAAAAATTACTGGAGTTCTGCTTTAAAGACAGCAGATATAGGTGGTGCAGGCAGTGGGAGGGGTATTAGCTGTTTTAACAGCTTCCCGACCGCCCTATAGCAGATATACTGCTACAGGGCGGCACGGGTGTGCAAAATCACATACATGTATATACGTGATTTTGCACTTCCGGGTAGGGGGCGTGCATATCCCAACCGCGCTGCTATTCGCGGCCGAGGCTGTCGATCACCGGGTTCCGGCCGGTGATTACTCGCCAGCGCCCGGTTATTGCCGAGCATCTCCGATGCGGAGGAGAACTGTATGTAAACGATACAGTTCTCCTCCCTGTCAGCTCGTGCACACTGCTTTGGATGGCTGTACATAGCACAGCCATGCAAAGCAGTGTGATTACAGTGAAGCAAACACACAGAGCTTACAGTTAAACAGCACATAGTTAACCCTTTGATCACCCCTCATGTTAACCACTTCCTGCCCAGTGCTCTTAGTACACAGTCTTCCTCCCTGACAGCTCAGGTACACTGCTCAGAAATGGCTGTGCACAGCACAGCCATCCCGATCAGTGTGCTTACAGTGAAGCACCCATACCCCCTAGTACAACATTCACTGCATATAGTTAACCCTTTGATCGCAACTCATATTAACCCCTTCCTGCCCAGTGCATTAGTACAGTGTCAGTGCTTTTTTTTTGATCAGTGTATTGGTGTCATTGGGGATGTCAGTGACTGTGGCAGGCGCAGCACCCTTTGGTGCCTTGTGCGCTGTGGCATTAGAACAATTATGCAATTGCTGTTTCTTTGTTTGATTAGACTGACTTTACTCTGTAATTCCTCCAATGCCGCTCTATGGATGCAGTAGGTTTAAAGAGCACACCGAATACTTTAGTTAACTTCTTTAATAACTTCAATCTTCTTCATATAACACTGCTTACAATGGCTTGTTTCTTTCATATTACAATGGTTTAATTCGTATTACATTGGGTTGATTCAATAGCTTATCTCGATAGATTCGATTGGATTATGATTACTCTACAGTGACTTGATTCATTTAATTCGATAGGTTCGTAAGTTCGATAAGTTCGTTCGGTGGAACTACAAGTAAAACACACACAACAGTTTCAACACACAGATCCACCTGCACTGCCAAACAATAGAGGAACACACAAGTGCATTAAATACCTATTTGGCCTGCTCTGCCTCCATAAAGCTCTTCTGATTGGAACTGTCTGTTTCCTCTTCTGTCTGGTGAGCATGTGTTTCTAGAAAATCCTAGCAGGGAGTTTTACACAGGCATAGATGTGAAACTGGCTGGGATTGGTTAAGGCTCTGTACAGTGTGAGGCTGTCTGTGATTGGCTCTTCTTTAACTAACTCTTAAAGGCACATTTTCCTTTTCTGCTTCTGCTAACACAATGAATATATAAATGTCATATAACAATCAAAGACATAAATTACAGCAATGATTTTGCTTTTGGCTTTAACATATGTACATATACACTGTACTGAGGTTATTGGCAGGTTTGGTATACACATATATGTGAACCATATTAACAACCTAGGACTGGTCTTAGCTGGCCAGCTACAGTGACACCAAGTCAGAATGCCGGCCGCAGTCCCGCTATATGTCGCTGATCACCGCCATTACTAGTAAAAATTAAAAAATTAAAAAAAAATTCCAGTATCTATACCACCATTTGTAAACGCTATAACTTTCACATAAACCAATTAATTTACACGTATTGGGATTTTATTTTTAGAAAAGACATGTCGCAGAATACATTTTGACCTAAATTTATGACATGTTAAACAGCAAAAAGTCAAAAATATTGTTTTTTTTTTCTCAAAATTGTTGGTCTTTTTTGTTTTTTGAAGTGCAAAAAATAAAAACCGCACAGGCGATCACATACCGCTGAAAAAAAGCTCAATTCGTGGGGAAAAAAGGATGTAAATTTCATTTGGGTGCAGCATTGCATGACCACGCAATTGTCAGTTAAAGTAACGCAGCGCCGTAAAGCAAAAAATTGGCCTGGTCAGGAATGGGGGGTAAATCCTCAGGAGGGCAAGTAGTTAAACAGAATTTACCTTTCCATATTCTATCCTAAAGATAAAAAATGTTGTATGAGTTGATTGATCTTAAAACTATACACATATGAATGGCTTCTTTTACATGGAAACATACTGCAATAACCTTTTAATGAGCAGCTCTGTTTAAAGAACAGATTATATTTTCACATTTTAAACAAATGCCATATCACAGCGTCATTTCCATGAAGCAGTTTGTAGCCAGAAGAATAATCTAAACCTATGAAGTCGCCAAGCTGTGCTCACAACCTTCAGTGAGTCATACACTATGCAATGTAAACAAAACCACTGAAACATGCTGCATGTTTATTAAGCCAGAA
Organism: Staurois parvus; assembly: GCF_062004578.1. NCBI lineage: Eukaryota > Metazoa > Chordata > Amphibia > Anura > Ranidae > Staurois > Staurois parvus. Next base: position 5,739,935 of record NW_028317813.1, read on the forward strand.
AGGACTAACCATTGCAGTACATTACGCAACACAACTAGGTTCCCAGTGACAAAAAACAAAAATAAACTGATTGCCATTGGCTCCTCAGATTTAGGCCCCATGTACACGGGACACTTCTGAATGATGGAAACTGACTGCTGTAAAACGAAGGTTAAAAAATGTCTGTTTAGCCATGTTTGCATACCGCGTTTATGCGCGTTTGCGTTTAGAAGCGTTTTTTTTAAAGATAACCTCAGGAGACCTTCCAAAATGCCCAGAATGCACTGAAAAACAGTAAAAAAATTACTATTTCAGACATTTTGAGAGAAATAGAGAGAGCAGAAGCAGAGAGAGAAGTATTTGTTGAGATTAGCTGTTTTTTTTTGTTTTGTGGTGTTTGGACGTGTTACAATTCATTTCTGTGCAGAAATTATTGCAGCAGTGTCTAACATATTTTCTTTCATGTGAAACCTCAAAGTATGGTGTACCAGGTCCATTTGAGTACCGGGAAAATGCTTTGCATGCATAAGTCTCTGGACAGCATCTGGAAATGGAAGAGCTAAAAAAAAATTCCAAATGCAAACGCTTATAAATGTGGTTAGCCACGTTTACAAGTGTTTGGCGTTTGAAACACTGATAAAATCTACTAATGAACTCACGTTTGGTGCGTTAAAAAAAAAAACAACCGTAAACTCAACTGCCTGTAAATGAATGTAAACGACGATGTGTACATGGAGACATAGGAAAACATTAGGGAGCAGGGGCGGACTGACCATTCAAGCACTCGGGCACTGCCTGAGGGCCTGGGGTCAGTTGGGGCCCCATGAAATGCCCCTGTACCTTTTTTTTTATAGGCTTTTTTGGGTGTGGTTTGAGCATGGGAATGGACACAGGGGCCCCAGGATTCCCTATTGCCCGGGGGACCCATGAGTTGTCAGTCTGCCCCTGTTAGGGAGTGTTCAGGGGCTGCTGAAAAAAATGCAGAAAAGCTCCTAAACGTGAGTTTATCAACTGCAGTGTACATGAGCCTAAGACTGCTCAGGCTGTTTAGTAAAGTCCTTTACACTTTGCTTATAAATCAGCTATAGTTATTATTAACCAGAGCAGTGGAGTGGAATATGTAAGCCAAAAGGACTCCAGCCAAAAAAAAAAAAGGATGAAAATTGATAATTAATTTAACCACTTGCCCTCCAGAGGATTTACCCCCCTTCCTGATCAGGCCATTTTTTGCGATACGACGCTGCGTTACTTTAACTAACATGTGCACGGTCATGCAATGTTGCACCCAAATCAAATGTATGTTTATTTCCTACAAATGGAGCTTTCTTTTAGTGGTATTTGATCGCTTGTGTGTTTTTTTATTTTTTGCGCTATAAACAAAAAAAAACCCTGACAATTTTGAAAAAAATATATATTTTTGACATTTTGCTATTTTGCAAATCCAGTAAAAAAAATGTAAACAATCAAATTTCATCATAAATTTTAGCCAAAATGTATTCTGCTACATGTCTTTGCTAAAAAAAAATCCCAATATGTGTAAATTAATAGGTTTACATGAAAGTTATAAAGTCTACAAATGGCGGTATATATACTGGAATTTTTTTTTTGCTAGCTAACTTATAGCGGGAACTGCGGCAGGCATTCTGACACTGGGGGAAACTTACAGTGACACCAATACAGTGATCAGTGCTAATAAAAAGCACTGACACTGTGCTAATGACACTGGGCAGGAAGGGGGATAACATCTGGGGTGATCAAAGGGTTAACTGTGTGTGGTTTTACAGTGTGCTGTGCTTTACCTTGTAAACACACTGCTTTGTATTGCTCTGCTATATCTGCTCTCCCACAGTACACAGAACATGGAAATGCAAATATTTTAGTAAATATAAACTGCTAACTTTTCTACCTTTTCTTATTAGCAGTATAAAGCAGTCTTGTGACTTCTATCAGTGTCTGGCTGAGCACTGGTTAAAGCTTGTAGGAGGAGTTTTCATTATACTCTGACTATCCTATGGGGCTGCATGACTTCTCTCTGTCTGGACCATGCTGATTGGCCCTGTGCCGATCACATGCACAGTCCCCCTTCTAAACAAAATCTCCTCTCCAGCAATACACCAAACAGCATGTGCAGAGTGCCTCCTAGGTCTCCGTACTATTATCAGATGGATTGCAGACAGTATAAGAAGGAGAGAATCAGAGAAGACAGGATCAAATAGTCTTTTTACACAATGTGGAGGATTAACCCCTTAGGTCCTACAGTGAGTATCACAAGCATGCTTTACATACAGACTGATTTTACTGTTATGGATTTAGTAACACTTTAAGCAGCCCTTAAATTATGCACTGGTGGAAAGAAAAGAAAATCACTTGACTCCCCCATCAACACATTCAGCGTTGATGGGGGAATCCTTCACACAGTGCTATTGTGTTCTGTCGGCAGAGAGGTTTCCCCGCCGACAGAACACAATAATTACTGCTAGTAGCTATAGCCACTGGCAGCAATCGCATGTAAAAAATCTTGACAGGCTGGTTGTATCCAAGTCAATTGATGAATAGACATGGGTACAACAAGCCTGTCCATAGATGGATTAAATCTTGATCGGTCTTTGCTGAACTAGCCAAGATTTGATCCATCTATGGATGGTATTGTAGCAGAGTGACCATTTACTGATCATTCTCAGATGCAGGGGCAGGCTTCCTTAACCACTTTGCCTCTCACACCTGTTGGACCAGACCAATTTTTATAATCCTGCTATTTTGTATTTGGTGATACCTTTGTATCTTGTAGCTTTGTACCTTGTTAAGATAACAAGGTAATACATACCTTTTTTTTTAGGACAAACAGGGCTTTTTTTGTAATTATTGTCATGCAACAAATATTATTTTTGGCAAATGTTAGACAATTAAATGTAACAGAACTTTTTCATTTCATAACAGAACATGTTTTCATTTTTTGACCAGTGCTAGTTTACAAATAGTGTTACTGCAGATAAAAAGGGCACATTTTTTCTGTAAGTTGTCCTTTTTAAAATGAGCCAAAGTTATGATTCTGGTGCACAGCATTGCATAGTTATTTACAAATAAAATAGTTTTTTTTCTTTTTTACTTTTTTTTTTAAAAATGGGAAACGTTAATGTTTTAAATGTGTGAAAACATTAGCAAATAAGACAAATAAAAGCAAAAAAAAAGCCTAAATAATAATGGCCAATAAAATAGAAACAAGCACAAAAAAATCAGCAAAATAATAATTGGATAGATAAGGAGAACAAGGAATATCTAGGGCTGATAAAGGGTTACTAAGGGATTAAATGGAAACATTTTATTAAATAAAACAAACAAGCAAACAAAAAAGGAATTTTTTTTTTACTTGTCAGGTTGCTTTAAATGATATCACCTGCAGATCTAAGTTCATCCCTTTGATCTGCAGATGAGTGAAATGAAAGACACAAAAGAAACAATATGTTACATTGTATGAACAAGTGCTATTTATTACAGGTACTTATATAACATCGGCAATTTATACAGCGCTTTATATATATATATATATATATATATATATATATATTGCACATTCACATCAGTCCCTAACCCTCAAGAGGCATACAATCTAAACTTGCATTCATACATACACATACTAGGGACAATTTAGACAGGATCCTATTAAACTACCAATATGTCTTTGGAGTGTGGGAGGAAACCCACGCAGGCATGGGGAGAGCATGCAAACTCCATGCAGGTGGTGCCGTGGTTGGAATTCGAACCAACAACCCTAGTACTGCCAGGTGGAAGTGCTAACCATTTAGCCAATGTGCTGCAATTTATAAACATTGTCAGACTGCTGAAAGCTGCCAGACATCTCTGTGTACACAATAATCCAGCCTTGATTAATCAGAGCCAAATTGCTGTGTGCAGGGAGTATTGAGCAAGGCAGAATGACTGGACATGCTACACACGTCCTGTGTACAGTGATGACCTTTTTTTTAGATGTTTGTAGAAGGTATGGAAATAGCTAAAGTAGAATTCCAGGGTAAACCCAACTAGTCCCAAAAATGCTCCCTTAAATGCGTTTTGTACTGTTTTACTGAAATAGAGATTCATAGCTCTTTTTTAGAGTATTACAGAGACTTTGCCATGCAGCCACATGTTAACATGACTGAGCCACAGAGATATTGCCTGGAGAAGGTGTCACAGACTACCCTGCAGTTTCCTGTTTGTGAAATTCTTAGCTCCTTGCTGCAGTGGTTCTGCTAGACCTGATTCCATTCACATGTGCTGCTGGCTTCTGTGTTCACCTACAGGTGTCCCCTGCTCTACTGCAGCTTTATATCCCTTTCCCTTCTATCACTTCCTGGCATGCCTCTCAGTCTTCTTCGCTATATATAGACATGCTCCATCTAGCCCGTGTTGCCTGAGCAGCTTCCTAGTTTCTTTGTGCTCCTGGTTTGCCTCGTATCACTTGTATTCTGTGCCTGAATACCCATGTACTGACCCTGGCTTCAGCTACTGTTTTCACTTGCTTGCCACCCACCCTGATTTTGTCTCATTTCTCTGATTCTCATCAGTCTCCTGCCATCTGTACTCTGCACACATGATTGGCTTCCGCATTGTCAGCTAGACGTACCTGGGAGCCTGTTTGTTACAAGCCCATTCCCACCATCAGGGGCCCTGGTGAAGAAGCAGGCTGGGGATTAGACTCCATGCCCTGGGGAACCCTGAGTTGGCTTTCTACAAGAGCTCACTACTATAGAAACTTGACAGAAATCTTGTTTGTGCAGCATTCATAATCTGTTTTGTATTATTCTGCAGTGTATGCATGTTTGTTGCCATCTTCAACCTGTTTTGCATTATTGCTTCTAACTTTGCACCTGTTTTGTAAGCTACAAGTTAAAATTACTCCTTGTCTAACCACCAGTAACCGATCACCAGTCCCGTTACACTATTGCTTGATTATTAGATAGAAAATTGGATGGGAGCTGGAGAGACATTCAATCTCACCTGTCCTTGTGTAGTGGTTTTATGGGTGCCACACCCCTATTATATCAGAAAAAAAGCTTGATTAGAATATTGCTTGATTAGAATGCAGCCCTTATACCGGGTGTCAGCAACCAGTAGATCTCGGCCAGGTGACTATTAGATCACTGTCAAGGCTTGCTGACCCACCACCCCAGAGCATCAGACAGAGTGCAATGCAGAGGGACTAGAGTGATACCACAGCTTACGAATGCCTCGGTTAAAGTAATTTTCGGTTTACAAATGAAAATCCATTGAAAATAATGCCTCAGTTTACGAATTATTTTTGCAATACGAAGCAAGTTTCCGCAGGATGCATTGCGCTTGGGAGGTTTATAGTGCCGCCCCCGTGAATGCTGGAGTCTGTGGGTAGCACATGGCGTCGAGTGTGGAGGTGTTGGAGCGGTTTTTGCATCGAGTTTGGAGCCATTCTGTCCCTGTACAGTATTTATGCCTTTAAAGTGCACTTCATAAAGAGTTTTGAACAGATAAAAGACTTTTTTTTAAACTTTTTTCTGACCTCCGGAACGGATTAATTGGGTTTCAATGCATTCCAATGGGAAACCGTGTTTCAGTTTACAAATTTTTTGCAATACGAAACGTCCCAGAGAATGCATTACACCCTGTTCCAAATTATTATGCAAATTCTATTTAAGTGTCACAAAGATTAAATATTTTGTTTTTCAGTGTAACTCATGGATGGCATTGTGTGTCAGGGCTCTTTTGATCACTGAAAACAATCTCGGACACCTGTGATAATTAGATTGGCAGGTGAGCCCAATTTAAGGAAAAACTACTAAAGGAGGGCGTTCCACATTATTAAGCAGAGCACCATTTTCAAGCAGTATGGGGAAGAAAAAGGATCTCTCTGCTGCCGAAAAGAGTGAAATAGTTCAATGCCTTGGATGAGGTATGAAAACATTAGATATTTCACGAAAACTTAAGCGTGATCATCGCACTATTAAGAGATTTGTGGCTGATTCAGAGCACAGACGGGTTCGTGCAGATAAAGGCGCACATTGAGGAAGATTTCTGCCAGATCCATGCATCGAATCAAGAGAGCAGGTGCTAAAATAGCATTACATAGCAGCAAACAGATATTTGAAGCTGCTGGTGCCTCTGGAGTCCCACGGACTTCAAGGTGTAGAGTCCTCCAGAGTCTTGCAACTGTTCATAAACCTTCTATTCGGCCACCACTAACCAATGCTCACAAGCAGAAACGGCTGCATTGGGCAGAAAAATACATGAAGACTAATTTTCAAACAGTCCTGTTCACTGATGAGTGCCGTGCAACCCTGGATGGTCCAGATGGATAGAGTAGTGGACGGTTAGTGGACGGCCACCCTGTTCCGACAAGGCTGCGACGTCAGCAAGGTGGTGGTGGAGTCTTGTTTTGGGCCAGAATCATGGGAACAGAGCTGGTCGGCCCCTTTAGGGTCCCCGAAGGTGTAAAGATGACCTCTGCAAAGTATGTGGAGTTTATGACTGACCACTTTCTTCCCTGGTACAGAAGGAAGAACTATGCTTTCCGTAATAAAATCATCTTCATGCATGTCAATGCACCATCTCATGCTGCAAAGAATACCTCTGCATCAATGGCTGCTATGGGGATAAAAGGAAAGAAAGTCATGGTGTGGCCTCCATCCTCCCCTGACCTCAATCCTATTGAGAACCTTTGGAGCATCCTCAAGCAAAAGATCTATGACGGTGAGAGGCAGTTTACATCCAAACAGCAGCTCTGGGAGGCTATTCTGACATCTTGCAAACAAATTCAAGCAGAAACTGTCCAAAAACTCACAAGTTCAATGGATGCAAGACTTGTGAAGCCGCTATCAAATAAGGGGTCCTATGTTACAATGTAACGTGACCTGTTAAAATGTTTAAAAAGTGAAAATGTTGTTAAAAGTTTGATTGAAATAGCTTTTGATTTCAGTAAATATGCTGCAAACACAACAAATGACAATTTTCAGTTCTTTACAACCTATAAAGTGTTTTGAAACTTACTGTGCGTAATAATTTGGAACAGTGCATTGGAAGTGTTTTATGTTTAACAAAAATACTGTTATCATTAGGAGGTTTGTTCAATAAAAAGTGAATTGTACTCTTAATAGTTGATAACATGAGAATTATGCTGACTGTTATTTATATCAATTATTTAGGTAAATGAGAAAAATATCATTTGCATAATAATTTGGAACAGGGTATAAATTTGTAAACCGAGGTATCACTGTACTTGTAAAGTTGGAGCTGTAGTAGAGAGCAAGAGCTGCATAAGTTGATGTCTCCTCTGTAGTGCTGGCTCCTACACCCTGTCATGGTTGGTGGGTTTAGCACCTGCCAGGCATGACCCATTCAAGTGAATGAGGCCACTCTGCAAGTGATCTGTGATCTTGTGGTGTACAGCAAACATAGGGTTACACAGGCAGCAGTGTGTGGCTTTCAAACCACCTGTTTTAACCCCTTGGATCCCACAGAAGCATGCTGTTGCGAGTCACTTGTAGAGTGGCCCCATTTATTTAAATGGGTCTCGACTGAGAGGCCTTAGCGGCCACCAAGAGCAACAGGGGGTGTTGTTTCTTCTGTGGCATGTGTATACTGTTGGCTGCTGCCTCAGCAGCTAAAGGGGATGGGGATTGGGGGCGGTAAAACCATGACTCAACTGCGGGATTTTACCACCCTCCAACATTACATGTGAACGAGACCTAAGAGTGCCGCTGCCGGATGCAACTAAGGGCTCATTCACAAATGCAGCAGACACTACTGGTCCTCTGCAAAGTGATCCAACTGTGTTTGACAGGTGGTGAGGAGGCAATATGTTGCCTCCTCACCACCTGATTTAAACCCATGATTGCCGTGCAAAGCACATGATTGTGACATGGTAGTACTGCAATTATAGGTTTAAATCAGGTGTGAGAAGGTGACACTGGCCAACACTGATCTTCGACTTCTCCCATGTTGTTCAGGTAGATCCTCTACCTGTTTAAGGTTGCCTACCCCTGCCTTATCCTCTCCAATGTATGAAAATTGCTTGCTTCGTATCATTAAATAAAGTGTCACTTTAATTCTCTTGTCTGTAATATTGTATGTTTAATGCAAATACAGACTCATTGGGTGGTAGAGCAAATTAAAAAAAGAAAGAAATTTTAATTTTAACCAACGTCAGTTCCCTGTAAATTGACGTACTTTTCTATGAATGAATCATTTATCACAACTTGCACATTAATACAACATGAAAATCTGGCTTTTAGTAATCATCATCTGTTATAAAAAAAAGAAGTTATTGAAGATTAAATGAAAACATCTTGTAACAATCCTTTCATTATACTATGCAATCTATGTTTAACTCTGAGTGTAAACAGTTGCCAGCTGTAGTATATGAGACATTCAGCATGGCTTGCCTGTTTGACATGCAGAAGATTTAGCATTTCCTGCACAGCAGAAGTTAGGATGTACATTTTAAAAGTGTACAAAATAAAACAAAAGTGACTTTCCCTGACAGTCCATTCACACCTAGCCATGCTGTTCCATATGTGTTGTGTTAAGAAAACACATTAATTTGAAATGGTTGTCAATACACTGAAAATGGGATATGCACTGCATGGTAGTGTGTTGCCATGTGTTGCAATGCAGCATACTAAAACAGGTGGGGCTGATGTCCGTCGCATAGGGGCAGTGCTTTGCATTGTTACAAAAGCACTTTTACTTGGCGACCGCCCTATAGCAGTTTTTCTGTTACAGGGCAGCCGTTGTGTGCAGTGCATATATACGTGATTGTGCGCGAACGCCCCTGTAGCAGTCGTACGTACAGAGATGGACGCGGTCATCCATCTTGCTACAGATCCTCCATCTTGTATCATTCTCTCTCCCTCCAATCCCCTTCTCTCAGGAATGTGGTCTGTAAGTATGCTGAGATCACTGGCATCAGGCACAGCGGGATAGCTTCATGGTTATAAATCCCAATTAGCCTGGGATGTCTGTGAGACTCTTGCTTGGAGGTGATCGTAAAGCTATAAACCAGTCCTTCACTGAGCATGAAAGACATTCTGAGATAGCCGTAAAACAGACATCACATTTAAAACCCACTTTTCCATATAATTTCATATCTTTAGATAGGAAATAATTACAATGAAACAAAGCATATATTCGGATAGCTCAGTTTAATGTGAGTCGCCTGATATCTTACACCCCTAGTTAAAGTCTACAGGAGAGCAGAAAGCCATATAGTTCTAGCTGAAATAGTAAGGTTTCATAGCAGAGCCATACAAATCAGTGTGCTTACACAGTAAAACACACACAGCACGCAGTTAACCCTTTTATTGCCCCAGATGTTAACCCCTTCCTGCCCAGTGTCATTAGTACAGTGCTAGTGCTTTTTATTAGCACTGATCACTATATTAGTGTATATATATATTAGTGTCACTGGGGATGTCAGTGACAGTCAGTCCCCCCCCACTGTCAGAATGCCCACCACAGTCCTTCTATAAGTTGCTGATCGCTGCCATTACTAGTATTGAAAAAAAAAATTCCAGTATCTATACCGCCTTTTGTAGACACTGTAACTTTCACGTAAACCAATTAATTTACACGGATTGGGATTTTTTTTTTTTTTTTTTTTTTTAACAAAGACATGTAGCAGAATACATTTTGGCCTAAATGTATGACGAAATTAGATTTTTAAATTCTTTTTTACTAGATATGTTTTATAGCAAAAAGTAAAAAATATTGTTTTTTTTTCAAACTTGTCGCAGAGGCACTCAAATACCACCAAAAGAAAGCTCCATTTGTGGGGAAAAAAGGACATTCATTTCATTTGGGTGCAGCATTGCATGACCACGCAATTGTCAGTTAAAGCAACATAGTGCCATATCGCAAAAAATGGCCTGGTCAGGAAGGGGGGGTAAATCCTCTGGAGGGCAAGTGGTTATCTGTCCTGTACCCATACAAGGTAAAGAAGCTGATTCACTTTAATGGTGATCCCAGGAGCAGTTTCTCCCTGCCTCTCACCCTCCAGGAAAATCCTAGTACTTCTGGCTATGAGAAGGCATGTGAACCACTATCCTTCCAGGCATGTGATAGCTCTGGTGCTTGTTCATTGGCCACTCATGCACCCAGTGCTGTCACATGGGGAGGGAGTCCTGCTCTCGTCCTGAGGGCTTGAACTCCAGGAATTATTTGTATTGCATACCTATGATGGTCCATCTTAGCAAACTGTAAGCATGCATATCTCCTACTGTACCTTTAGGAAAGCACTGTAGTATTTGGTTCTACTACAGTGATAACTGCCTTGCTACTGCACAGACATCCATCCCACTTAGCATACCTTATACTAAACCTCCCTCAACACTTTCCTCTTTTGACCTTGCTACTACTGAAGAGGTCACTAAGGTTTTCTCAGAAGTCTGTCTCACTACCAGTCCCCTGGATCCTGTCCCCTCACAACTACTACGGTCACCCTCTCCTTCCATCCTATGCTCCCTCACTCACATCTTCAATCTTTCCCTCTCTAACGGTGCCTTCCCCTCCCATCCCCACTAAAGCATGCACAGATCACTCCCATACTTAAAAAGCCCTCCCTGGACCCCACCAACCTGAACAACTTAAGACCCATCTCCCTGCTGCCATTTACCTCTAAACTCTTAGAACGCTTAGTCTACATTCGCCTGAGCTCCTACCTCACCGACAACAACCTTCTTGACCCTTTACAGTCTGCCTTTCGTTCACTCCACTCCACTGAAACTGCCCTACTAAAACTCACTAATGATCTACTAACTGCTAAAACCAATGGTCACTACTCCGTACTCTTACTACTTGACCTCTCTGCGGCTTTTGATATGGTTGACCACCCCCTCCTCCTCAACAAACTCCACTCTCTTGGTCTCAGAGACTCTACTCTCTCCTGGTTCTCCTCCTACCTATCGCAGCGCTTCTTCAGCGTTACCTATAACGCTGCCTCCTCCTCTTCACTCCCTCTTTCTGTAGGGGTCCCTCAAGGTTCTGTCCTTGAACCCCTTCTCTTCTCCATCTACACCTTCTCCCTTGGTCACTTGATAAACTCCCATGCCTTTAAGTACTATCTCTATGCTGATGACACACAAATCTATCTTTCTACCCCTCACCTCACCCCTTCAGTCTCCTCTTGCATTACTAACCTACTAAGCGACATATCGGCAAGGATGTCACTCCATTTCCTCAAACTCAATCTTTCCAAAACTGAGCTCTTAGTATTCCCCCCAGCCCGTGCCCCCTCCCCTGACTTCTCCATCAAGATCAATAACACAATCATCATTCCCTCCCCTCATGCCAGGGTACTAGGTGTAATCCTAGACTCCAATCTGTCCTTTCAGCCCCAAATCCAATCACTGTCCAAATCTTGTAGACTTCACCTCCGCAACATCTCCAAGATACACCCGTTCCTAACCTCGGAAACCACTAAGCAACTTATTCACTCCCTTATTATATCTCGCCTTGACTATTGCAACTCCCTCCTCATTGGCCTACCTCATCGCAGGCTATCCCCTCTTCAGTCTATCATGAATGCTACCGCCAGACTTATCCACCTTACTAACCGTTCTGTATCTGCCACCCCTCTCTGCCATTCCCTCCACTGGCTTCCCATTGCCCAACGGATACAATTCAAAACATTAACAATCACGTATAAAGCCATTTATAACTCCAAATTACATCAAGGATCTTGTCTCTAAATATCCCCCAAACCGCACTCTCCGCTCCTCGCAAGACCTCCTGCTCTCTAGCTCCCTTGTCTCCTCCTCCCATGCTCGTCTCCAGGACTTTTCCAGAGCTTCCCCTATCCTCTGGAACTCTCTACCCCAATTTATCAGACTATCGCCTACTTTGCTCACTTTTAGGCGATCTCTGAAAACCTATCTCTTCAGGGAAGCCTATCCTGCCCTCAGCTAATAATGGAATCTTCTACTCTTCCAACCAGTCCATCCCCCACAGTTACTACCTTTTGTACCACTAGCCCCTCCCTCCTAGATTGTAAGCTCTAGGGAGCAGGGCCCTCCTTTCCCTCTTGTATTGAACTGTATTGTTGCTGTATTGTCTCCCGTTATATTGTAAAGCACTGAGCAAACTGTTGGCTCTATATAAATCCTGTATAATAATAATATAATAATAATAATAATAACTGTGATCTTCCAGGTCCTGTTCAAGCTCTATGTGAGTAGCTGCCTCACAGCACACCGACCCTAGGGAGTTGGTCACTTGGCAGTGCCACCATTTATACAACACCTTGTATTTTTTTTTTTTTGCGTTTTGTACATAGGTACACAATTTGGATGAGGTGGAGATCATGACATCAATGCCCCTCTACTCCACCTCTTTCAAACAGAGAATGCCTTGTATTAATGGAAAAAATACAAGACATTCTATGATTGGCGGTGGTGGTGAGCAAGTGACCCCTGTTGTCAGTGTATACAGGGCCGGCACCAGCATAAGGTGGCTCAGGACACCAGGATGGAGGGGGGTGGTAAAAATCTGAATCCCCAGCCACATGCTTGGGATTTCTTACTTGCCAACTGACTGGATGGGGGGGAGTTGGAGGCATAGGTGTGCTGTACTGGGCAGGGGTGATGGGAGGCAAAGGTGTGCTGAGTGCTGAATGGGGGGTGGAGGGGATTGAAGGCATAGGTGTGCTGGATGGGGGGGGTGACTGGAGGCATAGGTGTATTGAGTGCTGGATGGCGGGTACGGGGGATTGGAGGCATAGATATGTTGGGGGCCATTGAAGGAAGAGTTCTGCTTGGGGCATATTGGTGGCAGAGTAGTGCTGGGGGGGTAAAGAGGTCTGGTGGGGGGGCCGTCAGTGGAAGAGGTGTGCTGGCTGGGGCATCTGTGAATAGTGGAAAAGCTTCACAGAAGACCTAAAGGCTGTTATCCCCCACAGCAAGTTCAAAGTCTAGAAGAAGATGGGGCATCTCTGAACAGAGGATTTCTCCAGGATCTCCAGCTGCTTAGGTTAACCTTCACTACTGATAGCTACACTCACTAAACCTTTAGAGATTTGGGGGGGTTAGCTAACCTTTATCTTTAAAGCGGTAGTAAGGTCCAGTGTATTTTTTTTTTTTTTTTAGGGGCCCCCTGTAGTGCCCTGTAGTGGGGTTATGCATTCCCTGCTTCTCCTCACGGGCAGCTGGCAGGTGAGGCAAACTAAAACATCCATGATGTGCCCGGCCATATGCCATATGGGGGTGGGGGGTTGCATTGTGACAAGGTGGATGAGGGGGGGCACCAAAATGCATCTTCACTTGTGTAGACAAAAATCCTTGCCCTGGCCCTGAGTGTATAGCAGGACAGGAGGATCGAGACTATCACTGTAGTAGCCCCAAATAGTTTGGTGTTTAGTGGCCCTTCATGCTTACATTGTGCCAAACTGAACTGTACAATCCAAGCAATTCCTAGAGTTCAGCATTTTAACATTCCAGGGACCATCAAAGGATAAGAATTTTTTCCACTTAAAAATTTTATTGATTTCAACAAAGAGGTGATACAGAGTAATAAAAGCGTTTAGAACTGCTGTAATTACATTTCTGACCAGATGACATTCAGGTGACACACTATAATCGTACATACAGGGTGCACACCAGTAAGAGATGGCGTGCATCCTGACCCAGGTATCAACCCAAACAAAGATAGAAAAAATAAAATAAAAAAAGAGAGCTACATAAGGTACGTTGAAGCAATTCAAACCAAGTATTGTCATAATACAATCATAGATGGGGTGATCAGATGGGTTTCACCATAGATATTCTGGTGACAGGCAGAAACTATGTGATGAGAGGGTCACTGGAGAGCTCATTTATCCAGGGTGACCAATTTGCTAGAAATTTGGGGATTTTTAAATGAGCTTTAGCAAACATATATTCCATATTTAGATTTTGGTTAAGAACAGAAATAAATTGTGGAATATTTGGTGGTGTTTGATTTTTCCAGGTGCGTGCACCGGATAGGCGTGCTATCAAGATGTGTGTGATAATGGAGTGGTACTGACTAGGCCATTGCTCCAGGTTTATTCTGGGCAGCGCCAGTTGGGGTGTAAGATCATGGGATATACCTTTAATTCGTCTAATTAGGGACTGTATGTCAATCCAAAAGAAAATAAATTAAAACAGAGCAAGTCCACCAGATGTGTCAAAGGATAAGAATTTATATGCAGAATACAGTATAGAGAAGGAGATAGGCAAGACTCCAGTGTACATTGCTGAATCGAGAGGGGGCTTAGGTGAGTAATAGGGGGGCTGGGGGGGATGCTGCACACAGGTTGTTTACCTTCATAAATAGAATTAATAAAGATTAAAAACCTTCAGCCTTTACAACCACTTTGATGTTATATTCCGGTTGCAGTAGTTCCTCTGCTCCCAAATACTTTGGTTAGATTATTTGTTCATTTTCCAGGAAGTGAAAGTGAGAGGCTCTGTCCTGGGTAGAGGCACTGCCAACTTTAATATCAAACTCACTCTTCCACATAGCAAAGGTTCGGGTTAGACATGACAGACACTCAGGAGAAGAGATCAGACATGACAGACAGTCAGGAGAAGAGATCAGACATGACAGACAGCCAGGATAAGAGATCAGACATGACAGACAGCCAGGAGGAGAGGTCAGACATGACAGACACCCAGGAGGAGAGGTCAGACATGACAGCCAGCCAGCAGAAGACATCAGACATGACAGCCAGCCAGCAGAAGAGATCAGACATGACAGCCAGCCAGGAGAATAGATCAGACATGACAGCCAGCCAGCCAGGAGGAGAGGTCAGACATGACAGACAGCCAGGAGGAGAGGTCAGACATGACAGACAGCCAGGAGGAGAGGTCAGACATGACAGCCAGCCAGTAGAGGTCAGACATGACAGCCAGCCAGGAGAAGAGATCAGACATGACAGGCAGCCAGGAGGAGAGGTCAGACATGACAGACATCCAGGAGGAGAGGTCAGACTTGACAGCCAGCCAGTAGAGGTCAGACATGACAGGCAGCCAGGAGGGGAAGTCAGACATGACGGGCAGCCAGGAGGAGAGGTCAGACATGACGGGCAGCCAGGAGGAGAGCTCAGACATGACGGGCAGCCAGGAGGAGAGGTCATACATGACAGCCAGCCAGGAGAAGAGGTCAGACATGACAGACAGCCAGGAGGAGAGGTCAGACATGACAGACAGCCAGGAGGAGAGGTCAGACAAGACAGGCAGCCAGTAGAGGTCAGACATGACAGGCAGCCAGGAGAAGAGATCAGACGTGACAGCCAGCCAGGAGGAGAGGTCAGACGTGACAGGCAGCCAGAAGGAGAGGTCAGACGTGACAGGCATCCAGGAGGAGAGGTCAGGCGTGACAGCCAGGAGGAGAGGTCAGACGTGACAGCCATCCAGGAGGAGAGGTCAGACGTGACAGCCATCCAGGAGGAGAGGTCAGATGTGACAGCCAGGAGGAGAGGTCAGACATGACAGGCAGCCAGGAGAGGTCAGACATGACAGGCAGCCAGGAGAGGTCAGACATGACAGGCAGCCAGGAGGAGAGGTCAGACATGCCAGACAGCCAGGAGAGGTCAGACATGACAGGCAGCCAGTTGGAGAGGTCAGACATGACAGGCATCCAGGAGGAGAGGTCAGACATGACAGCCAGGAGGAGAGGTCAGACATGACAGGCAGCCAGGAGGAGAGGTCAGACATGACAGGCAGCCAGGAGGAGAGGTCAGACATGACAGGCAGCCAGGAGGAGAGGTCAGACATGACAGGCAGACAGTTGGAGAGGTCAGACATGACAGGCAGCCAGAAGGAGAGGTCAGACATGACAGACAGCCAGGAGAGGTCAGACGTGACAGGCAGCCAGGAGAGGTCAGACGTGACAGACAGGAGGAGAGGTCAGACGTGACAGGCAGTAGGAGAGGTCAGACGTGACAGGCAGGAGGAGAGGTCAGACGTGACAGGCAGTAGGAGAGGTCAGATGTGACAGGCAGGAGGAGAGGTCAGACGTGACAGGCAGGAGGAGAGGTCAGACGTGACAGGCAGTAGGAGAGGTCAGATGTGACAGGCAGGAGGAGAGGTCAGACGTGACAGGCAGGAGGAGAGGTCAGACGTGACAGGCAGGAGGAGAGGTCAGATGTGACAGGCAGCCAGGAGGAGAGGTCAGATGTGACAGGCAAGAGGAGAGGTCAGACATGACAGGCAGGAGGAGAGGTCAGACGTGATAGGCAGCCAGTTGGAGAGGTCAGACGTGACAGGCAGGAGGAGAGGTCAGACATGACAGGCATCCAGGAGGAGAGGTCAGACATGACAGGCTGGCTCCCAGCCCCATTCGGAGCACAGCCGCCCTATGTGATGAGATCTGGGGCTCTCTGTACGAAGTAGATCTGTCAGTGTAGTCATTCTTCCAGTGTGATCTGTGACATGGCACTAGATTGGGGGCCGATCTGCCGTGTAGGGGGCTGTGGGTTCAGGAAAGGAAACCATATCGGCTTGCTCTGTAATTAGCCGTGTTCGTGCTGGGCGATCCTATAAATATAGTGTGCCCCCATTGTTGTCTGTGGAAGAAGGACCGGAGCGTGTGACACAAAAGGCATGAGAGCTATTTTGGTCTTTTCTTGTGTGCGGCTAATTTTAGCTCATTGATGCAGATAGAGGGATTCCACTGACGTCAATGGGACTGGGTGCTGACGTCACGGGCCCTCCTCCCCCGGCCAGGAGAGGGAAGAACCTGGCAGAGAGAATGCGAGCGGAGCTGAGCTCAGAGCAGACACGCCGCGGCATCAGGTTTCCCTGTCTGTCTGCCCGCCCGGCCCGGGCTATGGGCTGCCGACTGCAGGAGAGGGGGCGGGGAGGAGGGCTGCCAATGACCTCGGGATCCCGGCTTGTCACACACAGCAGGTGGATGGAACCTGATCGCAGCACTCGGGACCAGACAGAGCGCCCCGTGTGTAAGTACAGAGGCTGCTGTTCCTGCACGGCCGCCGCACCGCATGCTCCCCTCTCATGTCTCTCGGTGTACTCAGACTTGTTCCTGTCATTTCCATACAATGAACTGTGTCAGATGGCGTGTCAGCCCCCAATGGGCTAGTGCAGGGGTCTCCAAACTTTCTAAGCGAAGGGCCAGTTGACTGTCCTTCAGGGGACTTTGGTCAGTGGAAAATGCCCCATCATTTGTTTAATGGGAGGAATAGTGCCATGTTGATGTTCTCAGGAGGGGGAATTGTGCCCCATTATTGGTGTCATATTGGTGAAATAGAGCCCCAAGGGCCAGGTACAGGGCCACAGTTTGGAGACCACTGGTCTAGAGCCAGAGGCAGCTGTCATAGTGCTATAGCTGTGACAAGAGCATTTCATAAGGTACAATGGCTTATAGCAGTGGTGGTCACCTTATAGGGGGCCTCTCCAAGACCAGGCAGGGGATAAATTGCTACAGAAAGCTGTCAGACTTTGCAGATATAACACAGGAGATGGTCAGAGATTATGGGCTTGCTAAAAGTGAGGGCCAGAGACTACGGGCACGGTACATGCGAGGGCCAGAGACCAGGGGCACGGTACACGCGGGGGTCAGAGGCCAGGGGATGGTCAGAGATTATGGGCTTGCTAAAAGTGATGGTCAGAGACTACGGGCACGGTACACGCGAGGGTCAAGGGCACGAGGGGGTCAGAGGGCAGGGGCACGCGAGGGCCAGGGGCTACGGGCGCAGTACACGCGAGGGTCAGGGGCTACGGGCACGTTACAAGTGAAGGTCAGAGACTACAAACTTGCAATTGGAGTTTTTGGAGACTGTGGAATTATACAGCGGAGACATATTGAAGATAATTTACTAAAACTGCATCAGCTATGCATAGGAACCAATTAACAGATATCTTGTTCAATTAAGCATTGAAAATGAAAACTAAGAGTAATTATCCATGCTGCTCCATCCTCTGTGCATTCCCCCCCTCCCCTGTCCCTAGCACTGCAGCACTAAAATGTGTATGGCCAAGAAGTTTTGAAGTGAGGGTGGGCGGAGCCTGATGCATGACAGTGGGCGGATCCAAAAAGCTATTCGGTCCAATAGCAGCTTTCAAATCTGCTCACTGCTGTGCACTGTCAATCAACAGCCATGTGAACCTGAGGTCAAACTAGTCTCTTCATCAGGCTCCACCCACATGGTGACATAAGCAGTTGCCCAAATACAGTGGTATGACATCACCACTATCCCCAGCCCCTTTGTTTAAATTTAGCTTTTAACCAGGGATAGCCTGCCTGACAGCTGAATGTGGCTAGGGATACAATACTTTGCTGAAACTTTCACACACATGAACAGCTTCCCAGAGCATACATGCCCCACTCTCATCTGTTCCTAATTACTGTCAATTTTTTAGTTTGGGAACTGGCAGTAAATCTTTAGTCCTCATACACACTGGACGTTTTTGCAGCGGCTGTTTTTGGCTTTTGACATTTTTTTTTCTACAGCCAGTAAACCCTCCAGCATGTTATCCTATGTCCATGCACACATAGACTGTAATCAACGTATTTTGGCTGGAAAAAACCCCAGGACTATTGGGTTTGTAGAGGAGCTTTTTAGCTGTAAAAATGCTATAACACTGCAAAACGTGGTAAAACACCACAAACCAGCGTTTTGGACCTTTTTTTGACCCCCTTCCCCCCTAAATGGGGCAAACATGCTAAAAAGATGCTGCTAAATGTGGCAAAATGCCGCTAAACGTTAATGCAAAAACGGTAAAAAGTGAAAAATTCACGTTTTTAATGTGACTTTACACAGCTAATGTTACCACCGTTATCCAAACGTTAAGTGTGCATGAAGACGTAAGCATCTGTATCTGTCATAATGACAGGTTCTTAACCTCTTCACACCAGCCACACACAAATGTGCGACCTCCCAGTGTCTGAGCCTAGATGCCGAGCGACCGCACATTTGCGTACAAAAAAAAAATGTGCTGAGAGCGCGTGCCCTGCGCGCTCCCAGCACATGTCCGGTGGTCACATGATCCTAAAGCCCCGCCTCCCGGCTTCTGAAACCATTAAAGGGCCGGGAGGTGCCGGTGCCAAGGGGTTAAATTGGAGTATTAACCGCTTCCATACAGGGCACTTTTACCCCCTTCCCGCCCAGGCAATTTTTTAGGTTTCAGCGCTCTCACACTTTGAATGACAATTGCGCGGTCATGCAACACTGTACCCAAACTAAAATTTTATCATTTTCTTCATACAACTAGAGCTTTCTTTTGGTGGTATTTAATCAACACTGGGGTTTTTATTTTTTGCTAAATTAACAAAAAAATGACAGAAAATTTTGAAAAAAACCCACGTTTTTCTTTGTTTCTTTTTATAAAAGTTTGCAAGTAAATAATTGTTCTTCATAAATTTAGGCCGAGATGTATTCTGCTACATGTCTGTGGTGAAAATAACCCAAATTAGGATGTGTTATTTAGTTTGTAGGAAAGTTATAGAGTTCACAAACTATGGGATATATCTGGCTGTCAAAACTTCAGGATTGGTCAATTTTCAATGTAATTTTTTGAGGTCTAAGAATGTCAGAACAGTACAGATATCCCCCAAATGACCCCTTTTTGCAAAGTAGACAGTCTGACGTATTTCATAACAGGCATGACAAGTTTTTTGAAGTTGTAATTTTTTTGTCATAATTTTTCAGAAAATGAAAAAATTAAAAAAATTATTCACTTTTTTTTTTACATACTGTCACCAGTGCAGTACAGCGTCATCATATAACTGGCATGGTGGTGATCGGGGACACTGACTGGTGACAGTACAAAAAAAACAATTTGATCATTTTTTTTACTAGTTTTAATTTTTTATTACATTTTTTCTCAAGATTTTTTTTTTCTTTTCATATTTCACTATGACCAAAGTAGTATAATGTTACCATAGTAATAATGTACTACTTTGGGGAAGCGATCAGTATTTTTTTTTTACACAATTTGTTTACAGCAAAGAATTAATTTGCTATAAGCAAGCATTTACCTGAATGACATCACATCGATTCATTTTTTTTTTTTTGTGCTTAGCTGTGATTTGGCCACGGCTAATCACATGATACAGCTGGGCTGTGATTTGCCCAGCCTGTGCATGTGATCGCTGTGACCATTCACAGCTAGACACATTGGTATACAATGGATGGCATGAAACGGAGCCATCCATTGTATACAACTGTCATGTGACCTACTGTGATTGGTCACAGCAGGTCACATGGTACCGGAAACGGGGCCGGTACACAGATCTGTCATCGTCCGTGTCCGAGGTACACGGCCGGTGACAGATCGTGCCGCAGAGCAGCCCTGCGGGCAGGCGCACTGCGCTTGCCTGAAAGGACGCCATATGGCGTACACCCGGAGGGACGAGCTGCTTGCCCGGCCGCCATCTGCCTATAGGCCCGGCGGCAACTGGTTAAGAACTACCTGAATTTGTTGCGTATGTCTAATGCTGCATCAGTACCCTGCTGCTTCTAAGACAAAACCGAGCAATCAAAGACTGCTGATCATTCGGTTCTCAGTTTTCGTTGAGCAGAGAGACGATGACTGGTAGTCACTGACTCTCTGCTGTGCCCCTCCAGTGCTCACTGGAGCGCCTGGCTGTAAAGGGGGTGGAAGCTCCTGGCTCAGGCTCTCAGTGGCTCACTGAGAGGCTGAGCCAGCTTCCAGTCCAGGAATCTGGGTGGATTCAGACTGTAAATCAGGATGGATCCAGAGCCTGGATTGGCTGAGTCACATCAGCCAACAGTGGGCTTTAGTCCACTGTCGCCTGAAAACAGGTCACAGGAGTGCAAACTGCACTCCTGTGATCCATAGAAGTATGGCCAAAAAAGCTTTGGCCATACTTCTCCTTTTAAGGTGAACCTGAGCCCATACTATGGCCGTACTATGTGTAGAATATGTAAAGGCTATAAAGTCTTTACATATTCTGAAAAAATGGTAAGTCTGGATTCACGCTGTTGCATTACATTCACACTGTGGTGTGCATAACCACAACACACATACTATTCATCCTGAATGGCACTTAAACTAACCTTACCAATGCAGCGTAATGTACTGTTGTATGTTGTGGTGTGCATGCATTACTACAAATCATGCATTCTCCTTTTTCTATGCGTTAGGCATCCTATTCAAATAAATGGGCTGCCTTAACACAATGCACCACAGCAGCGGGAATTCAGCTTAAAACATTTAGCTATAGCTAAATTCATCTTCAACAGATATAGAAACCATAGCCGCTTTCTAAAAAAAGCAGAATCTTGGCAGCCTTCTAGCATTTTATTGTAAACACACAACCGGTGTTTCAAAGTTCTTAGAAACCAACTGAAAGCTGACTTCACATTCTCTTTTGTGATCTTTGATAATGAATGACTGCACAATTCAAGCAGCTAGAGAGGTCAGTGAGGACCTTGCAATGAGTGCTAATAGCAATAGCACATATGCTCCTCAGAAATAGATAATATATGCAACATGCTGCGGTGTGCATTATTGAAAAGACAGAACATATGTACATTAGCAGTGAGAATGCTTACTCACTTTTGGGGGGATTTACTAAAACTGGAGCACTCAGAATCTGGTGCAGCTGTGCACAGTATTCAATCGGCTTCTAACTTTAACTTTTTTAGTTAAGCTTTGACAATAAAACCTGGAATCTGGTTGGTTTCTATGCAAAGCTGTACCAGTTTTTGCACTTTCCAGTTTTAGTAAATAGCCCCCATAATGTTTTAAAATTGTTTTCCTTTCTTCTCCAGTAGATGGAGCAGAGGCGCAAGTACATTAGTGATCATTGATCCCTATAAAGATACACACAGCCAGATTGCATGAGCTGAAGTAATGTAAACAGGAGCAAGCTTTTGGCACCAAAGTCCATTTTTTCCAGTCCACTATAAATGAAAAGGCATGTCTGGATGACGGTTATACCTTAATTAAAAAAAAAAAAAAAACTCCAATTGGATTAAAAAATGCTCTGCCTAAATAGCGATTTCATTGTATGCTTGTTAACTCTGCACACGCTGCCTGGGGAGAGGAGTACTATCCTGTTCATTTCTAGTTTGTGACCAGCAGCAACCCCAGAGGCCTCCTTTTGGGAATGGCATACAGCTAGTCATTGCACACATTTATATTTTTAGTTTCTAATACATTAACATTTGATATTTGATCTTAATTACAGTTGGAGCTCATGTTTTAAATATCCAGAGTTGTGTCTTAGCAGAACTTCAAGTATGACTAAAGGCAAAACTTTTTTTTAGTTTTGGATAGAGTGGAGATGGATTGGAGCAACGGTTGTTATTGATGTATGTGCCCCCCGTTTGGACATTCACTCTCTCTGTGTCCTGCTTACCATAATCACAAGTGAAGGTAAAAGAAACCCCAAATTTTGGGCTGTCCTCAGAAAAATAGATTGTAAATTTTCCAATAGGGACAGTTCTGGTGACCTGGGGATTCCCAAGTAATTCCCTTAAATTGCAGGGATTTCCTATCACTTCCTGTTTGGCTATGGGACAGGCAGTAAAGGCAAATCTCCCTAATGGGGACACAGATGGCAAAAAAAATAAACTGACGGGTCATACCCCTCAATCCATCCAAAAAGAGAAAAAGTTGTCTATGGTTGTACTTTCATTGTTATAGACAGAAGAAACATTCATGAGAACTAAATAATTCCATTATTCCTAATAGCATCTACAAACTATGGTGTGTATATATACTGTATTATATTTTTTTTTTAATACTACTAATGGTGGTGATCATCAACTTATAGTGGGACTGTGATAGTTACATAGTTAGTCTGGCTGAAAAAAGACAAAACTCCATCCAGTTCAACCAAAACAAAAAAAAGTTATAATCTTATACCCACAGTTGATCCAGAGGAAGGCAAAAATCCCAGCAAAGCATGATCCAATTTGCTCCTGCTGGGAAAAATGCCATCCTGAACCCCCGAGAGGCAATCGGATATTCCCTGGATCAACTTTACCTAGAATTGTTAGTATCCAGTTATATTCTGTGTATCCAAGAAACAATCCAGGCCTTTTATAAAACAATACACTTGGGATGCACAGAAATTTTGGTGACCGAAACGTTTTGGCCGAAAACACCCCTTTTGGTCGTCGGTCGAAAACACGCCTGTCGGCCGAAATGAAATAAAGCACCGATACAGGTACGAAAAACTCTACACCTCGCCACCGCCCGCCCCTCACCACAGGCCGCTGCCACTGGGTAGTTCTCCGCCTTACCTGAGAAACCATCGATCCCAGCGCTGGGCATAGAGATGAGTGAAGGAAAGATGGCCGCCACTTTCTATGCCCTTGGCGGACTGGAGTGATGTCATCTTCCCGTTCCATCCATTTTTTTTATTTATTTTTTTTTAAGAATTAGATCAATGCTTTTTTTTGATCCAATGCTTTACATTGCAGAGGAGAGATGTGGGGTCTTATTGACCCCATATCTCTCCATTAAGAGGACCTGTCACTAATTACTTCTATCACAAGGGATGCATGCATTCCTTTTGATAGGAATAAAAGTGATTACAATTTTTTTTAAGGAACAGTGCAAAAAACCCCCAAAACATGAAATAATTTTTTTAAAAGAAGTTTAAAGTGCCCCTGTCCTCCCATGCTCGCACGTAGTGGTGAACGCATACGTAGGCCATGCCCACATATGTAAATTGTATTCACGCTACATGTCAGAGCAAGAGCAATGATTTTCGCACTAGACCTCCTCTAACTTTACACTGCTAACCTGTGGAACTTTTTAAAGCATCACCCATATAGATTTTTAATTATTATTATTATTATTATACAGTATTTATGTAGCGCTAAAAGGTTTGCTCAGCGCTGTACATTATAGTGGGGGACAGTACATGAGACAATACAGTAACAAAACAAAACACAAGGGGGTCAAGGGCCCTGCTCTTTTGAGCTTACTGCAGTTTCACGCGATTCCACGAGAGTGCACAATTTTAATGTTGGGTATCTATTTACTCGCCGTAACATCCTCTTTCATATTTTACAAACAAATTGGGGTATATATTGTTTTTTTTGGGGGGGGTTTAATCAAAGTGTATTTTTTTCCAAAAAATATATATTCATTTTTAAAAATCGTATTTCATTTTTGGTTTTCGGCCAAATGCATTTTGAATTTTCTGTTTCAGTTTCGACAACCAGAATTTTCATTTCGGTGCACCACTACAATCCACTGAGCTAGCTGGAACCAACTCTTGAGGGAGTCTATTCCACATTTTCACAGCTCTTATTGGGAAAAAACCTTTCTGTATTTGGAGATTTAATCTGTTTTCCTTCAGATGTAAAGAGTGCCCCCTTGTCCTCTGTGATGATCTCAGGGTGAATAACTCTACACCGAGTTCACTACATGAACCACTGATGTATTTAGAGATGTTAATCATATCCCCCCTTAATGTCCTCTTCTCAAGAGAGAATACATTCAGTTCAGTGTGGTGGGCAATCTTACACTAACTGACACTGGGTGGGAACTGACACACTGACATCACCAGTGACACTGGTGGCAATTACACTTACAAAGTGCACTGTTTATTTGCCTTTAGTAAGTCCACCCCAATAGTTAATATAGAGGTACCTTCATAAGCTAGAATAAAAAAGTCAAACGCCTGTGAAAGGTTTTTTTTTTTTTCTTTTTTTTTTTTTTTATTTTAAACCCTGATTGCTTGAGCTCTTAATTTTGCTGGTTTGTGTGCAAGTACATTATGAGTAAAAAAGTAGTAATTTATATTACAGAGAGAGTTGAGTCACTTCTATAAAGATCACATGTAACAATAGCTGAAGGGTAAAATATACAGACCATGTTTGCCAGCTTCTAAATTCTTTATGGGTCTTGGCAGTCTGGCATGCGCTCTCTTTAATGTAGTGCCCTTCTTTTGCTCTGGAATGGAGAGCCTCTGCAAACCAGTATCTTTACCAGAAAGTAGTAAGGGAATGGGAACTGAACAAAGTATGCTAAATGCATCCCTAGAAAACCTGGATCAAAACCCTAACCCTAGGTTCACACCTAAGCATTTTCTGCAGCGTTTTGCATTTTGCAGAAACGCAGTACAGTCCATTTAACATGATTTCCTATGGGACATGTTCTCATCTCCGTGTTTTCACCCGCTGCATTTTTTTGGAAAGGGTCAGGGTCTTTTTTTACTGCAAAAAGTTGCATTTTTGGTTCTATAGACGTCAATGGAAAAGCTGCAGTTTTAGTGCGTTTTGATGTGTTTTGCATTTTAAATTTTCCTAGCAACAAGAAAAATTAAAAAATTATACCCCCCACCTCCCGCAAAACGCAATGCAGAAATGGCTCAAACGCAACCTGCATAGGTGTGAACCTATCCTAAGACTTTTTTGGTGGCTCTCTTCTAACATTGGTGCAAAGAAAAGTGTGTTTTTCCCAAGCCAACCAAGTGAATAAGTGATTGCTTCTTTTCATTTCTAATTTGCAAGATACAGCTGCTGGGATCTGGTTGTTGTGGTTTACAGAGATATTTTTTACTCAAACCAGGCATGATGATTAAATTATACATAATACATAGTCCAATTGTTTGAAAATTTCCATGATATTCATAAAGTACACAAATATCGCTGTCACATACTGTCCAGATCTGGATGTTTACTGAAACCAGAAGTGAAAGAAATTCATTTCAAAATGTCAGTAGACATTTCATCCCACACAGGCTGGAATGACTAAACCACATTTGTATTTCTTTTATATAAAGGGGTTATTCTGCAAACCATATTGATTTTTATTTTTGCTTTACATATTAACGTAGACCAAAATGTAAAAGAAAAAAACAGACCTCTGAGCTGTATTTGGCAGGGCTCAGTATTAACCCAGTTTCGGGTGAAATTCTTCAGATAGAGTAGTGAATTTACAGAACATTGGTTTGATCTCCTCTGTGTCTCCACTGGGAAGGGGGGGGTATCCTCTCACTTCCTGTTCCAGTGACAACCTGATACAATTGATTAGGGCGGCACAGTGGCTTAGTGGCTAGCACTTCTGCCTTGCAATAATTGGGTCATGGTTTCTAATCCCAACCATGGCGCCTCCTGTATGGAGTTTACATGTTCTCCCTGTACTTGTGTGGGTTTCCTCCCACACGCCAAAGACATGCTGGTACGTTAATTGGCTCCTGTCTAAATTGCTCCTAATAGTAACCTTAGGCTCTAACCATCTTGAGGGCAGGGACTCATGTAAATGTGAGCTATAGGTCAATTGTCAGCACTTAACCACTCCCTGTCTGGCCCATGTATATAAACGGCTGGACGGGGCAGTGCAGGAGCGGGTTGTCGTTCATAAATGGCGCCCACCATTTTGGACTGTGCATGCTCCCTCGGAGCACGTGGCACCGCAATCCGGTGCCTGCTGTGTCCGGAGGACACAGCGGAACACCGATTGCTGTACGGGACCTCTGTGTGAGGTCCCGATCATGTGATCACTGATTGGCCAATCAGTGATCACATGAATAGTAGTAAGCAAGTTGTCACTTCTGACATCATTGCTTACTACGTGTGAAATCTGTGAATGATCTCAGAGGTCACATGGTAGAAGGCTATTCACAATAGTCTTGTACCATGTGACAAGCTATGACCAATCACAGCTCACAAACTATTTCTCAATGGCTGCAAGAATGCAGCCAGAGAGAAGGAGAAATGATTGGTTTTACACCCATAAAGGCTGTAAAAGCAATCAATGTAAAAAAAACCCCCAAAATCTTCATCACCCCCCACAAGTAGTACAGTGTCACTGTGGTGCAAACTCCTCATTTTTTGGGCTAAACGAAAAAAAAAAACTCTGTGTATCGGTCTTAAGAAAAGTCCCCCAGACTAAAACGAGAGGGAATGGTGCCGGGGGGAGAGCAACAAAATAGTTTTTAATACCTGTGGGATCACTCTAGAAGCTGGAAATCACTGTAGTAGACACCTCTGATGATCTCACTAGTTTCTGGGTCTTGTGCTGAGCAGTTGCTCTGCTGCACTGTGAACCCGTCACATGAGCCTATCAGAGATCGTTTTACTTTTTCTCAATTAATTGTTTGATTGGACAAGGTGAAGAGGCAGGGCGTGATGTCACACTCTCCATCTCTTCCAGTCAGAATGTCTCCTCCTATGTTTACTATGCATCAGAGCAACCGCTCAGCACGGAACCCAGAAGTTTGTAGAGTTCACTGTAGTAGTGCCTACTACAGGGATTTCCAACTTCCATTGAGATCCCACAGTTCTAGTATATTCATAGCTACATTGATCTAAGCTGGATCAATGTTACTATGTAAACATATCCATTCCTGGAATTCTTCTTTAAGTAATGGAAGCTTGTCATCCATTTCCTTCTCCTTTGCTCCAGCAACATGGCCTGGTTTGGTAAAGCAATCAGCCGTGAAACTGCTTACTTCAAATTTGTCTTTGTATTTTGACGTTTTTTTGTCATGATAATATAGTGACCCTGATTGTAGAACAGTTTGTGTTTTGCGCAGTGATGTAAGTCTGGAGAGACTCAACAATAGTACCTGATTAGATAATGATGTGCATACAACACTTCTCACTCAGTAAAGTTGTGATATTGTGGAGGACATATTATGCAAACTTCACTACTGTATGTGGCTCATGGTGTACAGTAATGGTCTATGAGTGTTGAATTACAGAAATCCTAACATATATCTTAGCCAGTATATGCAATTATACCTACAGGAGAGTATTGTGCAGAGTTTACTGCTACCCAAAATGTTTATCCAAATCTAAAATATTAGTTTGGGTGGTTGCCCTTAGGATGACTCATCTGGAAGCTTCTTGTGTCTCATAGGCACAATGGTACATTGTACTGCACTAATGTGAACCTCCACACCATCCCACATGGCCATAACAATGGTGTTACTTTCTTGCAGCTGGACTCCGCTGGATAAAAGTCATAAGTCCTTATCTGGATTCACATTATGGGTTGATGACTCAAAATAGAAGAGGTCCTGCATGACAGCCAGGAACTTAGTATTTGCAGAACGAGATGTCGGCTATGGCAGCCTCCTTCTTTCTCTTAGAAGAAGTCGTTAAAAAAAAATACTTTGACAGCGGAGTCTGTTTACACCTAGCTGCCCATAGAGCAGAGTGCACACGAACCCATCATCTGCCCGCTCTGCTCCAATCAGCAGGGGATCATTGGACTGACCCCCTGCTGATCTAAAAAGGAGTCCACCCCATGTGGAAGGGGCCTAAGGAGGGGATTTACTAAAACTGGAGCACACAGATTCTGGTGCAGCTATGCATGGTAACCAATCCGCTTCTAGGTTTTATTGTCAAAGCCTAATTTACCAGCTGATGTTAGTAGCTGGTTGGTTATTTTGCACAACAGCACCAGATTCTTTGTGCTCCAGTTTTAGCAAATTCCCCCTTAGACCCCTTCGACTTTGGGTGGGCTCCATTTAGATCAGTGCTCTCCAAACTGCGGCCCAAGGGCTAGATTTGGCCCTTTGCTGGCCTTTATCTGGCCCTTGGGGCACTAATACTTCCAAATGACACCAACAGTGGGGCACAATTCCTCCCACTTATACTAATGGTGGTGCACTATTCCTCCCACTGACACCAATGGTGGTGCACTATTCCTCCCACTGACACCAATGGTGGTGCACTATTCCTCCCACTGACACCAATGATTATTATTATTATACAATATTTATATAGCGCCAAAAAGTTTCAGTGCTGAACATTCTAGTGGGAGACAGTACATGAGACAATACAGTAATAATGCAATACACGAGGGGTTCGAGGGCCCTGCTCCTTGGAGCTTACAATCTAGGAGGGAGGGGATAGGGCAATGATGGGGCAATTTTCCTCCCAATAACACCAATGGCACTGCCCATGGCTAGCCTTTATCCAGCCCTTGGGGCACTAATACTCCCAGTGATTTGAGTCACCATTCCTAACATGGACATCAACCGTGGAGCAGAATTTCCCAACTGACACAAACGATGGGGTACTGTTCCTCCCACGAACAACAATGATGGGACACTATTCTTTCAACTAATAGCAATGATAGGACACTATTCCTCCAACTGACATCAATGATGGAGCACTATTCCTCCAACTTACATTAATGATGGGGCACTATTCCTTCAACTGACACCAATGATGGGGCACTATTCCTCCCACTAATAACAATGATGTGGCCCTTTGTTAGCCTATATCTGGCCCTTGGGTACGAATAATCCCACTGATTCGAGTCACTATTCCTAACACTATTCCTGACACCAACGGTGGGGCACTATTCCTGACACCAACGGTGGGGCACTATTCCTGACACCAACGGTGGGGCACTATTCCTGACACCAACGGTGGGGCACTATTCCTGACACCAACGGTGGGGCACTATTCCTGACACCAACGGTGGGGCACTATTCCTGACACCAACGGTGGGGCACTATTCCTGACACCAACGGTGGGGCACTATTCCTGACACCAACGGTGGGGCACTATTCCTGACACCAACGGTGGGGCACTATTCCTGACACCAACGGTGGGGCACTATTCCTGACACCAACGGTGGGGCACTATTCCTGACACCAACGGTGGGGCACTATTCCTGACACCAACGGTGGGGCACTATTCCTGACACCAACGGTGGGGCACTATTCCTCCTCCTACTGACCACAGGCACTATGCAGCTGAACACCACACCTGAGGCATTGTGTACTTTCACTCATACCAGGCCTAAACACTGGCCACAATCTGGCCCCCAAAAGTCTGAAGGACAGTAGAGTGGCCCTTTGTTTGGAAAGTTTGGAGACCTCTGATTTAGATCATCAGAGAATCTGTCCACCGATCCCCTGCAGATCGAAGAAGAGTGGGCGGGAAGAGAGGGAGAATCTTCCCAGTGGGCACAACAGCCGGCAATAAAAACATGACAGTTTCCCACTCTACTGAAATCAAATACTTCAAGAGCTGGCACCCCAGACACTGTTGACCCAAGGGTCATGCAGCAGCATCTGAGAGAGACCATTCTTTCAATCTTTCTACAGTAACAGTATACTGGTATACACATTCTGGGAATCTTGCAGATTTCTTGAGAGAGGTCAAACCACAAAACACAACAGTATATACTTAGAATTGTTCTTTCATTAGTAGCGACAATTTCTTGAGGTGACTCTATCATAGAGTCCTTGAAGAAAAGGGGATAATAGTATATGTGATATAAGAAAAACATCAACACGTTGTCTTTTCTACTCTGTATAAAACAATAAAATGTTTGGTTGAAATAAATTTTTTAAGGCCTCAAGGTTGCAAAGGTTCACTTATTAAATTAGTGACCTAGCTCCCCACCAACACATAGTGCAGTGATGGCGAACCTATGGCACGCGTGCCAGAGCTGGCACGCAGAGCCATCTCAGTGGGCACGCCAGGAAGAAGAGGATGATGAGCGCGCATGGACCGGCCATCCAGATCTCGTCCACACTGGATCCCCATCAAACTACATTTCCCACATGTCTCTGGGGCCAGGGTGGGCGTGGATGAGAGGAAACGGCTCCAATGCGGCTCTGGCACCAGGGGTGATGTACCCGGGGATGGGCGCGGAAGAGAGGAAGAGGCTCCCACACTGCTCCCACACTGCTCCGGGGCCAGGGGCAACGTGTTCAGCGTGGATGGGAATGAGCTGCTGGGTTGGAAGCCACACCGACGCTGCCAGAGGTGAGATTGCTTGCAGTGTCATCCATCAGTGCCCAGCAGTGTCGCCTGTCCGTGCCCAGCAGTGTCGCCCATCAGTGCTGCCCATCAGTGCCATCCATCAATGATGCCCAGCAGTCCCATCCATCAGTGCCCAGCAGTGTCGCCTGTCAGTGCTGCCCAGCAGTGTCGCCTGTCAGTGCTGCCCAGCAGTGCCACATGTCAGTGCCCAGCAGTATCGCCCATCAGTGCTGCCCATCAGTGCCACCCATCAATGATGCCCAGCAGTGTCACCCATCAGTGCCCAGCAGTGTCACCCGTCAGTGCTGCCCAGCAGTGTCACCCGTCAGTGCTGCCCAGCAGTGTCACCCGTCAGTGCTGCCCAGCAGTGTCGCCCGTCAGTGCTGCCCATCAGTGCCACCCATCAATGATGCCCAGCAGTGTCATCCATCAGTGCCCAGCAGTGTCGCCTGTCAGCGCTGCCCAGCAGTGCCACCTGTCAGTGCCCAGCAGTGTCGCCCATCAGTGCTGCCCATCAGTGCCACCCATCAATGATGCCCAGCAGTGCCACTGATCAGTGCCGTCTGTCAATGCGTCCAGGTAGGCAAGTGGTTAATTGCAGTGTTGGCACTTTGAAATAAAAAAGTTGGTTTGTGTTGCAGTTTTGGGCACTCGGGCTCAAAAAGGTTCGCCATCACTGACATAGTGCATTATGGTGCAGTAAAAAAATATAACACCTGGCTAATATTCATATGTGTTAGACAACGCTAGTAAACAATAGCTCATAGTCTTCGTTTTCTTTCAATTTTTGCGCTTATAGTTGTACTTCTAATGGCACGTTAAATTCGGACCTCGGATCAGCCCTGGCGCCTGCACGCCGGGCCTCGGATCAGCCCTGGCGCCTGCACGCCGGGCCTCGGATCAGCCCTGGCGCCTGCGCCTCGGATCTGATGTGTGTTCAATATTCCAATTATTAATGGGAACAGTTCAATGATCATTTTTGGTTGTAGAAAAAGGCGAAGCATGGAAATTTAATATATAA
Organism: Staurois parvus; assembly: GCF_062004578.1. Taxonomy (NCBI): domain Eukaryota; kingdom Metazoa; phylum Chordata; class Amphibia; order Anura; family Ranidae; genus Staurois; species Staurois parvus. Next base: position 5,771,593 of record NW_028317813.1, read on the forward strand.
CAAAATTCTAACTGGGAATGTGGTTTCAGTTTGGGAAAAAATGTATCTATTGTGATGTGTGACTACTAAGTAAAATTTTGATCTGGAAGTAAAACTTTTGCTGTGTGTCATGAACACTCATTCAGTTTATATATTTTATATTTATTTTCTTTAAAATTTTATATTTGTATGTAGTATGTCTAGGGTCACAGGCATAAACATTACATCATTTTCATGCATCCCAAATTCGAACACTAAAATTTGAACCATTGGCAGCCAAAGGAAATTTTAAAGGGCTTGCCAACTAATTTTGTGAAGTCACTGATGGTAGTATTCCATGCGCTGATGAATGATTTTTCAGAATTTCAGGATACACGATCAAATTAAATTATACCTGTCTATGTCTAGTCTAAAGGATACATGTTCCACCCGTTACATGTTCCATCCATTTTTAGAGTGGAATGTAAAATTTTCCAGCATCTACTCCTTCCCCCTCCCTTTGATAGTGGGCAGGGGATCTTCTCCCTGTACCTGCTGTCATAATTTGAAAACAGCACGACCATGGGAGGCTCTGCCCACACAGCTGCATCATTCACAGTTTCCTGTGAATGAATAGAAAACCAATACCGACATGTATTTAGGCTGACAGCTTGTAGTTCTCAATGAACTACGAGGGTGCTGGTGAGCACTGATGTAGTTCATTGATCATCCTGCTTTCAAGTAACTGCCTACCTGTACGATGTATGAACAGACGGCTATCCTGAGAGTGCAGGAGCCTGACATTGCACCCTGATCTGCTGATTACGGGTTCAATGCTCTGCAGTCTTCTTAGAAAAAATAAATAAATACAAATTTTTTTTACATGCAAAATACGCGCATAAATAAATAATAAAAAAATATATTTTATATATATATATATATATATATATATATATATATATATATATATATATATATTTTTTTTTTAAATTTTATTTTTATTTTTTTAATTTTTTTTTGAAGGTGAACTTAACCTTTTAACACATTGTTAGGATGCCCTGTCAGGAATTGACCGTTTGACCGCAAACCGTTATATCACAGCCTATAATTTGGAGGCCTCTGTCTATTTCATCAAGTAGTGACTGAAAAGAGTATCTTCTGAAACTTGCAGGAGGTGGTAGAATAGGCTTCTTGGCCTGTTGAATACACCTATGCACCAGAAAAGGAGCGAAGTTTATTTAATGAGGATGTCTGGAGCTTTAATGCCATCAGCTCCATTATTAATCCAGCTTTGCGTTGACCATATATTTTTATTACGCTTGTCTGATTTTTTTTTTTTTCCGACTTTTATAAAATAATAATTGAAAATGTTCAGTGTTTCTGTCCAACAGGCACCATCCTTTCATTATTTCTGAACAAAGCATTGGCTTTATCAAGTGGAAAACACAGCAGCATGAGCACAGTTTAGGAAGAGATATTCAGCATTCAGGGAGAAGTGTCACCATCTGCTTCATTGTCATGGAAACTGTATATGAGAACAGTGACTGCTTCATGTGATTGCCCATACTGAACTCACACACACAGACAGAAAAACACACCTAGGCTTGTTACAGGCACCTTAAATCAATTTAACACATTTTCTTAACCCGCTAATGTGGAATAAAACATTTCTGGAAAAGGGTAATATAGGTGATTCTTGATTCAATAATAATTTAGAATTTCATGTTCGAAAGGCACATTGGAAGTTAGAAGTCTTTAGATTTTGTATGAGAACATCTACTAACTTATTTGAGATGAGTACCTGTGGACTATTGATGAGAAACGCCATTTGAATTGGGCAACTATGTGGCAAATGAGGTTTAATGTTGATAAATGTAAGATTATGCACTTGGGGGCTAAGAATATGCATGCATCATACATACTGGGGGGGTACAACTGGGGGAATCAATGGTGAAGGATCTGGGGGTTCTGGTAATAATGGCATGCAATGCCAAGCTGCGGCTTCTAAAGCGAGCAAAATGCTCTCTTGTATTAAGAGGTATAGACTCCAGAGAGAGAGATACCATATTACCCCTGTACAAATCATTAGTAACACCTCATCTGGAATATGCAGTTCAGTTTTGGGCACCAATTCACAAAAAGAACATTGGGAAACTGGAGAAAGCACAGAGAAGGGCAACCAAACTGATAAGAGGCATGGAGGAGCTCAGCTATGAGGAAAGATTAGAGGAACTGAATTCTCTCTTGAGAAGAGGAGATTAAGGGGGGATATGATCAACATGTATAAATACATCAGTGGTTCATATAGTGAACTCGGTGTAGAGTTATTCACCCTGAGGTAATCACAGAGGACAAGGGGGCATGCTTTACGTCTGAAGGAAAATAAATTTAATCTCCAAACACAAAGATTTCTTCACAGTAAGAGCTGTGAAAATGTGGAATAGACTCCCTCAAGATTTGGTTCTGGCCAGCTCAGTGGAGTGCTTAAAGGCCTGGATTCTTTCTTAGATACACAGAATATAACTGGATACGAACATTAATAGGTAAAGTTGATCCAGGGAATATCTGATTGCCTCTCGGGGGATCAGGAAGGAATTTTTTTTCCCCGCAGGAGTAAATTGGATCATGCTTTTCTGGGGTTTTTTTGCCTTCCTCTTGATCAACTGTGGGTATAGGATTATAACTTTTTTTTTTTTTGTTTGTTTTGTTTAGTGGTTGAACTGGATGGCCTTTTGTCTTTTTTCAGCCAGACTAACTATGTAATGCTGATTATGAGAGTACCATAAATGCACCCTGCTGGGCATCTAGTACGGATGGTTCTAGCGGATGGTTGATTTAAAAGTGCTGTTTGACCGTTCAGTTTAAGAGGGTTCTGGTTCACCTTCTGGTAAGGAGCTTATGTTACTCACCATTGGTTCCTTTTGGGTGAATACTCCAGAAAAATTTTTGGTGTCACTTTGTGGCCTGGAACTGTTCACTTCTATGTTTCTATTCTACATATTTTGGGACTTATGATGGACTTATTCTTATATAATTAATTTTCCCTTATTAAGTGGACTCTGTTGATGGAGTGTTTTTTTTTTTGTTTTTTTTTAGTTCCATTTTTAGCCACTTACCTACTGCCCTATAGCAGAATTACTGCTACAGGGCGGCAAGGCTGTACAAAACCACATGTGTATATATATATGTGATTTTGTATTTCCAGGTAGGGGCGCACGCGCCATCCTGCCTGTGCTGCCGTTGGCAGCTACAGATGTCGATCACCGGGTCCTGGCCGGAGATTCCCCACTGGCACCGGGCGATCGCCGAATAGCACTGACAAGGGAGAGACCTGTGTGTAAACAACTCAGGTGTCTCCTATCAGCAGGGACATGCTGATGTGTATTTCTCTGCACAGCAGTGAAATACACAGCAGCATGTTTCCCAAGTAAAACAGCACACACAGTAAAACAGCACACCATTAACCCTTTGATCGCCCCAGATGTTAACCTCTTCCTGCCCAGTGTCAGTGCTTTTTATTAGCACTGATTACTGTATTCGTGTCAGTGGCAGTTCCCCCCCCAGTGTCAGAATACCCACCGCAGTCCCACTATAAGCTGCTGATCGCGCCATTACTAGTATTAAAAAAAAAAAAAAAAAAAGAAATTCCAGTGTATATATACCGCCATTTGTAGACGCTATAACTTTCGCGTACACCAATTAATTGAAACGTATTGGGATTTTTTTTTTTTTTTGCGAAGATGTAGCAGAAAATTTTTTGGACTAAATTTATAATTTTGATTTTTTTACTGGCTATCTGTTATATCAAAACGTGAAAAATAATGTTTCTTTTCTCAAAATTGTCAGCATTTTTTTGTTTATAATGCAAAAAATAAAAACCGCACAGGTGATCAAATACCACCAAAAGACAGCTCTATTAGTTGTGGAAAAAAAGGACATAAATTTCATTTATGTACAGCTTTGCATGACCACGCAATTGTCAGTTAAAGTAACGCAACGCCGTATCTCAAAAAATGGCCTGGTCAGGAAGGGGGATAGATCCTCTGGAGGGCAAGTGATTGAATTGTATTCATTGAAAGGACACTTATTTATATAGCACGTATACACAGAGTTTTAGGATATGATGTCACCGAATTGTACTAACTGCTTTAGTTATAATCTGTGAATCTAAGAGCAGGTATTATTGGTAAAAAATATTTAAGCACCTTAATTACCTGTAGCAATTTGTTTTGTACTATAGACCTTTTCTTTAAAGCAGAACTCCAGCTAAAATAACAAGATAACACCTTAGAATAACAAAATTGTCTTTCGCTGCAATATGCACCTTCAATCCAGAGTTTTCCTACACAGTAGTTTATTGGGGGTTTTTTTGCCGCTAGGTGTTCTCGCTCTTATAGCCAGCATCATTCAACCCACTTCTACCAAGTCCAGGTCATCCTGTGACTGAACAGTGAAAGGAGAAGCAGCATAGTGGTGAGTGATGGGCCAGCACTTGAAGGTAATTACGCCAATATGAATTTTTGCAAATCTTTAGTTGAGATTTTAAATGATGCATAATTTCACCAGTTATAATCATTTATGGTTATTCTAAGCCTTTAATCGGGGTTTATAAACAACATAAGAGAATTTGTTTGTTGGCAATCAGTGTCAGTCACATTCACATTAAGAAATGGCAAGTCTCCAATTCATTGCTGTCTGACAGTTGCCGGGGCAGTAGGGCCATAGCAACTAATTAAGTTAGTAAAAAGCAGTTCCTTTTCCTATCATTTCTATTGTAAATATTGAAAAGAAAGAAAAGTATTTATATATTCAGTATTTATATAATTATTTATTTTGTAAATATTGAAAAAGAAAAGTATATATTCAGTATTTATATAATTATTCAGTATTTATATCATTGGGGTTTAATTGATCAGCGCACTTTGTGCATAAGTTGTCATTATCTTTTCTGGTATTCAGGAAAGGAGTAGCAGCAATTCACTTTATTAGTTTTTTTTATATATTTTTTTCTCACTTATTGGTTTATCACTAGGCATATTGGGTATTAGCGCAGGATTTTTTCTTTCTTTTCTATTGTGAATATTGCATTGGAAATGACTGTGTAAGTAAGTTATTGACAGTATAGAACCATACATTTCAGATGCAGTAAATAGCGTTTGTATAAGCCACTTAATATTGTGTAAGCACAAATTGGGGACTTTTCTTGTCTTACTGTCCATGCCATTGTTTCTTGCACATTTAATCAAACCTTTCATATGTCAAAGTTTGCTCACATAAGGACAGACACTCTCCTTCTAGGCGTTCACACCATTTAACCCAGGACTTCGAGCCCTGTGGATTTGCTAGGGGTTTTTTGTGATTATCATTTCTGGTTACATAAGGTTAAAGTACAGATCTATGAACTTGAAATGTGGGAAGCCACAGAACAGGGACTAAACACAAAACGAAGCCCAAATGGAGAAGTTGTGTTGGCTTTGCTCTTTAGTTGTAAGAAGGGTATTACTGAACCTGGGATGACGTTCCCAAAGCTACATGTGGAATCCCCTTAGTTGTGCATTTTTCAACAATCCACACTATAGTTCTTCCCCTCTGTTTGAAATGGAACAGTACCCAAGCAGTTTTTACAGTTTTGTGTGGAGTTGGCCCCATTTGATCTCTCTGATTTTATGATATTGGCGAGGAGGTTTTTCCTTTCAGCCTGCATGGACGTGACATGAACTTCCAGCTTATGCTGTCTGGACTGCACTGTTGCTATCAGGGGCGGACTGACCATTTGGAAACTCGGGCACTGCCCAAGGATCCGGGGTCAGTAGGGGGCCCCATGCGATGCCCTTGGTACCTTTTTTTTTTTTTTTTTTTTTCCTTTCATAGGCTTTTTTGAGTTTGGGCAAGGACACAGGGGCCCCATGATCCCCAATTGCTCGGGGGCCCCATGAGTTGTCAGTTCACCCCTGGGTGCTATGTATTCATATGGAGAATGAGGTCAATGACATGTCATGTTACCAGATTCCATATAGGAATAAATGAAAATTGCATTCTAGAGACAGGAACCAGAAATTGCTCAGCAGATCCATCAATGTCATGTTGGGTCCACCAACAGGCCAGGGTGACATGCCTCTTTCCTTTATAAAATAGGAGAAAAAACACTTGGGTAGAGTTCCTCTTTAAACTATTGATCAGTTAAACCTGAACTAATCCCTCCTATCTTTTTCATCCAAGAAAGCTGCGATCTAAGGCTGGCCATACACTATACAATTTTCTGTCCAATTTCTGCCCAATTTATTTTAGATTTACCTTCAACTATGTAGTGCAAGAGCCTGCCTAACTGGATACAATTGCAAGTATTGTTTAGGTTTGACCTCATATATGGTTTTTGGTAAATCTAAAGCAAAAATCTCAAGAAAATTGTATAATGTATGACCAACCTTAGCCTGTGTTTGATCTGCAACTGCCATGATGCTGCACATGCGATCAGTTATGACAGCAGCCATTTGATGGTTTGACAGTTTGGTTGAGAACACAAGTGAATGTGACAGTTGGCATTCCCGGCATGCCGTTAGTGTAAAGCCTTGTTCACACCATACCGGCAGAAAAACTGATGGAAACTGACATGCAGATTTCACCTGCAGAGACATCAGTTTACATCAGTTTTCATGTTCTCTGCAGGAATTTTCAGATTCCTGCAGAGAACAAATCTGCATGTGAAACCAGTGTTGTGGTGTGAACACGACACATAGAGAACTATTGTTTTTTTGTTTTTATTGTGCCCTTGTAGAATGCATGCAAAACAACTGACATCTCTGCATCATGGTGTGATATATGCAGAAAAACTGATGGAAACTGAAGCATCACATTTACCATGTTGTGAACGAGTCCTAAATTTTTTGAAACCGTTAAATCGATGGATTTAGTTCCACTTTAGGCTGTAGTAACTTATTTTATTTATTTTTTTATTTTATTACATTAATAATAGGGTAGTCATATATAGCCTGATTTTTCAATAATTTGACCAATCAGAGAATCTTTAGCAGTAATTAGGACTAGCATGAGTAAAAAAAATAGTTTGCGAACTTCACAAGAACTTGTCAGTGGACAAGATTTTCACGTTATCTAGGCAGGGAGGGTGGGACAGGAAACTGATATTCTGTTTTCTATGTGGTTGAAGCTGGTAGACAGAACTACAAAGATTAGTTTATAATGTGGATTTCATTGTATGGCAGGAAAACAACTGACTGTCACTTTGCCAATAAAGAATCAGACCTATTGTGTTCAATAATTTGGCAAGATTTGTTGTAACTTAGTGGCTTGGAAAAATGTATAGTAATGGATAGTCTGCCAAGCACAGCATGTTTTGCACAGTATATTATGGCAAAAAAAAAGCTTAATCAAAATCTATTAAGGTCACTTGGAAGTTTTCAACAAGCTGCACAGCCTATAACTCTCTTGATTGGGGAAAAGCAAGAAAGAGTGGTGGGGGGCACTACTGCAAACGTGTAAAGTGCCAACGAGCACTGAACAAACAACCATCGGGTGGATCTACATGTTTTTCCCTGTGGAGTGTTCGATTGATATCACTAATGTTGTCCTACTTTGGAGAATATAATAGTGATCAGCTGGGAAAAATCCAACTTGGCCTGTGGACTCCTTTCCTGCGAAGGCTCAAGGTGGGAATACACGATTAGAAAATTGACCGATCGGTCATCTGACGACCGAGAGTCGTTCATTCGTTGGTCGAAATCATGGCCCACATTACCAATCTAAAAAAATCGTTAGTTGGGCAATATGTAGTGTTTACATCATCCGTACAATTGGAAGTGATGCAGTGTGTGTGTGTGACCTTGTAGCCACAACCTTCTGGCCAGAATGAGCAATATGCACAACAATTACCAGCAATGAGTATAATATAGTTTTACATTATATATATATAAATAGTGATACATAAAATATAATATGCAGAATTCTGGTTTCATTATCTCATTGGACCAATCTACTTATAACATTTGGATTTTTTGTTTGTGTTTACGAAGATTCCTTGGACATAAACATCCGGGTCATCTTCTGTTTCCGCTCATGCATGATAGCGCTTGATAGATTTTTTTCATACGACTGTCATACCACCGCATAGAAAATCGGTCATTCGTATGCGAAATGACAACATTTTTCACTGTTATTCAACTGGATTTTTTCGTTCACGATATTGTTATCGGTTCAAGCATCCTGCTCATCAACAAAGAAAATTGTTTGATCAGTGGTTCTGCTAAATTTTTCAGACGATTTTCTTATCGTGTGGACGGGGCATTAGAGGAGGGTGTCTGACAAAAATGTTTCCTCATCCAATCGTGAACAAATCATTAATGTATGTAGGTGCATAAAGCTTAATTAAAGTGGTAGTAAACTCTGTTTTCTATTTTTTACCTACAGGTAAGCTTCCAATAAAGCTTACCTGTAGGTAAAATGAATATCTCCTAAACATGCACCGTTTTGGAGATGTTCTACAGCCCTGAAGGAGCAGCATGCTCATCCTGGGGCCCATGGCTAAAACTCTGGGGCCCATGCGCAGGAGTGATGTCATTGGAAGCTCGACCATTTAAGCCGCTGCAGCCCGGGAACCCGAGTGAAGACAGAAGCCCTGTCAGCGTTTTTTTTTTTTTTTTTTTTTTTTTTTTTTCTAACAATTTTAATACCACTTTACACTGTCTTACAGCATCATTATGCTGGCATATAGCAGCAAATCCAATTTTATTTTTCTAATGGTGGTTGATTATTGAGATATAATTTATAATAAATTATTAAAGGAAATGTCCATCTAGAGCTGTCAAAAATAAAGGACAGTCCACAAAAACCATGATTAACAGGAAAATCCAAGGATAGCTGATGTGTCACCAAGCACTCACGTAAAAGGCTTACCAGAGAGATCTGACCCCTGTTAAGAATGATCAATCACGCTTTGCTGTATGATAACCCAGAAAACTGGAAAGCTGGACACTCCTCTGGATGCCCAAGGATGAGTAATGATTTAGTATAATTCTGTCTCAATTGTTTTCTGTTAAACGCTGCACTTTATATGTATACTGTTTTATTGCCTGGTACCGGGGTGTAGTGTTCAGCTGCTATATATTTGCACTCTCATTTTTATCTTACTTTTAGTGCAAATTTAGATATACTTTGATTTAAGGTTTGATTATTAATAAACATTTTTTTGGTAACAGAAAACGAAAGGAAGCATAGGATTGCTTTCTTGGAGAAACCCCAAAATTCCAAACCCCTTGGTAACTCATGCCCATGTAACATGTCAATATGTTGTATTATTCTCAAGTAGTGTCATGACAGGCAGGCCTAAGACTGTTACATAAAGCTGAATTGCTACATTCTGCAATAAATCATGCAGTAAAAATAAATCCTTTAACTGGCCACAAATATGCCAAAGTTACGACCCCCTACCATCAGACAGACATTAGAATGTATTAGAGAAATTTGTGTTGAAAGATATTAATTAAGTGCTAAGTAGTCAGGATTGGTGGCACTACAACTTTGGTAACTTGGCACTAAGCGGACCAACTGAGCTATCTTTTTATAGAATGCGGAGTTAAATTAGGCCTGGTGTGTTTTTACATCCTGTATGTATGACTTCACATTAATAATACTTACAGCTCTTGGGTTCCTTCTACTCTTTACCACTAAGAAATATTTAATACATTAGCTCTACATAATAAAGAAAACAAAAAATAAATATAATAAAGCTATTAGAAATCTAAACGTGTTTCAGATATCTCATAGGGATGGCTTTAGGCCATATGGTGCTTCTCCCCTTAATGTGAGATGAAGCAGTACTTGCAAAAAGTATTGTATATTGGATGCTGTTGGCCTCTGATTTACCACTGTTGGCTGTGGAGTAGGCTTTGGCACAGACTGTTGTTTGGCCAACACATCACAAGGCAGACTTTTCCATGTTGCTGGTGTTGAAAAGAGTGACTTGGTGACTATCAGAGAGGTGGTGTAGAAGTATGTTAACTGTATATGCTATAATGAACCTTAAAACTAAAATCCGGGCGCTTACAAAAAACCCCATATAATTCAGCTATTTATTCATTATCATGAAATGTACTTTTACAAAGAATGAGCTGAACCGCTTGAAGACCAGCATGTTAAACCCCCTTCCTCTCGAGGCCATTTTTCAGCACTATCACACTTTGATTGACAATTAGTCATTCAACTCTGTACCCAAATGAATTTAATATATTTTTTTGAGACACATAGCATTCTTTTGGTGGTATTTCATCACCACTGGGTTTTTTAAATTTTTTATTATATAAAGAAAAAGACTGAACATTTTGGGGAAAATTCTTCATACATTTATGCCAAAATGTATTCTGCTAAATTTCTTTGGTTAAAAAAATATATATATTATTTAGCCTGTGCAAAATTCATAGTGTCTACAAGCCATTGTAAAAATATATTTGAAATTGATCAACCCTGATGTTCTGACTACTGATCACATTTCTCGAGGCCTTAAAATGCCAGGACAGTACAAACACCCTCAAGTGACCCCTTTTTGGAAAGTAGACAGTCCAAAAAAGGCGTGGTCAGTTTTTTTAAGTTGTATTTCTATACACAATTTTTTGGTAAGTGAATAAAGTAAAAAAAAATTTTTTTTTTGTTAACAAAATTTTCAGTTTAGCTATTTGTTTCTCTACATTCTGCTACTCCTACCAAGTATGGGGATACCACATATTTTAGACTTCTGCACTGTGTAGATGTTTAGAGGAGTCCACAGTTCAAATCCAAGGCATACCTTCATGCTTTCTAGGGGTGTAAGTTTCACGTTTAATTTCCTGACTACCTTCCACTTGTTCAGCAGCCATGGAGCACCAAGACATTTAGAGATGTCCACAAAATGATCACACTTTGGAAAGCAAACACACCAAGATATTTTCTAAGAGGCATAGTGAGTCTTTTAGAAATTTTATTCAGCCACAAGTTTTTGGAAAATGTGGAAAGAAAATTAATTTTTTTTTTTTTAACACAAATGTGTATATTAAGATATTTGTAACACACAACATGGACAAACTTAGATATACACTCCAAAACACATTATGTGAAACTTTTTCACAACCTTGCAATATGGGGCCCACAATACAAGGAGCACCTTAAGGCTTTTTAAGGGCATACATTACACATCCAATTTCTTGACTACCTGTCATATTTTTAGAGGCCCTGGAGCACCAGGACAGTAGAAACAAGCACAAAAATTAAAACATTTTGGAGAGTATACATCCCAAGGTATTTTAAGATGCATGGTGAATCTTTTGATTTAATTTTTTACATACGTTTTTGGAAAACTGAGGAAAGAAAATTATTATTTTTTTGTTTATCACACAGCTGTCAACCCAAAGTATAAACATACTGAGAATTGCACTCCAAAACCCATTCTGCTACTCCTCCTGAGTGTAAGACTTTTTCAGTGTTTGGATTGATTGTGTACTGGACATTGTATCTTGTGTATCACAAAAACCAACCAACATTGTATCAAAAATTACTTTAATGCTGTAATTACTTGTACTGTTAGGCTCACCCTCTGTACAAGTGGTCAGGGAATATAGCGTATAGTGTAGCATCACTTATAGCAATCCCCTTCTTATAGGCCAAGCAAGCTTAGCCTACTAGTATGTGGCTACCCCAAGGACCAGAAAGTACAGGAGGCTGAAGAAAGGGTTAAGAAAAGAGTTCCTGTGGTTCCAGGAGTGCAATTCGGGATGGTTGGGACTGGTGTTCCGAAGGAACATAGTCACCGAGACAAGCAGATGTGTCAGTTCATATATGTAGCACTATCCCCTTAGGAGTTGCTGAATTATCTTTGGGCTCCCTGTTGCTCTGGACCCCTTCTGTGAAAGCCCATCCCCCGCTGACACCACAATACACTCTTAACCGGAATAAATCACCACCAGAAAGTAAAATCACACACTGATTGGAGTAAACTGGAAAGAGGTTTATAGCAAACTTCAATGTAGCTTGGTTACACAGCATAAACAGATTTGGCATTTGCAAAGTCAGTTGTTACTTGTGTAAGATTAAAATAAAACACTTATCACAGAGTCTCAGTTAGTGTTAGCAGGCCTGCTTTACAGAAACTAGCCGAATACTTTCAACCTGAGGTGGCTTTACAGTCCCCAGTGAGCAGCGAAAACTAGCAAACAGGTAGACTAGCTCTGTGAATAGACCACACCCTCATATGTCAAATGTAAAGTGATTACTTTGACCCTTAAGCCGCCATAGTGGTACGTCCACCCAGGAAGCTCAAATCTTAGTTATAATCAATAGCGACCCACATAAAATTCAAATTCCAAATACACAAAATGTCCAACAAAAAGTCCCAGACGTTCTCAAGGTTTTTCCCATATATACAGGTGATATCTTCGTATTGTCCACCAATTCCCAGTTTTCCTCAAACCAATTTCTCCTCTTCCACTCTTAGTACATATTTGCAGAGTATTTGCAGCAATGAAACATCTCTTCCAAGCCTGCTACTTCCTATTGTTTGTGGTCAGTAGACCTTTTCCAAAATGGACGCTGCAATACTTCCAGCAACGTCTGACGTCACTTCCTTAAAAGAGAGTGACGTCAGACGTTGCCGGAAGTCTTGTGGCAGCCATTTTGTCTGCAGCTGTGTGCAGGAAAATAACAAATATGCAGCAAGTGTCAGTGTTCCTTTTTCCTTGGTAATGCTTGGGACTCTCACCCAAGGTATGGCATCTGGCGAATTTTGGTGGTCTTTCTCCTCCCACAGGGGCCTCCATGCACTCATGCGTTTCGTCTGGTCATCTGCAGACATATTAGCTTTCTAGACAATGTGGCAAGGTCAGCAATTAGCAGATTCTCTTTGCCTCTCTTCTTTCTCTTTCCGTGGCCTGGTCTGGTCTTCTGGCAGTCCGCACACACCAGATCTCTCCCCTCTCACTCTCCCCCTTGGTCTCCCGGGCTTTTTTGTGTGTGTGTGTGTGTGTGTGTGTGTGTGTGTGTGTGTGTGTGTGTGTGTGTGTATATATATATATATATATATATATATATATATATATATATATATTATATATATAATATCCCTCCGCCCACACGCCAGCTCCTCTGGGAAATGTAGTTCTTAGATACATTGCTCCTTAGCAAAGTCCTGCGGTTCAGCATACAATATCCATGGGGCTGTTCTACCAAGTGTGAATGCCACTGTTCTGCAGAACACTGCCATCTTGTGTTCACGTTAACATCCAGCAATCGGGAACACTGTTGCTTGCTTACACTGGTTTGGTGACACCAATACTGTGTTGCTAGCATCACAGTAAGTCTGCACTGGTCTGGTAATACTGGGACTGGTGCAGCAATGACCAGAAACAGGTCAGTGATTCAAAATCTTGAAACCAGAGTCTAAGTAGGACAGCCAGGCAACTACATTGTTTAGAAAGTAGTGAGCAATGGCAGCTTCTGTGGTTTTTTTTTTATGAGTTTTCCTTTAGCAGCTGAGTAATTTTACAAACCGGTTTGGAGCCTGGCTATGTAATCGGGTAGGGATACCTTCGCTCACATGCCTGGCTAGACACAACTACAAATATTTTGTTAGGTAAAATAGTTCTTGTGTAAAGGCTTGTTCACACTAGGCAGCCACAGATTGCATGGCCACTAGTGTGCGCTGACAGGACTGATGTGCCGATCCTGACACACTGCGATTTTCTTTTTTGTTTTGGGTTTTTTTTTCTGTTTAATATATATCCTTTATTCAAACAGCAATGTGACTTTTGTTATAGTTCTATTCAGATAGCTGCAATATTATATGGTATCACAGAAACAGTGCAGCGCTTTGATTAATAGTCCTTAGTGGTTCTTGATCAGTGAATGTTCCTCAAATGAGAATAGAAGAAATGCCCACTCACCAGAACCATACTTGGTGTAGTGCAGTGAACAAAGATTAATCCCTGGTTCCACTGGAAATATGCGTCTGGATCTCTGGTTCCACTAGAAATATATGTCCAGATCAGCACGTGGAAGAATGTCACTCTCTGGGTCACACAGGTTCAGGGTCATAGGAAATGCATATTTCCAGTGGAACCAGGCATTAATCTTCACTGCACTACACCAAGTGTGGTTCTGGTGAGTGGGCATTTCTTCTATTCTCATTTGAGGAACATTCACTGATCAAGAACCACTAAGGACTATTAATCAAAGCGCTGCACTGTTTCTGTGATATTTTGTATTGAGGTTTTATTGGTTGCCTTGAGTGTACAGCCGCTGAACTGATTAGCGCTCACTTTTTATACTTTGTTCACAATATTATATGGTAGTCTGCACTGCAACTCACTGCATTGAAAAAAAGTACTGCATGCAATAGTTATTTTCCTGAACACACCACTGGAACATGGACACAATAGGAAGCAAGGATTTTTCCTAGTCTTTTGCCCAGAGCAGTCCCAATGCACCTAGTGTAATTGTGTTTCAATTACTGTATGTAGTTATCAATTATCCTGGAGTCCAACTTTAAAGTGTTTCTAAACCCAGGACCCTGCATTCAATATATCTGGTCTCCCATAGTACACACAACATGGAAATGCAATTATTTTAGTAAATATAAACTACTAAATACCTTTTTCTCATGAGCAGTTAGAGCAGTCTTGTGACTTCTATCAGTGTCCAGCAGAGCACATGTTAAAGCTTGTAAGAGGAGTTTTCTTTCTGCTATAGGAGAATGCAGAACCCCTGACCTCTGTCTGGACAGTGCTGATTGGCCCTGTGCTGATCACATGCACACTCCCAAGAAAATAAAAAAACACACACCAAACTGAGCATGTGCAGAGTGACTCCACACAATCTGTCTTATAAGGAAATAAGAGGGGGGGGGCACTGGAAGAAGGGGAGGATCAGAGAAGTCAGAATCAGTCGGCTTAATTAACCCCTTAGGTTCCACAGTGAGTATAACAAACATGCTTAACTACATATACAGACTGAGTTTACTGTTGTGGATTTATTAACTCTTTAAATTATTAAAAGAAGTGAAAATCCATATGTAGGTGTCTGAGCACAGAATGGCACCCTGTGAGTGCAGAGGTTACACACTGCTAAGACTGGCTATGCTCTTAGTCATAAAGGGTAAACAAGAAAAGTTTTTTTAATGGTCTACAAAAAATTCAAAAATATAAAAAATTCCATTTTTTTGGAGGGACTTTAGGCTTTTTGTCTTTCCCCCCACGCACGGGATTTTTCTAATCTCTGTTCCACTCTCCTTGCTTCCTTTTTTTGCTGTCTGGTTGTAGCTTATGGAAGGAATGTCCAGAATCTCCTTCTATTATCACCGGGGTTAGGGAAAACACCACCGCTTGTAAATTGTTGCAGGCAGGGGCCTCTCCACATCTTGTTTCTGTCAGTGTGTTGCTTAACTACAATTTTCCACTGTACTACAACACAAGGAAAAATAAAGGATCGCCACTATTTCTTATAAGGAAATTTATGTAGCATTACACCACTGACCACAAAGTGGTATTTGACTACACTGAGAGCCTTTTTTTTTTTTTTTTTTTTTTCAGTAAGTAACTGAAAGTTATGATGATCCTGTTCTCTTTATAACTTTGTATGTAACTATACTCTGTATAAAGCTACTATTTAAGAAGACCTATAGCTCTTTTTATATTTTAATGGTACACATGTAAAAAGATCAGTTAAATGTTATGTTATCAATGTGTATTGCTAGTTTAAAAAAAAGCTTTTTTTTTTTTTTTCAGTGTTTGTAACCGTATACAGTATTTACACAACGGGCTGCCATAATTGCACAATACATAAGCCTCTTACACTGCTTATAAAGTCAGATTGAAAACAGTCTGCAGTCTCTAATATTGTGAAACATTCGCCATGTGCTTGGAAATCCAAATACCTGGTTGGCCCTTGGATAGTAGACATTGCAAGATGGTTCCTTTATGTCACAGTTCCATAAATCACAACATACTAGGGCAAACCCAAAATACCTCAATTTATGGCTAATTTGGAAAGTAGGCACACCTCATGCTTTAATACAAAACCCACAGTGATAATGTGAAAAGTGGCGCACACACGTGTCAGTGCTAAACTAATCATAAAAAAATTAGAATTTAAAAATACGATCCCAAACATAATATACTGAAATCAACTTCCATTGAAAACTATAAAATAAATTAAAATTCAGTGATAAAGAAAAATCCGGTGAGCAAATCAACAAAATTTAGTGATAAAAAAAGTCTGGTGATAAAGAAACATCCAGTGATGATGATAAAAAGAAAATACAGTAGAGGGCTTCAACTGGTAAGTACTGGGAGTCCCCAAATGTGACTCATTCAACAATCATGTACCAGGGTTTCACAAAGTATCCACTCCGTTGTTACTCCATACCCAACCACATCATGTAATGAAAGGAGAACAATGCCCACTCCAATGGTGTAGTACAAAAGAGAGGGATCCTATTGGCGTATATCTACATCCAGTGTATGGAGTGGACCGTACCCCCCCCCAAAGTCAGCAGTAACGGAGTTTGTCATCCTAATTTGGTATCCGTACTATGCTTTTCTTGACCGTCACTTAATTGTGGGCTCACATAAGTCTGGTAAGAGGCAGTATTTTTTGAGGTGCTGTTGATGGTGGATCCCAAAGACGCTTATTCACATTTTTTTTTTTTTTGATGTAAACATTTATATATATATATATATATATATACATATATATATAATTTTTTTGGAAGCACAATTTGTTCTGGAAATTATTTAAACTTTTATCACTAAAGACTTTTACGTTTATTTAATTTTTTTTGCACATTATTGGACACTATATTTTTTATGTATTACCTTTTATGTTTAGTAGTACTTTTGAAGGGTAGCGCTGCACTTTTTTGTTCTATTAGCTCTATGTATTGATACCTGCGATACTATGCTGGCTGCTTCCTTTTTACATTGTTTGATATTTTATCATATATAGCTCGGAAAATTCAAATTGTTAAACAAAAGATTATTATTATTATACAGGATTTATATAGCGCCAACAGTTTGCTCAGCGCTTTACAATATAACGGGAGACAATAAGCAACAATACAGTTCAATACAAGAGGGACAGGAGGGCCCTGCTCCTTGGAGCTTACAATGTAGGAGGGAGGGGATTTATTGCTAAAAGAATTGCACTTACAATGTGTAAGGTATTATCAAGCCCTTAAAGTAAACTGCGGGGACCTGTTTTTCACTACCTATAAAGTCAGACTGAAAACAGTCTGCAGTCTCTAATATTGTGAAACATCCACCATGTGCTTGGAAATCCAAATACCTGGTTGGCCCTTGGATAGTAGACATTGCAAGATGGATCCTTTATGTCGCAGTTCCATAAATCACAGCATACTAGGGCAAACCCAAAATAGCTCAATTTATGGCTAGTTTGGACAGTAGGCACACCTCATGCTTTCACCACGTGCCTATGCACCCTACTGCCAGACATGAACACTGTAATGTGGCTGGGTTGGATATCTCAAAGATTATGCAAAATAGCAACTTTCAAAAAGTTGGCATAGGAACTTCTTTGATTTAGCAGCACTTTAAAGGGGAAAATCCATTTACAAAAAGGTACCATCTGACATCTTATGGTGCTTATTATATATTTAGGAGGGAGTTTAGTTCGGCAGGTTGACTCTAAATTTGAATAGGTTCACTTTACTGCATGTCAAGAAGATGTGAAAATTGCCGGAGAGATATGCTTTGCGCTCTAGCAGACTCACGGATGGCACCCCTAGATGTGCATGCCAAACTAAATGGTGCTGCAGGACCATGCGGTTCAGTTTTAAAAAAAAAAACAAAAGTCTGGGACTCCAATCCCTGTGTTTCTTGCAGGTAGGGCAGCTAATTGAAATGAATGGACTGCCCTTAACACAGCCGATGTGAACTGAAGCTTACTCTAATATTATCTGTTGGATCAAAATGACCCATTGCTGTCATATGCTTTTTCTACCAGTGAATATGTTGTTAACTTGCATGTATGCATGCTGTATTTGCTTGGGAGTGAATCGGTGTATTGATTTTCTGAAAGCTGAAACAAGTGGCTTTGGTATCAATACTTCAGCACTGGTAATGATAGTATGTACTTTAACCACTTCAAGTCCGGACACTTTTACCCCCTTCCTGCCCAGGCCAATTTTCAGCTTTCAGTGCTAGCACACTTTGAATGACAATTGCGCGGTCATGCAACACTGTACCCATATTAATTTTTTAGCATTTTTTTGAGAAAGATAAAACTTTATTTTGGTGGAATTTATTCTGCACTGGTATTTTTATTTTCTTTCTATATAAATGAAAAAGTGCAAACATTTGAAAAAAAAAAGTGTTTTTCTTATAATAATCTTTCTTCATAAATCTTGGCCAAAATGTATTCAGCGATCTTTTAGTAAAAAAATAACAGATTAGTTTATAAACACAAATTATAATTTTTCTATTTTTTTTTTTTTTACATTTTTACTTTTTTATATTATTTGTTTTTTTTTGTTTTTAACATACTGTCACCCTAGCAGTACAGTGTCACCATAGTGACACTGTACTACTTGTTGGGGGTGATGAAGAATTTTTTTTTTTTTTACACTGATTGCTTTTACACCCATAAAGGCTGTAAAAGCAATCATTTCTCCTTCTCTCTGGCTGCATTCTTGCAGCCATTGAGAAATACTGTGAGCTGTGATTGGTCACAGCTTGTCACATGGTACAAGGCTGTTGTGAATAGTCTTGTACCATGTGACCTCTGTGATCATTCACAGATTTCACTTGTAGTAAGCAATGATGTCAGAAGTGACATCTTGCTTACCACTATTCATGTGATCACTGATTGGCCAATCAGTGATCACATGATCGGGACCTCACACAGAGGTCCTGTACAGCGATGCCGCACGTACAGGCAGGGAAGCGGGAGGATGTTTATAAACAGCCACCCACTCCTGCACTGCTCCCGTCCGGCTGTTTTTATACATGGGCCGGACGGGAATTGGCTAGGTCAAGGATCAGGGGATTAAAGTGAACTTGTGCTTTACCCAGTTGTTTTTCCTTATGTGAATGGCGCAGTGGGGTTACTGATGAGAAGTATTGGTGAGGGCAACATGTAAGTGAAGCTATTGTTTTGCCCAACTTAAACAAGCACACAAGTTCACTTTAAAGAGACCCTTTCATTATAGAAAGCTTTGCCAGTGAAGGCATACCTTTTTAAAAGAAGACTGTATATCTTCACCATTCCTGATCCCAGTGCTATTTAACGCCACTTCAATCCTGAGAAATGGTCCACTGAGAAACCAACACTTCTGGGAGTGCCAACCTTTTGGTTACCCCGCAGTGTTCATTGGTTTCCTCCTGCGGATCTCATCATCAACACTTTCCTCCAATGATGTAGAGGTCAGCAGGAGGAACTAGTATGAGTTGCGGGGGACCCAGCAAGTAAACTTTCTAACAAACCTCAGGAGACCATTTCTTAGGATGGGTGAAGGCAGTGGGAAAGGTGAATATTTACATTGTTCTTAAAGGTATTCCTCAATTGGGAAGATTTTTCTGTAGCAACAGGGTTTCTTTAAAGTGGTTGTAAATTCTTACAGATATCCCAGTGAAGGGACTGGCCTCAAGTTTTACATAGAGATCAAACAAATCCTACATAATTTGTACCTGTCTATCTACAGCCATCTATCCCCTAAATCCATTTAAAGTGCAGAATTTACATGGGATCTCTCGGCTCTGAAAAGAAGGGGGCGGGGAGCTGAAGTCACATCAGTGAGATGAGCTCTGAGAGTTAATTGGAGGGAAGGGACACACCCCCTTTCACACAGCTCGCAGTAACAGAGCTGAGGCTGTCAATCACAGACTGCCCTCCACGTCACCATTTTTTGTTTGGTGTTAAAAAAAATGATCAAAAGTGACATATGCTGATAGCAGAGGAACAAGGCAGTGGACAGAAATGTATTAATATGATTAAATTGTGGTGCTCATAATGCTGAGCGCTCAAATAAATTAAGCCCGCAGTGTACCGACTGTATGGGTTGACAGCTCTCCCTATTAGCAGTCTATCCTGAACTCAGTGGCCAGACTCATCCACCTTACCAACCGCTCCGTATCCGCCACCCCCTTCTGTCATTCCCTTCACTGGCTTCCGATTGCCCAACGCATTAAATTCAAACTACGAACATTGACGTACAAAGCTATTCATAATACTGCCCCAATTTACCTCACCGACCTAATATCCAAATACCACCCAACCCGTACTCTTCGCTCCAAACAAGACCTACTCTCCAGTTCCCTGGTCTCCTCCTCACATGACCGATTCCAGGACTTTTCCAGGTCTGCCCCCATCCTCTGGAACTCACTACCCTAATCCATCAGACTGTCGCCTACCCTCCTCACCTTTCGGCGCACCCTGAAAACCCATCTCTTCATGGAAACCTACCCCGTCCTCACCGAACAGCCGATCTCCTCCACTCCTCCTACCACTCCATCCCCCACAGCCATTTCCTCCTGTACCATATCCCCTCCCTCCTAGATTGTAAGCTCCAAGGAGCAGGGCCCTCGAACCACTCGTGTATTGTTACTGTATTGTCTCATGTACTGTCCCCCACTATAATGTACAGCGCTGAGCAAACTTTTTGGCGTTATATAAATACTGTATAATAATAATAATGCACACTTTGGACATTGGACATTTTGATAATGCTGGTAACGTTAGCTGACTAAAGTCACGTTAAAAATTTTTAGTTTTTCAGCTTTTTTTTCGCATTAGCGTTTAGCAGTGTTTTGCCGCATTTTCCCACGTTTTTCCGCGTTTGTGTTTTTTTTGTTTTTTTTTTACATTTTTTTTGGTAAAAAAAAGTCCAAAAATGCCAGTTTTTCGTTTTTCAGCATTAAGAGCATTTTACAGCTCCCACTAGTCCTGGATTTTTGTTCCAGCCAAAAAGCGTCCCTGCCGATAAACACTGATTACAGTCTGTGTGCATGGACACATAGGATAACATGCTGGGGGGTTTACTGGCTGTAGAAAAAACATCAAAAGCCAAAAACAGCCGCTGTAAAAACGTCCAGTGTGCATGAGGACTAAAGTGAAAAGCACTTGAATATGAAAAACCAATGAATAGGTAGGTGCTAAACAACCGTGCAACAAAATTTAAAATGTCATTTATTTATTTAAAATTTTGTTGCACAGTTGTTTTAGCGCCTACCTATTCATTGGTTTTTCATATTTAAGTGGACAGAAATGACACTGAATGCTCTGGCTTGAGATAAGCACACACTATAAAAGGACATGTTTTGTTCATATTTCCTGTCTGAGGTTTATAACCACTTGAAAGACCACGTCAGACAAGCAGTCAAGTCGTCGGCATTCGGGCATCATTGCGTGTATTCTTGTCTATATGTACGAATAGCTGGCATAGCACATCATCACCAGTGTTGCACACTAAATAAAATCATAAACCACAGGTTAATGGTATGCAGCAATAACAATTTTTAATGAAATAACACAATTTCTCCAATTCTAAGATGCCATCTGCGCAGATGATAATATTCTTTAACGTATTGATGTATGATTAATACACACATTTTAAATTGTTCTTTAGGCTGTGGCTGGGATCCCAGAAAGTTGCTGGCATAGCGCAGTCCATAATAATAACCACCATCACATTCTGAAAAGCAGCAGCAGCCCTGGGCTTTTTTCCAAGAATCCAACGCAAACATGCCATAAAGTTGTATTAATTACGCATGTGTGTGGAGCTGCTTAACCGAGCCCAGAGAGAACTCCAAAAATAGACTTTAACAATAGGAAAAGTGTACAACCTATTTCTGTTTGCACGTCTCATTGCATTGGTGGATATCCAGATCTTCTTAATCTATTGCCAGCAGTACACCGCATCCCATGATGTATTATTTGCAGAGCTGGCTGCTTATCTACAGTAGTATCCTGTATGCAAACAGGTGTATAACCTCAAGGCCAGGAAAATATCATTGATCCCGGGGTCTACAGATTGTTCACTGACCCTACATGTTGGCCACATGTAGAGGTTTACATTTGATGTAATATAGAAATTTATATTTCCATGATTCAACAGTGTGGTCAGGCACATTTTTAATTAGTCTGGAGAAATTAAAAAAAAAACCCTGTACATTTACAATATTCGTAAAATATATGTCCATAATCTGAAGGATGGGACAAGTGGGTATCACTTACATAAAATGTGAGAT
Source organism: Staurois parvus (assembly GCF_062004578.1). Lineage (NCBI taxonomy): Eukaryota > Metazoa > Chordata > Amphibia > Anura > Ranidae > Staurois > Staurois parvus. Next base: position 5,793,783 of record NW_028317813.1, read on the forward strand.
TGTGATGTTCTCTTGTATCATAGACATTCTTGTACATACTCATCCGCCACTTTATTAGGTACACCTTGCTAGTGCCAAGAAAATCTCCCCCACACCATTACACCTCCAGCCTGATCATTGATACAAGGCAGAGAAATACACAGCAGCATGTTCTTGCTGGCAGGAGAGAGATCTGTATTGTTTGTTTACACACAGGTCTCTCTCCTCTTGGAGAGGAGGGCAATCGCTGGGTGCCGGCGTGGACCGCGGAGGGCAATCGCTGGGTGCCGGCGTGGACCGCGGAGGGCAATCGCTGGGTGCCGGCGTGGACCGCGGAGGGCAATCGCTGGGTGCCGGCGTGGACCGCGGAGGGCAATCGCTGGGTGCCGGCATGGACATCTGTAGTGGCCAATGGTGGCACGTGCGCCCCCTACCCAGAAATGCAAATCACGCATATATATATATATATATATATATATATATATATATATATATATATATAATGTGTGTGTGTGATTTTGTGCAGCCCTTCCGCCATGTAGCAGTATTTCTACTATAGGGCGGCGGGCAAGCGGTTAAAAAGAGCCTATCGGGGCAGAAATATGGGAGCTGCCATTGCTGACTTTTGTAATTTAAAATAAGGCTCCAGCTGAACATCCTTATGTTTTCATCTCTATATCACTTGTATGCAAAAAGCGTGTACATAACAGTTTTCCCAACACTTCACTGTCTACATGCTTATTTTGGGTCATGCAACTCTAAAATAAGTCAGGATATTTTTAACCTGACCGATCCCCTATAAATTGGGCAACACTGGTCACCAGAACAGGAAGTGAGAGAAATCGTCCCAATGGGGCCACAGATAGTTATAATAGCTGAAAGATGTTGTAAACCTTCCTGATTCTATCCACAACAAACAAAGGTATCATATTGACCCTAGGTTCACACCTAAGCATCTTCCGCAGCGGTTTGCAGAAACGCACTACAGTCCATTTAACATGATTTCCTATGGGACACGTTCATATCTCCGCTTTTTCACCCGGTGCGTTTTTTGAAAGGGTCAGGGATTTTTTTTTAACTCCAAAAATTAGCATTTTTGGTTCTATAGACTTCAATGGAAATGCTGCAGAAAAGCATGTAGTGCGTTTTTGCTGCATTTTGTGATGTTTTAAATCTGCCTAGCAACAAGAGAGTAAAAAAAAAAAAAGCATCAGAAACGCAGAAAAAACACAGGTGCAAAACGCAATGCAGAAACAGGTCAAACGCAACCTGCATGGGTGTGAACGTAGCCTAAAGTAGAGCTGAGTTATCTTTAGGTGTTTGTTTTGCTGATAGGCTTTTGCGCTTTTTGCTCTTTTCACATGCCACCTCAATACCTAGTAACTGTCAATGGAGTAAAGTATTGTAAGGGCTCCGACAGTGACATCACATCTCTGTATCTCTTAACCAAGTCATGTTTTCCTATTGACGTAAGTGGGATGTTATCTGTATTGATTACTAACTTTAATGCTTGACTGCTTGACCATAAGCATTATGGAGAATAATTACTAAGTGCGATATGGATTTTTCTTTATGCTGACTAATGACCCATAAACCACACTGTGGAATAAGAGGGCCTTGAGGTCATTTTATATACATAAATACACATTTTACTTTTTGTAAATTCTTTATGTACTAATGAAGACATGAAAACACCTGTTGGTGCTGTCAGGTAAGGTTAACATTACAAGTACAGGCGTACCTCGAACGCCTCGGTTCATGTAATTATCGGTTTATGAATTAAAATCCATTGAAAATAATGCCTCGGTTTATGAATTTTTTTCACAATGCGAACGGATTAATTAGTTTTCAATGCATTTACATGTGCCTGTACAGTACTATGCCTTTAAAGTGCACTTTATAAAGAGCTCTGAACAGAAGGCTTTTTTTTTTTTTTTTTTTTTTTACTTTTTTCTGACCTCCGGAACAGATTAATTGGCTTTCAGTGCATTTACAATTTTTTTTTTTTTTAATCATGTTCCTTTATGCCTTTAAAGTGGACTTTATAAAGAGTTTTGAACAGATAAGACTTTTTTCGACTTTTTTCTGACCTCCGGAATGGATTGATTGGTTTTCAATGCATTTACGAATTAATTTGCAATCGTGTCCCTGTACAGTATTTATGCCTTTAAAGTGCACTTTGTAAAGAGATAAAATACTTTTTTTTTTTTTTAACTTTTTTCTGACCTCCGGAACGGATTACTTGGTTTTCAGTACATTCCTATGGGAAACCGCGTTTCAGTTTATGAATTTTTCGCAAAACGAATTAAATTCGTAAACCGAGGTACGCCTGTATTTCCAAAAATGTGTGTTTTTTTTTTTTTTTCACTTTTGACAAATTGTGTCCGTTCATGCATCCAATCTGCATGACGTGAAAAACATTGCTTTCTATGGTGCCTGTTCACATATGTCTGGTGCACTAACGGTGTGGATTCAGTGCGGTTTTGAAAAAGAGTCCTGTCTGATTTCTGAGCAGTGTGGCCCGGTTCAGGTGCGGATTACAGGCTATTGATTGCAATGGGAACTGTTTCTAAACCGCACATGTGTGAACAGGATAAGATCCTGAGCTAATCCTGTCCTGAACCTGATGTAAACCTGACATGAACCGCTAAACAACTACTGTATCAATTAGCTGTGAATCCTGAGCTTCAATCTGCACCGCACATGTGTGAATCAGCTCCTAATGCTCATTGTGTACAATAGGGCTTGATCACACGGAGGAGCTGCGACAAGCAGTGTCTCAAAAATAATCCAGCAGGCAACATTTTTACAGCATCTTTGGTAACGTGCAAAGTACACTCAGGTTGTTTGCAGATGCGTGGTGCAGTAAAGTGCATTTTGACTCTTGGGGAAAGTATGTATTTTTGGGGCTGTACAAAGGTTCATAAAGTATGTGTAAACCCTCAGCTTGTAAAACAACCTATTCAGGTTAAAACAGAAAACGTTTATGTATATGAGGTGCTATCAAAAAGTTTCAAGACTAGTTTTATAACAGATCAACAGATAGCAACACAAGCCTGCACACAGTCACAGGGAGCACCGACCTTCATAAATCAGTGTATCAAAAGACATCATCATGGGTACATTAGGAGCTGTACAACTGGTGCTATTGTGATCACTTCCATTACCACGTATGCTATTTCATCCTGGACAGCAAGATAGAATGGGATAATATGTTTTCCATCTGTTTACACTGTATTCCAAAAGGCTATGCAGTTGTAAACAAATCGGGCAGAAAGAGGCGGCGCCCTCTAAGTGCAGTATAAAAGCTTTTAATGGATAACAAGTGTAGTAATACAGGCCTCTCACAAAGCATAAGTAAGTTTGCGCTTGTAAATTAAGAAACCTCTGCTGTAGTGACGGAGTGTGAAGCCTCAGGATGGATGCTGGTCACCGGCATCTGGCGGTGGTGCTGGTGGCTTCCAGCATGTCCTCCTAGTTCCAGGATTCCCTCAGTTGAGATGTCACTTCCGGTCACGTGATGGTGGGGGTTGGCGCGCGTTCAGTGCATTCAGGCCTGATGAGGCTTCACACTCCTTCACTACAGTGGATGATTATTCATTTACAATTGTAAACCTACTTATGCTTTGTGAGTGGCCTGTATTACTACACTTTTATCCATTAAAAGCTTTCATACTGCACTTAGAGGGCACCACCTCTTTCTTCCTGATCTTCCACAGGGCCTCTCTAGCTCATTATTGGCCAGCTGCCTCCACTCCATGGTGCATCAGAATTCCCTCTAGGACTCTAAGGACATTTTATTTGTATATTTATTACAGTCTACTGTTCATGATTTATTTTCCCTAATTCCATCACCGTTAATTCTATGCATTTTATTACATACTATTGTATGCCGTATCTACCTCCTTACTCCGTCTCGGAGTGCGTCAAATATCCTACTTGCCTTTTAGTTCTAAACAAATGCATCATAACAGTGAGTCTTCAGCTGGGATCCACTGTCAGTTAAGGCAAGGCTGGATGGAGGTTGTGGGGTATAAACAGACTGCGGAAGATACAGGAACGCCATGCGTCATCACAGCCTCCTTTTCTGGTGAACAGCAAGCCCCTGTATGCAAACTGTCCATGCAAGCTCATATCTGCTTCTGTACTTTTATGGTCAGTATAGGACAAGTAAAAAGGGGACTGGCAGGATCAACCAGGTAATTGTATTGAATGAATATGTAATAGATTAGACCAGGGGTGTCAAACTGCTGGTCCTCCAGCTGTTTGAAAACTACAAGTCCCATGAGGCATTGCAAGGCTAATAGTTACAGGCATGACTCCCACAGGCAGAGGCATGATGGGATTTGTAGTTCTGCAACAGCTGGAGGGCCACCAGTTTGACACCCCTGGATTAGTCACAATACACATTACAATCTGGCTGTACAACCTTTGCACAATCCGCTGTAGATTAACCAAAACCATGTAACCTTACTAGTGGTGCACCGAAATGAAAATTCTGGTGCCGAAATTGAAACCAAAAATTCAAAATGCACTTGGTCGAAAACCGAAACCAAAATGCGCAGTTTTTAAAAATTATTATATATTTTTTGGAAAAAATACACTGATTAAAAAAAAAAACCATATATACCCAATTTTTTTTGTAAAATATGAAAGAGGATGTTATGGCGATTAAATAGATACCCAACATGTCAAACTATTGCGCATGCTCGTGGAATGGCGTGAAACTGCGGTACCTAAAAATCTCCATGGGTGATGCTTTAAAAATTTCTACAAGTTAGCAGTGTAAAATTAGAGGAGGTCTAGTGTGAGAATTATTGCTCTTGCTCCGACGTTCGTGGTGATACCTCACGTGTGTGGTTTGAACACCATTTACATACGTGGGCATGGCCTATGAATGCATTCACCACTATGTGCGCACGGGGGGGGGGGGGCGTGGGCACTTTAAACTTTTTATTTTTTTTATTCATTTTTTTTAGGGGGGGGGGGGGGTTTGCACTGTCCCTTTAACAAAAAATGTAATCACTTTTATTCTTATCACAAGAAATGCATACATCCCTTGTGATAGAAATAACTAGTGACAGGTCCTCTTTATGGAGAGATATGGTGTCAATAAGACCCCACATCTCTCCTCTGCAATGTAAAACATTAGATCAAAAACAGCATTGATCTAGTGCTTGAAAGAAAAAAAAAATTATGGCCGGAACGGGAAGTGACATTGCTCCAGTCCTCCAAGGGCATAGAGATGAGTGGCGGCCATTTTTCCTTCACTCGTCTCTATGCCCAGTGCCGGGATCGATGGTTTCTCAAGGAAGGCTGAGAACTACCAAGCGGCGGCAAGGGGCAGAGTTTTTTCGCGCCTGTATCATTGCTTTTTTCTTTTTTTTTTCATTTTGGCCAGCGGTTGAAAGGGGTGTTTTTGCATCCCTAAACCTTACCACCTCCCTAATATAACCAATCAGGTTTGTATCCAATGAAACAGGCCCTTGTATTATATAGTTCTTGGTACAGTTAAAGATTGTACAATCAGATTGCAGTGTGTGGGGTGAGCATTAGACAGATATAAAACGGATAAACACACAAATATAAAAAAATACCTTTTTAGGGTAATATACACTGAGCGGTTTAAGTGTTACTAAACCCACAACAGTAAAAAGCATGCTAGTTCTGCTCACTGTGGAACCTAAGGGGTTAATCCTTCACTTTGCGTAAAAAGGATGTTTGATCCTGTCTTCTCTGATCCTCCCCTTCTACTGTCCTCAATCCATCTGCTGATAGAACAGATCCTTGGAGGCAAGCCGCACTTGCTCAGTTTGGTGTGTATTGCTAGAGATTTATTTTTTCTTGGGAGAGTGCATGTGATCAGCACAGGGCCAATCGGCACTATCCAGACAGAGGGTCAGGGGTTATGTAGCCTCCTAGGATAATCAGGGGAGAGTGAAAACTCCAACATTTAACCAGTGCTTGGCGATACACTGATAGAAGTCATAAGACTGCTATATAAAGGTATTTAGCAGTTTATATTTACTACAATAATTTCATTTCCATGTATTATGTACTGTGGGAGACCAGATATAGTGAATGCAGGGTCCTGGGTTTAGAAACACTTTAAACAAGTGATTAGATAATAGGTTTAGGATATGGAGTGCTGGCAATAAATAATACTTGGGCAGCATGGCTACTTACAGTAAAAAGTAAAATCTAAATTTCTATACTGAAGAGTTATTTACCATTGATCTGTGATAATATTTAATAACACCAATTGTGGTTACTGAAAGTATCTTAAAACAAAGAACCTGTGGTTTATGCCTTCCCTTCCTAGCAGCCTATTTTACAACTCTGCTCGCCCCTTCTTGGCGGCTGTCATGGTAACCAGCATGAGCACGTTTCTAAAAATGCCTGGGTCAATAGTTCCGGCAAGGGTAGGTTGCTGTGGTGCTGTGTTAAAGGCCTCTGTAAAGCTGGCTGGCTGGTTTAAAGCAAAGTGTGCATACAGTATTTTCCTAGAATCTTTGGCAGACTTTAGCACATTAATAAAAAAACCTCTCAGGATAACAGTGGGTCCAGATAAGAATGAAAAAGGTTTCCTGATAATGACATTAAGGTGGATTTAGTGAAAATGAAGGCAGGGAGTACATTTTGTTGCCCATAGCAAGATATCAGATTCCAGCTGTCATTCTTCTAGTGCAGATTTGAAAATGAAAGGAGGTATATGATAGTATGGAAAATACATACTTTTTTTTTTTTTTTTTTTTAACAACCCTGATAAATCTCTATTTTTATTAAATCCTGGCATGTGTGCATAGATACAAAATGATCGCCATTACGGTCCTTTTTTTTTTTTTTTTTTTTTTTTTTTTTTTTTACTTGATTTTAATTAGTCACACACACAGATTAGGCCACCCAAACAGTAAAGCTAACATCCGAATAAGCCGATAATGTCTACATACAAATGTGAATTTTTACTTGCACCTTGGTGTGCTTCCTGTATTTCTTAATCGTACATCACAGGACACAGAAGAGTTAATATTCATGACTACTTGGGTTATGCTGCAGACTAGGGATGTCAAGCTGGTGGCCCTCCATTGCAGAATTACAAGTCCATCATGTTTCTGCCTGTGGGAGTCATGCTTGTAACTGGCAGTCTTGCAATGGCTTTTGGGGCTTGTAGTTCTGCAACAGCTAGAGGGCCGCCAGTTTGACACATGTACTGTAGACACAAAGAAAAGACTGCACCACTCCTGTCCCAAGCTAATTCCTCTTGTTCCCTGTCTCCACTGTGTGCTGCCTTTAGGAGCTCATCCTGCTCGGCCCATATGGTAGAAATGAAGGACAAAAGCGACACTTCCAGCATATTCCTCTGGTCCCTGTCTGCACTGGGTGCTGGCTTTGGACAGTGGCCAAAAATATCAGGAATTCCAGCCCAAGTATAACCCATCCTAGTTGAGCCAAGTCTAGTCCCCATCCGCACTGGGTGCTGGCTTTAGGAGCTCATCCTGCTCAGTCCATATTGTAGAAATGAAGGACAAATCCATACTTCCATAAAGAATCACCATGAAGTTTAACCAAAGCAGTTGGCTTCCAAATAGTCCGCACCTTAAGACACACCCCTATGATATGTCGGCCTTACTCTACTTTGGGTATGCTGCTGCCTTCAGGTGAATGGACAGTGGCCAAAAACAAAGTAGTAATCCCAGCCCAAGCATAACCCAAACCAGTTCAGCCAAGTCTAGTCCCCATCCGCACTAGGTGCTGGATTTAGGAGCTCATCCTGCTCAGCCCATATGGTAGAAATGAAGGACAAAGATGCACTTCCATAAAGAATCCTCATGACGTTTAATCAAAGCAGTTGGCTTCCAACATAGTCCCCACCTTAAGACACACCCCTATGATGTGTTGCCCTTACTCTACATTGGGTATGCTGCTGCCTTCAGGTGAATGGACAGTGGCCAAAAACAAAGCAGGAATCCCAGCCCAAGCATAACCCGTACCAGTTCAGCCAAGTCTAGTCCCCATCTGCACTGGGTGCTGGCTTTAGGAGCTCATCTTACTCGGTCCATATGGTAGAAGTTAAGGACAAAGCCGTACTTCCATAAAGAATCACCATGAAGTTTAATCAAAGCAGTTGCTTCCAACATAGTCCCCACGTTAAGACACACCCCTATGATGTGTTGGCCTTACTCTACTTTGGGCATGCTGCTGCCTTCAGGTGAATGAACAGTGGCCAAAAAGGCTGGAATCCCAGCCCAAGCATAACCCATCCCAGTTCAGCCAAGTCTAAGATTTTAGCTAGTGTGCTTAGGTGATGGATGTGTCCCCTTGTGTCTCTCTGAAGATCTCTTTCATGGGCTTGGAATTCCATATATCTTGGCCTGTTCCTGACACCACTGATGGGAAATATGTAGACTTTATCTGGATCAGTATTGTAAATGGGTCAGTGCTGCATCCTGTGGACGGTGATCTTCAGGGTACAGTTTATCTAATGAACTCAACGGCAGGGTGCTCTACATGTCTAGAGCGGTAATCCCTCTGGAGAGAAGTTAAATCCCTAAAGATCCTATGAGGTACACCTGCTGTGGTGGGTGAAGGTTGGGCCTGTGGGCCCTGCGGTTGGGCTAGTGAGTGCCTGCAAATGCTGATCAGTATATTCTGACATTGGGGAAGTCCCCCCACTGTCCGAATACAACACAGCAGGAGGATTCACCCATCCAAATTGACCGAGTGATTAATGGACTCGTTACTTTTTCTCATTCAACCCATTGGCTGAATGAAAAAACTGACTCATCTATGGGCTGCCTTAGGCTGACACCCCTCTCGCCTTGGTGACTGCTTCACTCTGGGTTCACAGACCATTTTTAACCCTTGGAAAGCCATGGCTTCACAAAGCTGAGAGATGGAGGGCTCAAAGGTCCACTATCAGGTAGGAAAGACACCCTGCAGTGGCTCCCCAATGGGTCAGATTAGCTTTGAATCCATGCCCTTTATCCAGGCACAATTATCAATTTCCTCTACTTCAAGGGAAGAATTTTTTTGCAGCCATGTGGGCTGCATGATAAGCCCTGAGGGGTTCTCACTGGCTTGAAACGTGGCATGCAAATGTAGGTGCTCACCTTCCCCTCCACCCCTTTGGAGAAAATTCCCCAGGATGAGAAAGGAGGTGGACACTTTTGAGGATCAGGAATGCACAGTGGATGAGTTCACCCAAAGGCATCTCAGGATCCAGGGCTGTCTCAGACCCAGAATACCACAGTTCTGCTGGATGTAGTATGCACTAGCCTTAGTTGCCAATACTGCAACTCCCTTCCCCTAAAGTCACTGGTTTTAGGTCCTGGTAGCCACCAAAAGATCCCAATTTCTTTCCTGTGCACCCTCATTTACAAGAAATGATGTATGCTGATTAGGCTCACCTGGAGAAGATATCAGGTCAGAAACCTGCAAAACCTTTGGAATCCAAGAATTGGAAGCAATGAGGCTTGAGCTCTAAGCAGAAGCCTACTTCACAGTTTCAGAGAGAGAAAAAACTGAACCTCCCAAGTCTTCCAGTTCCAGAAGGAACTACTCACAGTGTAGTGGCACCTGTCTGCCTGGACTTAGAAATTCAGACAACTGGGTCTGCAGCCTTGTGCCCAGAGGTTACAAGCTAGAGTTTCCCCTTCCATGCCCTGTGTCCTGTGATGTACACCAATAAAAAAAAAAAAATACACTTAAGCCTGTGTTCACACTGATGCAGTCCAGAATTTGCGTTTTCTGTGCGAATTGTGCACCGCATCAGAATCGCACCCCGTTCATGCAAACTGCTGCGGGTATGTATGTTAACAACGCGAAATCGGTCAGCAAAACACGGTGCGATGTGCAGAATTGGATCACATAGGTGTGAATACCCATGCGATCCGAATTTCTAGTGCAGACCAAAAAAAGGGTCCTGCACCTTTTTGGTGTGGTGCGATTAGAGTCATACAAAATGTATGGCTCCAATCACACCATGCACAAATTGCATGTGATTTGCTCAGGAATTTGGTGCGGTTCCTGTGCGAATCGCATGTGATGTACTACACCGCATGTATGTGAATCCGGGCTAAATTAAAAATCCTGATTTCTTACAGATCCATGCAGAAATTCAGTGCAAAACTTTGTAGAAGCTTCATGTAATAAAGACCAGTTGCTGCTGCCCTCTCTCCTTGTGGAGGGTGACTGGTCTTGTATCTGCCCCTCCTGTAATTTTTTGCAGGCAGCCTGTAGTGGGTGGATCTGTTGGGTCACTATACACCTGCAGCTTTAATACACAACTGAAGAAACACATATTGCAATGTGAACAGAAGACAATACGCAGTATTGTTTAATTCTGCCATTAAAGAGAACTACAGCAGGTTTTGCTCTGGCACTGCTGCCACATTCACAATCTCATTGTAAAAACATACGAAGTTCCATTATGCCACAGTGCTTGTTTATTCATAGTTTAATTTGTCACTGAACAAAATATACAAGTTTTCATATAGTCTATAAACAAAAAAAAAATTTAGATTTTCAGATACCTGGATTATTAATAGGAATTACGGGGAGGGTGTAGGCGATACAACTTTGTGCTAGAAATTGAGGAGGCAGAGGTGAGAAATGGAACTGTTTATATATGAGTCTGTAATCTGCCACAAACGGAGTGACTAATTGCTAGGTTATAATTCTACTAGTAATGGAAAGGATCACAAAAGCAGCAGTTTTTTGTACCATGTCAGCCATCAATTAAGAAAAATTTGGAGGTCAAGCAGTCTGTAGCTAAATAATTTGCAGTGTGAATATCTTGTATGAAATTTGCAAATAATGACAATGTTTGTAATATACATGAAATGTCAGTTTTAAGTTGCATTTTGCAAGGAGATTGTAACATTCTCCAAAATTAGGCTGCTTTCACACTGATCCACCGCAAAAAACGCATAGGTGTTTTTACCGCACTGTTTTTAAAAGGACACGTGACTTAAAAACTGCACCAAAAACGCTTCCCAGAGGCGTTTTCAGGCATTTACATTGATTTGAATGGGAAGAGGTGTTTTTGGGGTGTTTCATTAAACATGCCCCAAAATGCTGCAAGCAGGAGTTTTTAAACCGCATCGTAAGCGCAACGCCTCAGTATGAAAATATACATAGAAATACATTCACATATATAGAGAAGCATTTTTCTTGCACATTTCAGGCACTTTTTTTTTTTTTTTTTACGCAAAAACTGTTCAAAAACTCCTCAGTGTGAAAGTAGCCCTAGAGAAAATAGCCCTAGGAATATTTGACAAGAAGGGTTAACAACAAAGAAACTAAAAAAACATTGGAAATAGCCCGAGTAGGCTAAGAATATCGAGCAGGGGAGGAAACAAGAGGGAGACCTCTGCATTGTGACCTAATGGGTGTATTTATTTTTTAAAATGGCATGCTATTCCTTCTGTGAAACTGCATGTCTATCTGTTTTATGTGAATGGGGGCAAATGTTAACAGGCTACTTTGCTTCCAGTTCAAATGTGTTTGTTTTTTTTGTTTTTTTTATTTATTTATAGGGAAAGAGTTAATCTGGAAGTAAATGCTTCATGAATCTGTTATTACACAAGATAGCCACCAACAGAAATGCTAGAGTTTTTTTTTTTTTTTTACGCACTTGCTGCCTGGCCTATGGTCAAATGACAGCCGGGCGAACACTTCGTCCCTCTGGTAGGGCATCATATGACATCTTTCCTGGATCGCGCTTTGCGCATGCCCGCAGGGCCGCACTGTGGAGAGATCTGTCACCGGCTGTGTACCTCGGACACGGCCGATGACAGATCTGTGTACTGGCCCAGTTACCATGTGACCTGCTGTGACCAATCACAGCAGGTCATATGACAGTCGTATACAATGGATGGCTTCCTTTCATGCCATCCATTGTATACACGGGTGTCTAGCTGTGAATGGTCACAGCGATTAAAAGCACAGGCTGGGCCAATCACAGCCCATCTGTGTCATGTGATTAGCCGTGGCCAATCACAGCTAATCACACCTGAAAAAAAATCTGACTGAATCGATTTAATTCAGTAAAATGCTTGCTTATAGCAAATAAATTCTTTGCTATAATCAAATTGTGTAAAAATAAATAAAAAATACTGATTTCTTCCGCAAAGTAGTACAATGTTGCTATGGTAACATACTACTTTGGTCATAGTGCAATATGAAAAACAAATCTTAAAAAAAAAGAAATTTAATAAAAAAGATTGGTGACAGTTCAAAAAAAAATGTATTTTTCAGTCAGTGCCCCTGATCAAAGCCACACCAGTTATATGCTGACGCTGTACTGCACTATGTAAAAAAAAAAAAAGTGTAAATTTTTTTAATTTCTTCAAAAAACTTGCCATGCCTCTTATGAAATATGTCGGACTGTCTACTTTGCAAAAAGGGGTCATTTGGGGGATATCTGTACTGATTTGACATTTTTGGGCCTCAAGAAATTAGATTGGCTGTCAGTACTTCAGGACTGATCAATATTCAGATATATACCATAGTTTGTGAACTCTATAACTTTCCTACAGACTAATAAATACTGATTTGGGTTATTTTCAACAAAGAAATGTAGCATGTAGCAGAATACATCTTGGCCTAAATCTATGAATTATTTATTTGCAAACTTTTATAACAGAATCAAAGAAAAACGTGGGATTTTTTTTTCTAAATTTTCGGTCTTTTTTTGTTAATTTTAGCAAAAAATAAAAACCCCAGGGGTGATCAAATACCACCAAAAGAAAGCTCTAGTTGTGTGAGCAAAATGAAAACATTTTAGTTTGGGTACAGTGTTGCATGACCGCGCAATTGTCATTCAAAGTGTGAGCGTGCTGAAAGCTGAAAATTGGCCTGGGCAGGAAGGGGGTAAAAGTGTCTGGTATTGAAGTGGTTAAAGGGATTTCTCAGCAAGATAAAGCATGGAGACATGGGTGGATGGGGGAGTTTGCTTTGAATATTAAAAATGAATTAAATAGATTGTGAGCTCCAACAAGCAGGGCTCTCTGATTCCTCCTGTATTAAATTGTATTGTAATTGTACTGTCTGCCCTTGTGTTGTAAAGCACTGCGTAATTTGTTGGCACTATATAAATCCTGTATAACAATAATAGCTTTTTTGATTTGTGGTGCTCAGATGCAATGTAGCAAATTTTTGTGTAATAAATCGCCTACTGCAAAATGAACTGTTCTACAGTGACACAATGTTGCAGGACACAACTGTCTTAGCTTACCAAAGGTAATCAACAGAGTTCTGTCTCCGGAGCACTATCAATTCTGTATAGCAGTTCACTCTCTGCAGTAGCTGATTCATTAGAGCAGTGTTTCTCAACCTTTTTTTTTTTTTTTTTTCCAGTCAAGGCACCCTATAAAATTGTGGACAATGTCGAGGCACCCTTTAAAATTATGGATAGTCTGGAGGCACCCCATTCTAAAATGTGAAAAACTATTCCAATAGTTTTATATAACACAGCAACACCCAACATTAGAGGTGATTTATTCTTCCAAAGCAAATACACTTCTGCACACTGGTACTAACTAGTATTCCGTTGTTTCTCTTCTCCCTCACTCAGCTAATGTGACCCCAGCACTGATAGAGAGGGGCAGGGGAGAGTCAAACTAGGGTGCTGTGCAGGCAGCTGACATCCTCCTTATCTGATGTCGTTGTTTGTCAGGTTGCTGGCGGCTAGAAGGTCATAATGGTTCACAATGAAAACCTGTGGCTTTGTGTACCTAAAAGGCAGGCTTGTTCCACCTGCTGGCTTGTATACAAGTTTTGGGCAATTTTTTTTTAGACATTTTTCCAAGGAACCCCTGAAGAAACCTCAGAGTGCCTGGGCACCTGTGCTTGAGAAAGGCTGCATTATACTGTCAGTGGTAAGCACAGGAATCTCCACTTTCTCAGCAGATATCTTCCCCTTCTCATAGAATGTTCTTAACCTGCCAAGCTATTTTCTCTATTTGTTGAAAGTTCTTAAGGCTATTCATTCTTGGGAATGAATGTCAAGGAATGTTACATCTGCCTGGCAAAAGGCAACAAACAGAAACAGACATTTTACACATATTGTAATCACAGGAATTATTTGTAACTTTTGCATGCATGCTAAAACATTTGCACACTTAAAAAAAATGTTCTTACTATAAATAGACCCCCAAGTGAAACGTATTGGCTAGCTTAAGTCCCGTATATACAGGCTGAATATTGGTCAGTTTAATAGAACCAGGCTGATTCTCGGCCCATGTGTACACCCACCTGTCCGACAGAAGACAGCCAAATGGGCATGCTGGTATCTGATCAGTACTGGCAGGCAATGGATGCCAGCACTGACTGGTGTGTTCATGTGTCAAGAAAAAAACAGTTGTATGCTTTAAATGTTTGTGTTTTTTTTTTTTAATTGTTCCTTTCTATATAAATATGTAGGTTTCAGAACCATTTTCATAAATGTATAAAGCTTGAAGAGGTGTGAGTTATCCTGAAAGCTGGAATCTTTACCAAGTTAAATAACTACGGTTAGTTTACAAAAAGAAAAAAAAACAGTAAGCAGCTCTGACCTGTGCACAGTCCCTCAGTGTCCTCATGCCCAATGTAGGGATATGATCCCTGCATTGTACTTGATATGAGAGGGCATGTGAACACTGGATTGTAGGGCAGAAGAGGTGGAGGGAGCCTTCTAGAGACCAAGTAAGTAAAACAGTTCCAGTACCCTAGACCTAAATGAGCTTTTAACTCTTGCAGTGCCTGGGGCAGCACCCCGGCAAGGGAGTATTTTTGTTTTCCCCGGATTTCAGTTTTAAGTGTAGTAACCCAAAGCAGCCAATCAGCCTTACTTCAGAAGGGTGACAGTGCACTCACACTGGGTACGGTTGAACCAAACCATGTCCATTTGCCTGTCTTCCCTCCCCTGCTGGTCTACCTGCACACTGTGCCTTAAAATAAGTGTTTCTAGGTACATTTGTATACAGACCACACCGATACTTGATTGTGTCATAATATATATATATATATATCATCCCTGTGCACATTAAAACTGCCAGTGTGTGGTTGCATCTCAAATTCTGATCTGTGCATTAAGGTGTGGGCAAAGCTTTTTTTCCTCCTTGGTCATACTTCTGTGTGTCACATTTACCTTTTCTCCCCTGTGACTGTCACTGCTCTTCACTCTGAAAAGACTGAGAGCTGAGTGATCAACAGCTATGTGATCAGTCTGTTCTCAGTCTTCGAGAGCCAATTTGGGACAGCTGCAGCACAGAAGTGAACGTGTGGGTTTTTTTTCTTTTGTGATCTACCACATACATCTCCTGCAGGCCTCATGCACATTAGCCCCTTTTGGGTGCCTTTCTCCTGACGAGAAAAAGCAGCAATAAAAAAAATGCACCTGTGTTTTTCAAATTACTTATAGGCATGTTTAAATGCTTTAATGTTAAAGCAGAACTCTGGTTACAAATAGTATTTGAAGCTGTGCCCGCACTGCATGGTTTAAGTGCTCATTTTGTCCAGGGGCTCAGGGAATAGCTAAATTACCCACTTCTCTGATCCTCCGGAAAACTGTGCTCACCCTCGTCCAGGGGGAACCCCCCCCCGATCAGTAGTACAGACACTTTTAGTAACACTATTTACTAAAGCTGGAGAGTGCAAAATCTGGTCAACTCTACATAGAAACCAATTGGCTTCCAGGTTTTATTGCCAAAGCTTAAAGTGATTCTAAAGGTTTTTTTTTTTTTTTTTTTTTAAATAACAAATGTGTTTATACTTGTCTACTGTGTGCAGTGGTTTTGCACAGAGTAGCCTAGATCCTGTTCTTGGGTCCCCCACAGGCTCTCCTGTCTGTTGAGTTCCCCCAAAGCAAACGGCTTGCTATGGGGGCACCCGCTGCTTGTGTGTCCATTCACACACGAAGCCATGGCTTAGCCTCACCCTCTCTCCTCATTGGCTGACTGGCTGTGATTGACAGTAGCGGGAGTTGATGGCTTCCGCTTGCTGTCTCAGCCAATGATGAGAGGGAGTCCCAGGATGGCCGACACTCCAGTTCACATCGCTGCATCTCGAGAGGGGGCTTAGGTGAGTATTAGAGGGGGGCTGCTGCTGCTGCACACAGTTTTTCACCTTTAGGCATAGAATGCCTGAAAGTAAAAAGCCTTCCACCTTTTCAAGCACTTTAACACCCCAGTCCCATCAAGCCCGACTTTGAAACCATGCGACTTACGGTGAAGTTGCTCGATTTCAAAGTCAGGGGACATGCTGTTTTCAGGTGCAATTTGTAAGACATCCAGATGTCTATACAAATTGCATCAACAGTATTGCATGTACTACTTTGTCAGAACCGCACCAATTTGACTGCTCTAATTGCGGACAATAGGGTGTGACTTAGCATACGCTTTGTAAATCGCACTCCATGTGACCGGGGTGTAAGTGAACAAGCTGATGGTAGAAGCTGATTGGATACCATGCACGGCCACACTAGATTTTGCATTCTCCAGTCTTAGTAAAGCAACTCCACTGTGTGCTCTGTGCCGACTTCCCCATCCTAGAATAACGGCGGCTGATGGAACGGTTCCATTCACCTTCCCCGTGTGTCTCTGACATCACCGGCACATGCCAGCCCAGCTCCACTTTCCCTGTCTGATCTGTAGAAACACTCTGCCTATGGAATCCGTCCAGCCGTAAATATGCCGAGAATCCCAGGGAAGCCTCCCGGCCGTGCTATATCCGACGTGTGATGACGTCCATTCGGGGTCTCCCCTCCCCTGGCTGCTATTTCAGGGCCGTGTCCCTCCAGCCGCGGCGGCTAATAATAGCAGGCGGGCTATTAATAGATCAAACAATGCGGCCTGCGTCATAGGAAACAGCGTGCGTCACCGCATACATTCCAGGCTACGCTGAGCCGGAAAAACCACGCCTCCTCCAGCCTTGTATGGAGAGCGGAGCAGAATCACCCACGTGCGTCATACACCCCCCTGTGTATGGGCCACGCCTACAAGTGCGTCACAGAGGCTTTAATAGAATGTGGATGGAGAAGTAGGAGCTCAGTAAGCTGTGCAAGCTGCGGGGAGAACTGAGAGGGAGAGCTGGCAGAGCCCGGGCACCATCACACTGCAACACCCCGCGGACAGCCCGCTCCGGGGACATCCAGCACACGCAACTGGTATGTCACCACCTGTCACCGGGCACAGCCATCGCCTCCCCGCTGTCACTGCGATGTGCTCAGGTTTGCATTGAGTGCGATTGGCGATCTGATGGGTGTAGGATGAGGAGATGGCAGCATCGGCGGTGCGGAGAATCTAGCGGATTATTTGTATGCATTGATCTCCATGGTGTCCGATTGTCCCCAATCAATGTCACTGTTCCCAGCGGATGGTGCGGCGGGCACAGGCAGAGCAACAGGTGCACATCCATAGAGGCATGTCCTGCAACACCCACCATCCTCATAGGGCAGGCGATGGGGTTGTCATGATCAATGAGGAGTATGCTGCATGATAAGTGACTTCACTAATGAGCCCTATCCTGGGCTAGCTGTTGGCTCAGGTGCTGGGCTCAGTGTTGGGTCTGGTGCTGGGCTAGCTGTTGGCGCAGGTGCTGGGCTAGCTGTTGGTGCGGAAGCTGGGCTCGCTGTTGGCGCTGCTAACAGCATTTGTTGGTGCAGGTGCTGGTCTAGCTGTTGGCGCAGGTGCTGGTCTAGCTGTTGGCGCAGGTGCTGGGCTCGCTGTTGGCGCAGGTGCTGGTCTAGCTGTTGGCGCAGGTGCTGGTCTAGCTGTTGGCGCAGGTGCTGGGCTCGCTGTTGGCGCAGGTGCTGGGCTCGCTGTTGGCGCAGGTGCTGGGCTCGCTGTTGGCGCAGGTGCTGGGCTCGCTGTTGGGACTGCTGCTGGGCTCGCTGTTGGGACTGCTGCTGGGCTCGCTGTTGGGACTGCTGCTGGGCTCGCTGTTGGCGCAGGTGTGGGTTCGCTGTTGGCGCAGGTTTTGGGCTTGCTGTTGGTGCAACTGTTGGGCTTGCTGTTGGTGCAGGTGTGGGTTCGCTGTTGGCGCAGAGGTGCTGGGCTCGCTGTTGGCGCAGGTGCTGGGCTCGCTGTTGGCGCTGCTAACAGCATTTGTTGGTGCAGGTGCTGGTCTAGCTGTTGGTGCTGGTGCTGGTCTAGCTGTTGGTGCAGGTGCTGGTCTAGCTGTTGGTGCAGGTGCTGGTCTAGCTGTTGGTGCAGGTGCTGGTCTAGCTGTTGGCGCAGGTGCTGGGCTAGCTGTTGGCGCAGGTGCTGGGCTAGCTGTTGGCGCAGGTGCTGGGCTAGCTGTTGGCGCAGGTGCTGGGCTCGCTGTTGGGCTCCCTGTTGGCGCAGGTGTGGGTTCGCTGTTGGCGCAGGTGTGGGTTCGCTGTTGGCGCAGGTTTTGGGCTTGCTGTTGGTGCAACTGTTGGGCTCGCTGTTGGCGCAGAGGTGCTGGGCTCGCTGTTGGCGCAGAGGTGCTGGGCTCGCTGTTGGCGCAGAGGTGCTGGGCTCGCTGTTGGCGCAGAGGTGCTGGGCTCGCTGTTGGCGCAGGTGCTGGGCTCGCTCTTGGGCTCGCTTTTGGAGCAGGTATGGGCTCGCTGTTGGCACAGGTGCTGGGCTTGCTGTTGGGCTCACTTTTGGAGCAGGTATGGGTTCACTGTTGGCGCAGGTGTCGGGGCTCGCTGCTGGGGCAGGGGCTAGGCTCACTGCTGGGGCAGGGGCTGGGTTCACAAAAGCTGTTGTGCTTCTTTTCCACCTGCAGCAGCACAATGACCTTCCTTCTCCAGGCTTGGCTTTATAATTTCATATGGCGCTAGATTGTACTGCTATTGCACTCTGTTCAGTATCATTTTATAGGATTTGAGGGCAGAATTGTAACTTTTCAGGGAGGGCTGTCTATCTGGAGCATCAGAGCCATGTCCTTCATATAGCAAGCCAGCAGCAAACCCTATCATAGACCGTACCTAATGACTAGGAGTGAATTCACAAGCTGTTAATGTGTGCAGCTTTTAGCAAGTGAGGTGCATGGTGTTGCTAAAAGAAGACCTGGAGACCAACATGTACTGTGCTGAGAGATCTGCAGGATACTCTTGCTCCACTGCCTCTGAAATGCTAGCCGCCTGGCTGTCATTGTCATTCAGTAGTCTGGAACAAATATTCAGCCAGTGAAGTTGGAAGTATAGCCAGAATTCCTGATCTGCATACTTCTTGCAGGTCAAGGACTCATCGAGTATTTGAAGCCATCGGATTAGCATCACAGCTAGGCAGCTAGCATTTCAAAAGGGCAGGTCTGGAATGGCAGCTTTCCTCTGTGACCGTTTTGCATTGGGAATGGTGTAGTAGCCTATTGACATAAATGGCAAACTTATATTGCTAGAGAAGATCTGAGTTCAGCATTCTACAAGGTGGGTTTGTACCAAGCGGTTTCCCTCTTTTATAAGAAAAGGCTAAGAAGCATTATAGAGCAGTCTGGCCTATCAGGAGCCAATCTTGTGCTCCGCTTTTGTGTTTCTGTGCAAAGTGCTTTCTTGGCTCAGCACAGCCTCCTCATGCTTCTGGCATTTCCTCCAGGGAAAAGTCTAACCTATAAGGCTTATAAAACCATTTTATTGTGCTGGATTACAGTGTTGTTTGTCAGCTGCTATACAACAAAAGTAGCGGTTTTCCTAGCAGCGCAGCCAGACATTCGATTTAAGGGTTTCTTTACAATGAGACTGCTTTTTATTTTGCTTTATCTTTGTTTTAACTCATAGCATTGAATTTTCTTATGCTTCAAGGTCTGTAGTGTTGCAGCCAGGGTTTAATTTGATGGTAAGTCCGCATGCACACTGGACGTTTTTATAGCTGCTATTTTTGGCTTTTGGCATTTTTTTTTTTCTACAGCCAGTAAACTCCTTGGCATGTTCTCCTATGTGTCCATGCACACACAGGCTGTAATCCGCGTTTTTGACTGGAAAAAAAACCCAGAACTAGTGGTTTTCTAGAGGAGTTTTTTTAGCTGGAAAAATGCAGCAAACCAGAGTTTTCGAAAGTTTTTTTGATCAGAAAAAAAACGCAGCTAAACGCTAATGCAAAAAACCGCTGAAAAACTTGCATCTGTAAAGTGAATTTGCACAGCTAACACTAAGCATTACTAAAACGTCCAGTGTGCATGGAGCCTAAATAGCCATTTCGATACAGACTGCCTCCAGTAGTCAACTATATAGAGCAGAGTATAGTGAACGGTACAGCTGCTGCAGAGCCTCTTGGAACTGCAGCAGTTGCTGTTCTGCATGATGCCATCCCACAGCTTAGGAGAGTATGATGTAAAGACATACAAGCCTTTTATTAACAACTCTTCTTCTTCCAAGTATTTGTGCAGCAGCTGAGATGCCATTGTTAAGTCCAGTGATCCTGGCATATCCCAATGCGCTCTATAAATACAGCGAGAATACCATAGGCTAAACCATGACCTAATAACTGCCTAATTAAAACCTCTTTAGTCTTCAATGTAGTCAATAATTATGATTTCTTGTCTTTTTTTTTTTTTTTTTTTTCTTCCTACCAGATCAATAAATGTTCCTATTAGAAGAATTGGTGTGTTTGCAGTATAACTGTTTCAAAATGATTGCACGGTTGTTACAGTCCAAAATAATTGTGCTGCATTTTCTTTAAAGTTACAATTTAACAGCTGACATGCTCCAAGTTTTATACTTTTGTAGTGCAGTCTAAACTTGCTTTCCATTGTTGGGCTGCAGCAATTATATATGCAGTAACACTACATTAATGGTTTCTAGTTAAACCAATAAACACTTTCTATGTACTTGCCTTGCAGCAGGCCCCCCCCCCCGTTTATCGCTTGGTCACACAACTTTGCACTTCACACAGTGCAAATTTCGGTGGATTTATATACATTTTTTAATTATTAAAATTTTCCTTAAAATCCATGCAGCCATAGCTTTATTTAATATCTAAAATCCAGCATTACTGAATTTTGTTAAACCTGCACCAACAGGTGCTTGAAGGTAGTCCAGATCCAAAATCGGATTGTATAATAAATTAGACATGCGGTCTTTTAGCTTTGATTGTAAAACGGTGGTAGTTTTAGTAGTGCGTTTCTGTTCTTTTCAGTAGATGTCTTTTTGAAAACAATCTTGAGTTACACCTTGAGCCTTACTGGCTTCAGCTCAAGAACTCCGTGTTGACAACTAAATTTATGGCGATTTGTGCCTAAAAAAGAACTCACTGATGCTCTACCATGGCAGGAGAAGACTTGCATAGGACAGCATTTTGCTGCAGAAACAGGCCACTTGTTTACTAGTGAAGTGAATTTGTGAGCAAGGAGCAGTAATGTCTCTTGCTTCTTTTTCCTTAACTCTAGTACTAGGTAAAGTTTTAGGATCTTTTTATGGGCCCATTCTGATCCTTACAAGAAATGCTAAATGTTTTCCACACAAACCAAGAGTATCTTCTCTCTAAAAATTCTATAAAAGTGCAGATATGGGTCAAACCCGTGGGACCTTAAAGGAAAGTCTATCCCTTTCACACACCCTAGAACATCACTTTACTGTGAAACAGGCCAATGGCGATTCATAGTAAGATTTCAATCACTTGATTGATCAGTCAAACCAATTTCAACATGTTCAACTGCTATGAAAGTAATATGAGGGCCATTGTTCTGCAGGCAACAAAATTAATAAAACGAATGGACCTATAACACACTTGTTTGTGGATTTTTTTTTTAATGTGCCAATCTTACTGCGTAAGGCCTGCTTTGTATTCCAGTCATTTGTAAATATATTTTTTTGCATATGTCACAGGCCATTGGAACATATCTTGTAATAAATGTGTAAATCTGATAATAGCAGTTTTTTCCCATTTTTTTTTTTTCAATTGCTACCCCATAGCAACCATTCAGAATGTACTACTAAAGTTAGAGAAGTACTAAATGTATTCTGACTGGCTAATATGTATACTGCACTTTTCTATGGTTTGCGCCTTGCACTTTAGTGAATAAGCGCTGGTGTGCTATAGTGCTTTATCGAGTTCACATGCAGTTAGCAAGCCAACTTTGTAATGCTAGATAAGAAAAAGAGAAGTCAAGGAACTGTTGGTGGAAAACAAGGATTTATTGCCACCATTAAACATAACAGTAGAATCGGTGGGCAATTTATTAGTGAAGGAAAAAAGGGGGGCAAATTCAGAAAGGTTATACTGGTAAACATAACTGAACTTCAGATTTGAACAGAAGAGCAAATCTCTATATTGATTCAGTTTTGCTTTAACTCAACAGATTCAGAATTTGCTCTCTCGCTAACTGTTTTTTTTTCTCTTTTCTCCATTTAGAAATGCCCTGTATTCAAGCACAGTATGGAAGTCTGTCCCAGTGTGCAGGCACCAGTGACAGTTATGTACCAGACATCTTAAACTCAGAGTTTGGTAAATTCACCATGGACCTTATTAACAGTGAATTTGCAGCTTCCACATCTTTGCCTAGTTTCAGCACCTTCATGGACGGTTACACTGGAGAGTTTGATGCTTTTCTTTATCCTGCTACAAATCCACAATCTTCACTGAAGGTTGAGGAGTTTCAAGTGTTCGGCTGTTATCCTGGTTCTTTCACTAATCAGTTGGATGAAACCATGTCATCAAGCGGTTCGGATTATTACGGTAGCCCATGCTCTATCCCATCTCCATCTACACCAGGTTTCCAGAATCCTCCTCTAACCCCATGGGATAGTTCTTATGGTGCCTACTCTCCTACTCAAAGCTATGATAATATGCGGCCATGGACAGAGCAGCAGAAAACCGGCATTCCTCAGCAATCTTTTTTCTCCTTTGGGACACCAGCTCATAGCCCAAACATGGCTCCCAATACTTTAAAGATGAGTCAAGCTCCACACAGACTTGAGCAGCAGGTTGTGGATCCAGATGTGTTTGCAATGGCACAAAACTCTCCAGCAGGATTTTCATCTATCCCCATTGGTCAGGGGCCTGTGGTACTGGACAACTCTGTTTTATTGGACAGCCCCTTATCTCCATCCAAAGCACGCAGTCCCAGCTCAAATGAGGGTCGTTGTGCTGTCTGTGGAGATAATGCTTCTTGTCAGCACTATGGCGTACGAACCTGTGAAGGATGCAAAGGCTTTTTTAAGGTAAGTACTGAATGTCGTTTAATGTGCAATGGTTTTCTGTCATTGCTTAGACTTGGTCTTGATTGCCTCACCTGTTGGTCGCCCTGGGTGCTGGATGCCCTGCAGACTTGGCAGGCAGTCCTGGCACAATCTCTTGGTTCTCAGCCACCCAGTCTTTGCGCTTAAGCTGATACGCGTTCCTGAGGATGAAGAAAGGGGGCTCGTCCCAAAACCGCTCTGTGGTGTTAAAAAGCAGCTGTCCTCCCCTGTGTACAGTTTCTTGGCTTGCTGCTATAGCAATTGATCATTTCTGCTGCCTTTCCCTAACGTCAACTGGAAGAATTGAGCAGGGGCAAACTCGGGATAAGATGGGGAACCCAACACCAATTAGGCAGCGGTTAGGGAACCAGAAGTTTCCATTAGGCAGCAGGTGCCGGAACGGTGTGAAATAAACTGCAACCTTAACCCCTGCAGAACAGAGAGGCCATAAATCACTTGAGCCGAAGGCCCTTACATAGTGGTTTTCTATTTGTGTTTAATCACTACATTTTGTGCAGCTGCACATTATATTGTACTTTTCTATTACTTGGTGTTAAACTTGGTGCATCAAATGCTCATAGTTAATGCACTTTTAGGCATGCGAGCATATCTGCTCTTTGCACTGTTGGCAACAGGGCCTTAGAAATTTTTTTGTTGTGATCCATTATTTTGGCATTGATCACTGGAGGTCATGTTTTCTAGGTAGAGGCAGGGGTGTATTAATAAGCAGCCATATAAAAGAAACCAACTAATTATTTGCAGCTAGGAGTCTAAAGATGCATGGAAATTGTGAGTGTTTTTTAAATACTGGTTTATAAATCGGATAAAGTGGAAAGAATTTCATGGAGAAAATAATTAACTTTGATTTGTTTTTATTTGTTTTTAGACTTAATTCAGTGGAATAGGTGATATCCTTCGTGATAATAGCCAAAAAAATAATTTTTCCATAATTCAAAATGATGAAGCTTATTTTATCAACCCTCTTCAGCAGGGTTTAGCAACCCTGTTGAGCACTTCCCTTTAAAACTGTTGTGGTTTCAGAATCATTAGACACAGCAGAATATTGAAAAAACATTATATATATATATATATATATATATATATATATATATATATTATATATATAATATAATTTTTTTTATTTTTTTTTTACAATTTCTAAAATTGTATACAATACTTTTATGTAGTCCTGTGCTCTTGTATGTAAATGATTTTGATCTCTGAATTTGACTTATTTTTTACCACCACAATTGAATTTTGGCCAGCACCCTATGTATTTTCAGTAATTTATCTCAATTCCTATTATAAGGCCACTGTCTACAGTTTCAGCCGCCCACAAAATAATTTGTTTTGCACTTTCTTGATCTGAATCCATGTGTGTTATAGGCAAATCGGGTGCTTTAGAAGAGATGCTTGGCTAATTAAGATAGGTGAATCGCTCTTTTTTGCTTAGAGCCAAATGTCAACTTGATATTAGGAACAGTCAGACACTAGAGAAATGTTACAAAAATAAATAGAACAGACAGGGCTTTGTGTCAGTCTGGCATCTTGCTTCCCCTGACAATTGTTCCTTTTTCTCCCCACAGAGGACTGTACAAAAAAATGCCAAGTACATCTGCTTGGCTAACAAGGACTGTCCCGTGGACAAAAGGCGCCGGAATCGCTGCCAGTTCTGTCGGTTTCAAAAATGCTTAGTAGTAGGGATGGTAAAAGAAGGTATGTGTTTTAACAGTATATCTTGAAAGTCATTCATTATTTGAAAAGTGGAAAGACAGTTGCATATGTTTTGATAAATAAGTATGTGTGTGATATAGATTATAGAATATATATATATTTATATATATATATATGTGTGTGTGTTTAATAAAATATGCATGTAACTGTTCTGCAGCCGTGCATACCAACTATGTATGTCTGGGATTCCCAGTTGAAAAGTTCCCAGTACAGAAAAGGGGGCATTGAGTAAGATTAGGGGATTAGATGACATCCCGAAATTGGTTGGAATGAAGTAGAATCTTTACGAAGTTTATTGCAATTTTTTTTTTTTTTCTTCATAATTAATCAGCGTACTCCTATTGTTACTGTTTTTTGTAATTGGCTATATTGATTTTTCAGTTGTACGCACAGACAGCTTAAAGGGCCGACGGGGTCGCCTTCCATCAAAACCAAGGCAAGCATCTGATTCTTCTCCTGTTAGTCTTATTAATTCATTGGTACGAGCTCACATCGATACCATCCCCAATTCTAGCAATCTGGATTACTCACAAGTAAGTTGACCTGTCTATTTAGACCTGAAAAACTGTGCTGTCAAATGTTCGTTGCTTTAGTATTCTGTATGCGGTTTGTCCCTAAAAATGCTGAAATGTTTTTGGAGCTTCCCGAAGCTATAACGGCAGGAGCCTTTTTTTTATTTTTTTTTCCCCAGCATATTTAAGAATTACTAGGTGTCTAGAAATTACATATACTTAAACGTACACCTTTTTATGAAGTAATGCATTCTGTAATGAAATTAAATTGGATATGCGTGTACTTAACATAGTGGAATTGAACATAACCGTTTTTATTTTGTTAAGTGCTTTAAAAGTTATTAGCAATGTATTTAACTTAAATTATTTTGCTTGTATTGACAATTCAAGTTGAAAGCACATTTTGCATTCGCAAAAGCCAGCGTGCATGTTTATTAGGCCATAAAGTGATTCTAAAGGTTCCGTTTTTTTTTCTTTTGGGAAAATAACAAACATGCTACACTTACCTAATGTGTGCAGTGGTTTTGCACAGAGCAGCCTGGATCCACCTCTTCTTGGGTCCCCTGCAGGCTCTCCTGGCCCCTCCCTCCTGTCGGGTGCACCCACAGCAAGCGGCCTGCTATGAGAGCACTCACTGCTCCGTGTGTCAGTTTACACACGGAGCCGCAGCTTGGCTCCACCCTGTCTCCCCATTGGCTGACTGGCTGTGAATGACAGCAGTTGGAGCCAATGGCTCCTGCATGCTGTCTCAGCCAATGAGGAGACCGAGACCTGGGACAGCCGAGGCTGTCGTTCACTTCGCTGGATCGCGATGAGGCTTAGGTAAGTATTGGGGGAGATGCTGCACACAGGTTTTTTACCTTCAAAAAATCTTGAGCCTTTACAACCACTTTAAGTGAATCTGTACTTCGGCAACAAGTTAATATTAACTTGGCCCTCCACAAGAGCATATGCTTTCCATTATTTCCCTCTACCAGTGCTCTGTTCTGCTCTCTGCTGCTAAGGAAATCCCTGTACAAATGAAGTCTCTAGAGTTGTATCTTACACTGATTTATGGACCTGTGACGGTACTGATTGGCCCAGCACTGTCACATGGAGAGAGTCCCTTACATTTTCATAACCAGAAGTGCCAGTATTTTCTTTGGCTTCTAGAGCGAAGAAATATAAAATTTAATATTGGTGGAGGATCAAAGAAAACCTTTTTTTTTTCCCAGAATGGACAAAGTTCATGTTTCCTTTAAGACCTTTTTTTTTTTTAAATTTAGCCTTTTGGTTGAGTTTGGGAAGTTTTTGACTGTAGCACACTGTAACCCCTTATTTTTGTCCATAACAGTACCAAGAAAATGTCCCCATTCTGCTGGAGAAGGAGAATCCAGTTGACGTACAGCAGTTCTACGACCTTCTGTCAGGTTCTCTGGAAGTGATCCGCAAATGGGCAGAGAAAATCCAGGGTTTCATAGAGCTTCCTAAAGAAGATCAGGACCTCCTGCTGGAGTCTTCTTTCCTGGAGCTCTTCATCCTGAGGCTGGCTTACAGGTAAACCAGCTGTCACTTTCTGGGGCATGGTCTCATTTTGGGCTGCTAATCCTGTTCTGAACACTGGACAGGACATGCGGTAATATAGGAGCAAGAAGACTTTAACTACTTTAATGGAGAAATTGGATTCTCCTGTTGGAAAGAAAGCCAAAACAAACAGGAGTCAAAATAAAGGGCTATATTTATCACAGACGTTAAGCTCATGATCCTAAGTGATTTTCTGAGTTAAAGGGGACCTGGCCCAGAACTGTAATGGTTAGAAACATTTACAAACACCTCATATGCTGTATAAAATGTTACAGCTTTTGTTTTTTTTATAAGTGTACTGACTGTTGGAAGGCTGCAGTTGCTAGCTTCTTTCATAGCCCATTGCCTGGCCTTAATTTGAGTCACCAATTTAGAAAGAAGTATGAAGATTGGAATATCAGAGTAAAGTCTGAAATACTCAGCTGTCTAGGTAGTGACATATTACGGAAACCATTGGATGAGAACTGTCAGACAAATGGCATTTTCAGGAGAGCAGGTCAGCAAATGCAACCTGTGTATTCCCCAAACTGATTTAGTAAGGTGTAGCATATATTTAGCCAGAGTGTGTTTTGAGTAGTTAGTGTTTTACCTTTTTCAAATAACTGGAAAGTAGTAGTAGCTCAGAGCCCAAGTGTCATAGATATGCAGGCTCAGTTTCTTGTCTTGCTCTATGTAAATATGGCTTCCCATTTGTACACTTATAATTACAAAGTACACATCAGAGTAAGCATTTTAAAACACGCATTTTTGTAAGATTTACATCAAGATGAAGGTTTTTAAATGTTGAAAGATCAAAAAAAGCATTCAAACTTAGATTTTCTAACCTTTTTTCCTCTGAAAACTGCAACTTTTATTTAGATCGCTACAAGTTCCATGTTCTGACATTGAGTGCCGATGTTCAAATTGGCTGATCCTCCTAAACTGGACAATCAGAATAATAAGTTCCCCTTTCTTTCAGATCATTAAGAGCTAGTGGTAGCCATGATAATCCTCTGCTCACCCAGACCATTGGCAATTATAATATGCTGAGACAACATACATACAATGTCTTTAAATGCTTCCAAATTGGTATACCTTTTTTAGTGATTTATAAAATCCCTATGCCGAAAAAGTATTTACATTGCAGAGATAATTTTATTATTTTCAGGTTATAGTGTCAGTTAATATGTAAATGGTGCTAAGCAGAGGTCTTCAAATATAATTTGTGTGTATTAAACCTTTATGCATGAATATTTTGCTTACATTTTTTACTTGGTTGTGGCACTTATGAATGATTTTGGCCTAAGCAAACAGGGTTTTATTTACTAAGTCTGGAGAGTGCAAAATCAGGCTCACTTCTGCATAGAAACTAATTGTCTTCTAACCTCAGCTTGTTCAATTAAGTTTGGCAAAAAAAACCTGGAAGCGGATTGGTGTCTATGCAGAAGTGAGCATGAGTTTTCACTCTCCATTCTTGGTAACTAAACCTCACAGGGTCTTCTTAGTTTTCTTGCTAGGAAATTAAAGCAAACATCTTACTGATTGCTGAGTTGGGGACAGCACCTCTATTCCCCTCCCTTCAGGCTTATACACACCCATGCATTTATGTGGGGCAGAATTCTGTCTGTTTATAGTAATTCCATTGTTATGCAGTTAATGTATTAATTCCTTTGCGCATGTTCTGTATTTTGCAAACAGTTCGAAGCCTGAGGAAGGGAAGCTGGTTTTCTGTAACGGAGTGGTGCTTCACCGTTTGCAGTGTGTTCGAGGCTTTGGAGAGTGGATAGACTCAATCATTGAATTTTCGCACAGTCTCCAACGTATGAACATCGACGTCCCATCATTTTCCTGCCTCTCTGCCCTTGTCATCATCACAGGTAAATTATAAACTTTTGAATACGAGCTAATCTGTTTTCATTATGTGTTCTTGTAAAATTTCCACCATCTGGAATTTCGATTTATTGAATGTTGTATTCGTGTAGCCATAGGCTGCTAATTGTCAGGCCCTACAGCTGAGGGAGACATTTTTTTTTTCAGTGTAATTATGTAATTTTTAGGTCAGTATCTGCAGTAACAAAGATCACAGGAAAATCTGTCTGCACATACTGAATTCTTCTACTTGATCCCCTCCCATCCCCCCCAATACCACCCACTGAGCTCCTAAATTGTCACCATTGACGTATATTTTGCTGAGGCTATTCTGGTTACAGTATAGCATTTCAGCAATGCAGTGTCCAGTTATTACATAATTTCCAAATTGCATGTTATTTTTAAATGGGAAGTGTGTGCGTGCGCAATTGGGAAAGAACACATAATGCAGTCCCTGTAACTTAACATTTTCATACTGTTGTGTAAAATGTGTTTAAATACAACTTTGTTTTAGGACAGTGGTCTGTTCTTAGATCATTTTTTTAAATCATGGGAAAGTCATTAAATTTATCTACTTCTGTTTTTTGCAGATCGGCACGGACTGAAAGAACCTAAGAAAGTTGAGGAACTTCAAAACCGAATTATTAATTGCCTTAAAGAGCATGTGCCGTCCACATTGAGCGAGCCCAACCGATCTAACTGTCTATCCAAGTTGTTGGGCAAGCTGCCTGAGCTGCGCACCCTCTGCACACAGGGCCTTCAGCGTATTTTTTACCTGAAACTGGAGGAGCTTGTTCCGCCACCACCTATTGTAGAAAAGATCTTCATGGACACACTGCCCTTCTAAAACATTGCACTTTTCTTCTAAATTCAGAGAAAGGGAAACCCAAGCTCGTACAGAAGGTGGAGTATCTTGTTACAAACTTTTGGAACCCTTTTCTTTGACATTAGGTGCCTAACCAGTAGATTGTTCCTCATTGGGATCTTCTGGGTCTTGTATGAAGACTCTTTAATTATAATATTCTAGAAAAATCCAGTTGTGCCTTTGGCTAAAAACAGACTTTTTTTGTCCTTGTTTCACTTTTTAAGTATTTTTTTTTAAATACTTGCCGAATTCACGTGGTTCCTATACTGCCTTTCCTACAGCACTCCAAGATTGGACCGGACCTTTAGAGCAGACTCAAAAGCTTTAGGAGATGGGCAGCATATAGCCTGCCTTTTTTCCCCAGCTGTCTTTTGAAAGGGGCTATAAGGGACGGACCCAATTTCATTCACAGCCAGTTTTGTAAAGTCTTGTACATAAATGAAGAACGAACTGTATATAGTATTAAAAGGTTAAAAAAGTAAAGCTACTCCTTGTATTGGTCACTATGGATCCCACAGTGTTTTGGGCTGTGTGTATATATGTGTAATTTTTGAAAAGAAACATTTATATTTGTGTACCTTACTGGATTTACAGTATGTGTTTTTTTTCTGATTAATATATATTTAATATATTGAATAAAAAATGCTGTAATAGCAAACAGTGGTTCATTGGCAATAGTCTTCCTGTTCTTTTCCAGTGACCACTAAATTGTGGTGGTCTTGTTCAGACAATGCAGGACCTGTTTAGTAGGTCCCCAATTTGTGTTGGTGCTGGTGCAAAATTATATAAAAATGTCTCTCCCAGGCAAAAAAAAAACTTTCTGTATAGTACTGACTGATTGATTAACACTGACATTATATCCATGCCTGCCTATCCCTTTGAGTTTTCCTGTTGATCCTGCCAGTTTCTTTTAGTGCACTATATTTCCAGTGGCGTGCCAACAACACTTTTTGGCTGATGGTGACATTACTTGTGCGTTATTAGCTCCCCGCTGTGCCTTTGCCTGTCCGCACCACATTATATTGTGGCTTATAGGTGCCTCCTATTGCAGGAAGGAGGAAGTTCTGACAGACCAGTGCAGACCAGTCGCTACCTTCATTTGACTTGCATAAACAGCGAGTCTCTGTTGGCTTCCTGCAGTGACCTCTGTTCCCATCTGACCTATGCATAGCAGCTTGTGATGTTGAAAATCTTCACTCAGTAATTAAGATTCACTTTAAAGTAGTTTGTCAAATTCTATCTAAACCTAAACCAGCTTCCACTTCCATAATAACTACCCTGTAGAGCAGAGGTGTTCAGCCTGTGGCTCTCCAAGCCCTCAGATGTGGCCCTTGAACTCGCTCTGGGAAGAGCATGCCAGTGGTCGGCAACCCATTGATCACCATCTGGGCTTGCTGACTTGTTATCCCAGAGCATCAGAATGCATTGAGCGAGTGCTGGCAGAGGAGGAAGCAGGTGGTCGCAGACAGAGTAGAAGCCACATAAGCTGATGCTTCCTCTGTAGCGCCGGATTCTGTCCCAGGCAGAGTGTTGCCAAGTGCACTTTGCCTGAGACCTTTCTAGCAGCCTGGAGATGGAGAGCATTGCCAGAAGACGTGGGAAGAGGAAAAGAAGGTCCATGTATCACATATGCTGCACTTTTTGCAATGGGCATATTAGAACCTAGAAGAGGGTTAACAACTATTAGGCTGCTTTCCCACTGATCTGCGGGTGGATATAAAGCGACCCTTTATAAGGCTACTTTCACACTGATCCACTGCAGTTTACCCGCACCGTGGGTTCAGCGCAGTGCACCTGCGGCTTTCCTGTGAGTTGGCTGCACTGAGCCATACACTTCTATTATATTCTGTGGGTTTGGTGCGCTTTCTGAAAACATACCAAAACTCTTGAATGCAGGAATTTTGCTGTGCTTTCAGAAAGTGCACCACACCCACAACATATAATAGAAGTCTATTGCAAAGAGCAGCTTGCCTACAGGAAAGCCCCAGGTGCAGTAAAACCCCATAGTTTAGATGGTTTGGGGCAGTAAAACCCCATAGTTTAGGTGGGTTTTTACCACCCCCAACCACTGGTGTAGTGTGAGGAGTCATAATGGCGATCCCACCCCATACTCCAGGGGGTCCGTGTGGCCTCCCTGTTGCATTCTGTTTTACACTTGGACTGGAGGGGTGGTGGGGGCAGCAATATACAAAACTTGATTCCCTCCATTTTCCTCCTGCAATTGCTGAAAGCAGTCTTCTCTCTCTCCTGCAGGCATCCAGTGGCTGCAGGAGGAAAAATTTCTTTATTTAAAATTCAAACATTCTGAACCATTTAATTTCATTGTGGCCTGCAGCCAGTTACCAAATCACATAAGTGACCCTCGCACTTCAAAAGCTTGAACACCCGTGCTCTAGAGGAACAATATGAATACTTGCCTATTCCCTGGGTGCTCCAGTTTGGTCATGTGGTCTCCCCAGTGGCCAGCTTCAGTGAAGAAGAGATCGCCAACAATGGCTGAAATGTCTATGCAGTAATGTCACCCATAGACTTACTATGAGGCACCCATTGTCAGCAGTTCCTCCTTTACCCTGAAGCCAGCACTTGGAACCAATCTTGTGACCCATTTCTGCACGATTGGTTATTCAAAGCAAACACAGCTACAAGTTGAGTGCAGAATTTTAATTCCATTGGTAAATTAGCCTCCCTATCTTACAGGAGACATGCACAGAGGCAAACATGGAGGCTTTCATTGCTGACCTTTTTTCTAATAAAACAAGTTGCCTGGCTATCTTTAGTTTTTGATACTTTAGGTCACTGATGGGAAACTGCATGTAGAATAGAAAAACTGAAGTTCAAATTCCTTATCTGTATACATTTTTGTGCT
This sequence comes from Staurois parvus, assembly GCF_062004578.1. Classification (NCBI taxonomy): domain Eukaryota; kingdom Metazoa; phylum Chordata; class Amphibia; order Anura; family Ranidae; genus Staurois; species Staurois parvus. The sequence goes on from NW_028317813.1 coordinate 5,826,275, forward strand.
CCATGCCACAGCAAATATTAAAGCTACTGGATCAACATCACAGCCAGGTTTGGAATGAGAGGTTGGCTAATGCAGCTTTCATATTTTTCTCTACAGATTTCCTTTTAGATAGGACCAATAAAATATTTAGTGTGGATGGTTGTGATGGCAGGCCGTGTGTATTTTTGGTTGTCTTTACAGCCCTGCTGTTTGTATCCAGCACCAAAGGGTTTCGTCATTGATTTTTCTCTTCTAGCTGCTCCTGTTTCCAGCTGCCAGAATTGTGTCAACCTATTGATTCCAATTAAGAAATCCTCCAGCACAGATAGGTGAGAGCAGCCTCTCAAGCCTCTATCTAAAAACAATGTCCTAAAGGCAATTTTTTCTTTTTTTTTTTTTTCTTTTCTTTAAAAATCTGTTCCCATTTAAGTCTACCAAAAATTACATTAATGACTGGAGGGTTTTTAAACTTATAGCATAAAGTGCTCTACCACGAAGCACTTATATTCTACTGTGTTGCCAATGTAGCAAAAATTCAAAGTATGTATGAAAAGTCAAAAATCCAGTGTAGAAAGCACATCCATAAAGAATCTCTATCAACTAGCAGCGTAAAACTGTTAATCCAATTAATGCATGGGAAAAATAACAAATGAAAAAAAAAACATTGCTATAGATCTCCATTGCATGCCAATTTCCCCATTTCTGTCTTTGATAATACAAGTACAGAAATATATGCATCTTGTGTCCCTGTGCCTTTTTGGAATGGATGGCCTCCACCATAACTGCTTGTATATATTTATTAGTTTGCTAGTTAGATGGCAAGTGTGCTCAGAGATACTTTGCTTTGGTTAAAATAAACGGGAATAAAGACCTGAAAAAAAATAATGCAGCTACCACATCCAAGGACTGGTATGTTGCAATACATTTTTGTTTTTTGGGATTAGATGCACATTAAATGCCTCTTGACACTTTGTCCATTTTCTTGCAGTAAAACATAAATTTTACTAAATTAAATGCGCTATATATATTGAGTTGGCCCACCCTTTGCAGATACAACAGCTTCAACTCTTCTAGGAAGGCTGTCCACAAGGTTTAGGAGTGTGTCTATGGGAATGTTTTTGACCATTCTTCCAGAAGTGCATTTGTGAGATCAGGCACTGATGTCAGATGAGAAGGCCTAGCTCGCAGTCTCCACTCTAATTACGAAGTACCCAGAGGAAACCCACGCAGGCACAGTGAGAACATGCAAACTCCAGGTAGGTGGTGCTGTGGCTGGTATTCAAACCAACGACCCTAGTACTGCCAGGCAGAAGTGCTAACCATTTAGCCACCGTGCTGCCTATATATATATATATATATATATATATATATATATATATATATATTTATAGTAAACCTGTGTTCAAGCAATGTCATTTTCTGCAATAAAATGCTTACATTCTGGCACTGTACATGTGTGCTGGGATGACTGTACTCCTGGGATGAAGATATTGTCTTCAGTGAGGGACCTTAGACGTTGACGTAGAGATAAGTATTGCAGACTTTAGTGATGATACTTTCAAAACAGTAACTGATTTTCTGAGTCCAATGAAAATTACAGTTGTAATTTGAAAAAATGTCTTCTAAATCATACCATATCTCTAAGAGGAAATGTGAAGTAATATATTTAATTTATAAAGCGCACCTTAAAACTTGCCTCTACATCCTTATAAGGCCTCATGTTCACTGCAGCTGCTAAACTGACATTTAGGAGTAGTTGGGTGGTTTTTTTGGCCCTTGAACTCTCCTCCTCTGTTCTACTATGTATCTATAGTTTTTTAGAGTTGTTTAGAGGGCTCTGAGTTTACTGTCATTTCTCTGAAAGGACAAAAACTGCATTCAGGAGAAGTTTACTGGCATTTAAACCGCCAAACACACCTAAATGCCGTGTGTGTTTAGCACTTCAGCATTTATTAATTTCAGTGCCCAGAATAAATAAAATTTGTGGCCAATTAAATAAACTCCCAATCAACAAATGCTGCTAAACTCACCTGAACTGTTTTGGAAAAAAATGCAGCTTACGTGAGTTCTTAGATGCACACAGGACATTAAAAAAACTCTCCTAGAAGCCTTCCTCCTGGCAGCATTTTTGCAGAAAAAAATTCCTGACGCTTGTAAAAGTATCTAATGCTTTTACAAACATTTAGGGGTGTTTAAAAGCGTCAATCACTTTGGCGTTAATTCATTTAATTGTCCAGAATAATCATTTATTCTCGCTATTGGAATGAATTAACGCTAAACGTGCCTAGGGCTAACACATTTAGATGTGTTTAGACATGCATCAAGTGTTTTTTTTGTTTTTTTCTACCAAAACACTGCTGCTCCTGGATGCCGTGGCACTGGGGTTTTTTTTCCTGCCTGTAAATGCTCCTGCCACTAAAAGTCCATGTGCAGGATAACATGGAGGGACGTTTACAAGCAGTTAAAAAAAAATATCAGCTAGTGAAAGCTTTTAGGTTGCTATCCTAAAGATGACTTGACCTTCCTTCCTTTTTAGCCTGAGCTGCATTGTGCAATAAAATAATGAATGTGATGGCAATTGATCCATCAGATTAAAATACTGAAGGTAAATTTATCACATGACATTATAAAATGTATTGCGCATGACTGTGTACTTCAGCTGAAAGCAGCTGTAACCTTCTCAGTAATATTTTGACTTTTAAAAGATATCATTAGACCCTGACATTCATACCCCCATAGTAACACTCCATAGGGGTTTCTCCTTGCATAGAGAGTGTTTGTGGTAGTGTGATAACTTATTAACGGTTATGTCTTTTGAGCAAACTGTGTTAAAGGTTATGCACTTATTGGAGAACATACGCTAGTGAACCAGCATTGATTATGGGTTGAAGGAAACCTGTCCTGAAATAAGTGGGCTTCCATTGCTACCCTTCTCTTGAAATGGCAAGTTCTCTAGTTACCTTGCTGGTCCTTTATGCATGCATAGAGCCTAGAGTGTTAGTATTATGATCTTTTCTGATAGCGCTCCATTATTGCATATCTAGGCTGTACAACCTTATGATTATATAGTGTTTTTTTTATAAAACTTTTATATCATGCTAAAAAAAAATCAAGAACCTGATAAGTCCTTGACTTTCCAATTCTAAAACCTATTGGTAGTCCTTCTATAGTTTGTTGTGAAATAATATTAGCCAGAATTTTATATGAAAGCTTAGCAGGAATTTTCTGTTGTAGTTAATACATTCCACAGTGGTCATCTTTCTTACAGTGATTATAAAGGTCCCAGTTTTTTAACAAAATTTTAAAAAGGAGCTTTACTCACCTACAGTTGTGTTCAAAATAATAGCAGTGTGTTGAAAAAAGTGAATAAAGCTCAAAGTCCTTCTAATAGCTTTTATTTCCATACACAAAAATGCATTGGGAATACTACACATTCTAAATCAAAACATGAAGAAAAATATATCAAATTTGTGTTGTTCCTCTAAAAAATTTGAAGAAAAGTGAATATTAGACTGTTCAAAAAAATAGCAGTGTTTGTATTCTTCTTTACAAACTCAAACATTCACTATATAAACTGAAAAATGTTTGAAGATTTTGCTTTCCTTTGAATCAATGAATATTTAGTTGCATAACCACTGTTTCTGAGAACTGCTGTACATCTGTGTTGCATGGAGTCAACCAACTTTTGGCACTTGTGAACAGGTATTCCAGCCCAGGATGATTGGACTACATTCCACAGTTCTTCTCTATTTCTTGGTTTTGCCTCAGAAACTGCATTTTTGATGTCACCCCACAAGTTTTCTATTGGATTAAGATCCGGGGAATGGGCTGGCCACTCCATAACGTCAATCTTGCTGGTCTGGAACCAAGATGTTGCACGTTTATTGGTGTGTTTGGGGTCATTGTCTTGTTGGAACACCCATTTCAAGGGCATTTCCTCTTCAGCATAAGGCAGCATGACCTCTTCAAGTATTCTGATGTATTCAAACTGATCCATGATCCCTGGTATGCGATAAATAGGCCCAACACCGTAGTATGAGAAACATCGCCATATCATGATGCTTGCGCAACCATGCTTCACTGTCTTCACAGTGTACTGTGGCTTGAATTCAGTGTTTGGGGGTCGTCTGACAAACTGTTTCTGGCCACTAGACCCAAAAAGAACAATCTTACTTTCATCAGTCCACAAAATGTTGCGCCATTTCTCTTTAGGCCAGTCAATGTGCTCTTTGGCAAATTGTAACCTCTTCAGCACATGTCTTTTTTTCAACAGTGGGACTTTGCGGGGGCTTCTTGCAGATAGCTTGGCTTCACATAGGCGTCTTCTAATTGTAACAGTACTCACAGGTAACTTTAGACCTTCTTTGATCTTCCTGGAGCTGATTGTTGGCTGAGTCCTTGCCATTTTGGCTATTCTTCTATCCATTCGAATGGTAGTTTGTCGCTTTCTTCCACGTCTTTCAGGTTTTGGTTCCCATTTTAAAGCATTTGCGATCATTTTAGCTGAGCAGCCTATCATTTTCTGCACTTCTTTATATGTTTTCCCCTCTCCAATCAACTTTTAAATCAAGGTACGCTGTTCTTCCAAACAATGTCGGGAATGACCCATTTTCCTCAGAATTTCAGAGAGAAATGCACTGTAACCAGCATGGACAACATTTGCTGCCTTCCTTCCTTAAATAAGGGCAATAATTGCCACCTGTTTTTCAAAGAATGAATGACCTCACTAATAGAACTCCACACTGCTATTATTTTGAACATGCCCCTTTCAATTAGTGATTCAATTACACCGAATCAGCAGCATGCATGTCATGACTGTTGGGTCTGTTGGATTTCTATTACTCTACTACACCTGCTAGTAAATTATTTGCCATGTAGAAATATCATTTCTACCAAAAACAGTGATTGATCAGGTTAGTGATGTCTGACTGCTATTATTTTGAACACAACTGTATACTTACCTGCTGTACTCAACTATACTTACCTGCTGTGTGCAAGTATATTGCACAGAGCGGTCTCTTACCTCCTCTTCTGGTGTCCACTACTGGTGTTCTCTGCTCCTCCTTCCCTGCATGTAACCCCATAGCAAGCTGTGTGCTATGGGGCACACGTGGGAGTGCTCCCGAACCAGGCTGTGTGTTTCTATAGATACACACAATGTAGCTCAGCCCCCCCCCCCCAGCTCCCTTCTGACAGGAATTGATTGACAGTAGTGGATGGCTCCTTCTGCTGCCTGAGTCCCTGTGAGAAAAGGTAAGAGACAAGTGTTGCTGTGGATGGGTACACTGCAGGATTCATAGAAGTGACAGGTAATTATTTGGGGAGGGGGGGGGCATATCAGCCAGTTAAGGGTTTTTACTTTAAAGTGTTCCTAAACCCACAACAGTAAAATCAGTCTGTATGCAGTAAAGCATGCTTGTTATACTCACTGTGGAACCAAGGGGTTTAATCCTCTACATTGTGTAAAAATGCTGTTTGATCCTGACTTCACTGATCCTTGCCTTCTTCCAGTGTGCCCTCTTATCTCCTGATAAGACATATTTGTGGCGTCATTGCACATGCTCAGTTTGGTGTGTATTGCTAGAGAGGGTTTGTTTTTTCTCTGGGGCGAGTGCATGTGATCAGCACAGGGCCAATCAGCACTGTCCAGAAAGAGCTCAGGGGTTCTGCATCCTTCTAGAGCAAAATGAAAACTCCTACAAGCTTTAATAAGTGCTCGGCCAGAAACTGATAGAAGTCACAAGACTGCTGATGAGAAAAGATATTTAGCAGTTTATATACAATAAAATAATTGCATTTCCATGTTCTGTGTACTGTGGGAGATGAGATATAGTGAATGCAGGGTCCTGGGTTTAGTAACACTTTAATGCAGGGAATGCATTATGGCAAAAAAAAACCCTTTTGAATTTAGAACCACTTTAACTATGGAGCATAGAATACTCCATCATGGCACAGCTCTTCTCATGACAGTTTTACCTCTTATTTTAATGAGCTCAACTTTAATGTTCGCGTTTTCAGATGCTTGGTTTTTATTTTTGCTTACCGAGCGAGCTCTTCTTTGATCTACCTCACCTATGTGGGACACCCCTTAGATTTTATAAGGTGTTCCATTTATTATACACATAGTAAGCCTAGCTTTACATTTAACTCTATTACCTCTTAGCTACTCTTCTCAGGTTCTCAGCATACCTTTCCACAGTCTTCTTCAGACTCCCTATTCTGATGCATTATTCCTTTTATGAGCCAGTGTCTCACATTTAACATCCACACCAGTGGCATAAGACCCCGGCGCAACAAACCATGAAGGGCCCCCATGACCTGGGGCCCTTCAGTCCGAGCCCAGTGCCAGAATGGCAGGGCCCGGTCGCAAGTGTGTCCTTTGTGACCCTGGTAGTTCTGCCACTGGTGTCATTAGTTTTTTATTTTATTTTTTTTTACAATTTTTTTAGGAGCCACTTTGGGGGGCTTTGGTGAGATATCAGGGGTCTAAACAGACATCTGATGTTCCACCGTTGAAACAGAGGAGCTGCACTGAATGAATGGATAGGAATAGCTCTGTACAGAGCTTTCCCTCCATTCACAAACAAAGTAAACACAGTTTACTATGGTTCAGTTATGAATGGACAGAGTCAGTGATGGGTAGGGATTACTGACTCTCCATTTAGAAAAGGAAGGGGTGGGTAAATGACACATTTACCAGCCCCTTCCCCACACTCTGTCCTGACAGATCTGCCACAGCAGCTGGTGGGGGAGGGGGAACCTGGAAGACGTGGGGGATGAAGAGGGGGCAGGAAACAGCATTGAGGACCGGAGTGCATGGGGAGGGATTGGAGACAGGAAAGAGCCTGGGGGCGGGAGAGTACAGAAAAAAAGCTGGATAGGAGGAGTGATGGGGCTAGCTGCATATAGAGGAACCAATCTCTCCATGTTCCTCCTGCAGCTGCTGAATGCTTGCTTCTCCTCCTCTCCCTCCCACAGACATTCAGCAGCTGCAGGAGGAACATGGAGAGGTCAGTTTCTCTATTTAGGTGTACAGGGGGGCCAGGTTTCAATTGTGACTCCTGTAGGTAAGCCTCTTATCGGCACCATTACTTTCTTGCTTCTGCATTCTTACTACTCTCTTCTTGTTTAATTGATCTTCTGTATTTGACCATTTTGATGGCTTCAGCTGTCTTAAACCTCCAGGTTCTCCACATACTCATTTATACTTTTTTTCACTGTCCTCTGGCCAACACTGGAAATCTTTGAAAGCTAGTATATAATGACTTGAGTTAGTGTTGTCACTACTACTTTATACTCTAACATCTTTAGGGCTGGACCTGTCCTGTACCTTTTTAGAACATGGTAAGTTTCATTGCCACTCTTTCTGATTGGTTTCTGATGTCCTCTAGGTGCCCTTATGTACAGGTTTATGAATAACTGGTATGCATCATTAGCAAAAGCAAGTTCCACTAGATGAGAGCAATTATCATTTGTTCCTTTAGGTATACTTTCGTTCCCAACATTTGACTCATATATAATTTGTGTTCCACCTTAGACTATGAGATTCCCTCTACAATTCAATACATGTGAATAGTCCATTGTGGTCATGGGCCCCTTTTACATGTCCATTACGTAAATATCTGTTTTTTTTTCATGTGCAGGATGTAGTCCAAATACATCTTTTCGATTCCTTATCATTGAGAAGGATGTGTATATCGCATGTGATGTCTCCCATGAGAAACTCCTTCATCTCCTCAATGAGATGCTAGGCCTATGTTACACTCCCTGCAAGCAATACAGCGATAATGTAGAGAAGGGGAACCTATGGCAAGATGTGTTCCAGGCTGTAACCCCAAACTAGGCAACCATGAGCGGGAGGCAGAAAAAGAAGCTCATTATTTGTTTTGTGCTTCAAAAAAAGTTATTGGCCATTTTTTTTAATGCATATTTTCTGAAAATTATTATTTAAAATAGCAACTTGAAAAAAGTAAAAATGGTATTCTACTAATACACATTGAAGCTGTGCATGGTAGCAAATCAGCTTCTAACTTCAGCTTGTTCAATTAAGCTTTGACAATAAAACCTGGAAGCTGATTGGTCTCTATGCAGAGCTGCACCAGATTTTGCACTCTCCAGTTTTAGCAAATGAACCCCAATTTGTGCTGGTGCTCCTCCAGTGACCGCTTCCATGAGAATTGATAGAAGGGGTGAAAAGTTTGTGCTCTACATGGAACCGAGATTTCTCGAGCATGATGAGTGTTAGACCATAAGTTTACCAATCTTAAATTGGTCTGAATCCTTTGTTTAACCACTTCCCGACCACGCCATAGCTGAAAGATGGCTACAGTGCAGTGCTCTAGTTCTGGGAAGGCATCATTTTTTCATTTGTTTAGCAAAAATTAAAAAAACAATGGTGAATAAACACCACCAAAAGAAAGCTCTATCTGTTCAAAAAAAAAAAAAGATGAAAAATTTCATATGGGTACAGTGTTGCGTGACTACACACAATTGTCATTCAAAGTGTGACAGCACTGAAAGCTAAACATTGGCCTGGGCAGGAAGGGGGTGAAAGTGCCCAGTATTGAAGTGGTTAATAATATCCTGATATTTAGCTATGATATATAGTTCTAATAAAATTTGAGCCTGTTTTTGGAGACAGAAATATCCATTTTCATGTGATAGAATAACATAACGAATGTGACGGTACAGCCTAACTGATCTGCCCCTATGCCCAATATATTACAAAACCAATTTCACATTTTGTATATGAAAATCTAAAAGACTCCACTCAATTTTTCAACCCATCCAGCATTCTTATTGTGCTCTTATTGCAAATCTTAAAGTGTTACTAAACCCACAACAGTAAAATCAGTCTGTATATGCAGTAAAGCATGCTTGTTATACTCACTGCAGAACCTAAGGGGTTAATCTGCATTGTGTAAAAAGGCTGTTCGATCCTTTCTTCTCTGCCCCTCCTCTTGTTGAAATGACCACCTGATACAGATTGAATCCGTAGTCACATGCACATGCTCAGTTTGATGTGTATTCCTAGAAAGGTTTGTTTTTTGTATTTTTTCCTTCGGAGAGTGCATGTTATCAGGGCCAATCAGCCCTGTCCAGACAGAGAGTCAGGACTTTCACATCCTCCTATAGCAGAAAGAAAACTTCTCCTACAAGCTTTAGCCAGTGCTCTGCTGAAGTCACAAGACTGCTCTAACTGCTGATGAGAAAAGGTATTTAGCAGTTTATATTTACTAAAATAATTGCAGTTCCATTTTGTGTGTACTGTGGGAAACCAGATAGAGTGAATGCACGGTCCTGAGTTTAGCAACACTTTAAGTAATGTACAGGAAAGAATGTTCTGTTTGTATGCTGTTTATCAATAAAAACTTTTGAAAAGGAAAATTATTTCAGATCTGGTGCCACGTCATTATTCGAATGGATTCATCCATGGTGGCATGGAGCCTGCCTGATGTGTTTGCACGGTCAATTTTATTTTATAATGTGCGGCTCACTATTGAAGACGCACACACGCGTCACGTTTCTGTGATGTAAAAAAAAATGAGACAAAATTAAATCATTTGCGAACCTTTTCCATCTTTAATGTAACCTATAAACTGTACAACTTAGTTGAAAAACAAACTGAAATCTTTTAGTGGGGGAAGTAAACATAAAAAAAACTAAAATAATGTGGTTGCATAAGTATGCACGCCCTCTCATAACCGGGGATGTAGCTGTGCTCAGAATTAGGCCATCACATTAAAAATCATGTTATATAGGAATCAGTACACACCTGCCATCATTTAACGTGCCTCTGATTAACCCCGAATAAAGTTCACTTGTTCTAGTAGGTCTTTTCTGACATTTTCTTAGTCACATCCTACAGCATAAGCCATGGTCCGTAGAGAGCTTCCAAAGCATCAGAGGGATCTCATTGTTAAAAGGTACCAGTCAGCAGAAGGGTACAAAAGAATTTCCAAGGCATTGGATATACCATGGAACACAGTGAAGACAGTCATCATCAAGTGGAGAACATATGGCGCAACAGTGACATTACCAAGAACTGGACGTCCCTCCAAAATTGCTGAAAAGGTGAGAAGAAAACTGGTCTGGGAGGCTGCCAAGTGGCCTACAGCAAAATTAACTGCTTCCCAACCACACAACTGCCGAAAAATGGCTACAGCTACAGTTCTCCAGTTCTGGGAGGGCGTCCATGGCCATGCTCCCAGAACGCGCACCCGGCGCTGTCGGTAATCACTGTGTCCTATGGACACAGCTGATCACGTGATAAGGTAAAAGGCCAAAAAAAAAAAAAATTTTTTTTTAATTTTTTGCTCTTTTTTCATTTACAGTGCAAAAAATAAAAACCCCAGTGGTATGTAAATATCACCAAAAGAAAGCTCTATTTGTGTTAAAAAAAATGATTAAAATTTCTTATGGGCACAATGTTGCATCACCGTGCAATTGTCATTCAAAGTGCAACAGCACTGAAAGCTGAAAATTTGCTTGGGCAGGAAGGGGGTAAAAGTGCCCGGTAGGCAAGTTGTTAAAGGAGCTATAGGAATATCTGGCAAGTACTGGCTGTGTGGTACATGTGACAACAATCTCCCGTATTCTTCATATGTCTGGGCTATGGGGTAGAGTGGCAAGATGGAAGCCTTTTCTTATGAAGAAAAACATCCAAGCCCGGATACATTTTGCAAAAACACATCTGAAGTCTCCCAAAAGCATGTGGGAAAATGTGTTATTGTCTAATAAAAGCAAGGTTGAACGTTTTGGCCATTATTCACAAAGATGTGTTTGGAGCAACAACTACACCGCACATCACCAAAAGAACATCATACCTGCCTCAACCTACCTAATTTGTAAGTGGATATTGATCCTGAGCTATTTACTCGTAGATCATTGTGCATTCCTCCAGTGTTTGCAGACATATAATATCTCCTATCATCCATATTATTATGATGCCACCACGTTGTGACCTGGATATATTGTTTTATTTATATTTTATTAATGTGGTCCCGTTGTTGCACTATATTTTAGTGGTGCTTTTTCTGCTTTGCACCCTATAGGCTACGATCTTTCTTCGCTCTTCCCCCTTCCTTCCCTTTTTTGGCAGTCTCAGGGTGAAGGTGTCCGGGTTGGGCTTGCATGTTCTGTGGTGGCCTCTGGGGGTATCAGCAGGTGATGACAGACGTTTTAATATGGATACGGCTGCATTTGATCCAAATGTATGTATTATGGATGTGTTTGTTCTGTTGTAAATTACTCATTCTGTTTGAGTTGTTGCTTATGTCTATGTTTATTACAATGTATTCATGTTATAGAACATACCATCTTCCTCCACAACTTACCTCTGATGAAAGAGACTAATCTGAACCGCGTTTGATTCTCCGTTGGTTATTTTCCAATAGGACAAGGATATTCCATCTTGAGCTTGCTGGTTATACTGGATGTTTAAAAGATTGCAGCCATATAGTACTTACTACATTGTGTTTTGTTTTATTACAACGATTATACTGTGTGTCTTTTAGATATTGTAATAATATTTTGCTATATCAGTGCATTTTGAGTTGCCCTTAAGTCCCATATTTCCAATTTTTTGGGGGTCTCTTGCTTACCATAGTACTTTGGGATGTAGGCAACTTTTATAGGTTTGGGATGGTGGGTCTATTGATTGGTACAGAAGTTTAAGAGCTTCTAGGAGAGTTTAGGAGCATTCAGGGTTGTTTTCTGCCAGAAAACTGCTCTCAACGCAAACCAGAAGGGGTTGTTTTTTTTTCTCCATTAAAGTGATCAATACAACCACTCTATAGCACTTAGTCCTGGGCAACCATAAGGTGGATCTACATCTAGTGTCTGAGCGACGTTGGACCCATTGGTGAGTCCTGAGGTGGACTGGGAGCGTGACTAAATAACATCTCTGAGAGTCCGCCAAGGCGTTCTGATGACATCATACCGGTGACCAGACCCTGATGTTTTCTGCAGATTACATACAACGCGCAATTTGTATGTAGTTCTGGTAAGCACATTATAAGACCATTACTACAAAGGATTTGCTATTGTCTCACCTGATCAGTGTGGCTACTTGGTGGACTTTTATATTACCTTATAGAGCATTTCTGACATATATGAATTTTGGTTTTTGGAGGACTCCTTATCTGGGACTATATTAATCTCTTCTTATTATTTTTATTATTTGTTCATGATTTTATATAATAACATCTAGCGCTGCATATTTAAATGTTTTAAATACAACCACTACTGCTCTTAAAATCTTGCATTTATTTTGAAAGCCACAGTGTATTACAAATACAGCGAGTTAATGCATTTACGGCTGTAGTCGTATCAGTTGTGATTAAAGCCATGTAGGCTGAAATGCATCAGCTCACTGTATTTGTAATTTGTACACTGTGGATTTCCAAATAAATGCAATATTTTAAGAGCAGCAGCAGTCATGCAGATCACTTTATTGGAGAATCATATACAGCTGAGCAACTGTGGATCAGGCACCCGTAAGCTCCATTTATGTGGAACTGAATGGGTAGTAGCACCAATATTTGTTTTATGCTTCTGGGGTTTTTTTCTGCATCTAAATACTAAAATATGCCTCTAAATGTTCTAATGTGCATGGACGTTTAAGATGGACCCTTACAGTATAGAAACCCTCAAGGCAATCTTATAGCTAGACCCTATTAAACCATTGACATAAATGCTATTAATGTACGTGTTAGACACAAAATGTAAATATTTAGTTGTGTTGTAAAGAGATAGTGGAATGCCTGTGTAGCGCTTGGTGTGCAAAGGTTAAAATGATCTAGTTTCTATCTAGAAAACATGATCTTCCAATGGCAGATCTATCAAGCTCTGTGTCCTATAATTGACAGTAGGTTGCGAAGGCTCCAGTAGGGAATACAGAACAGCTGCTATGTTCCAGTACAAAGAGACAGATCTGACCTGCGGAAGGGATACATTCCTGCCAGACCACTAACCACTGGTAGTGGCATCTAATTTGACCTTAACATGTCTCCTCACACCACTCTTAAATATTTGTAGAACAGGGATTGCTTAGCTTAAATAGCATACTTTGAACTAGAGAACTTCCAAGTCTGAAACTTAATACAAAAGTTACATATGGCGGAAGTTGTTCTGCTCACATTAACAGACGCACTGCCCAAAACATTATCAACTGGCTGTGGATGGTGTAGTCTGTGCTTAGTATTGCACTTTTTAAAATGTTCCTCATATTGCAGTTATTTAATTGCAAATACTGTATGCCAACTCAGATGCTCATACTATAAAGTACAAGACATAGATTTAGAAGATTCCTGTTGTATAGATGACATGTGGATGGTCAATGTTCCTCATTCCTCTACTTATCTTGGTCTTGCAAAAGAATGCTCATCCTCAGTAACATCAAAGGACCTCTAGGAACCCAGACCTACTCTAGAAGAGGATTTGTAGAGCATCAACACACACTTGACTTCTTGTCCCTGTATTAAAATGCATTCTTGTCAACACATATAGAAGTCTTGGGCAGATCCCAGCACATACAGATGTATAATCTATTCAAAGGTTGCTACTTCAAAAATAATTTAATGTTGTGATGGAGGAGGCATATGGCACTCTTTGGAGGTCTGTAAACACCCTATTATTTGTAAACTAGTTCTGGTTGTAAGGGTGCCCCTGACTATCTAATCATGTGAAACGAAAATGAAAACTCAGCCTGGGTTCACATACAGTACATGCGGTGTGGTTCCAACCATGACCTATTCCTGTGCAAATCACATGCAATTTGTGTGCGGTGCAATTGGAGCCATACATTTTATATGGCTCTAATCGCACCGCACCAAAAAGGTGCAGGACCCTTTTTTGGGTCCGCACTAGAATCAGATCGCATGGGTATTCACACCTATGCGATCCGATTCTGCACATAGCACCGCATTTTGCAGACCGCTTTCGGGGCGTTGTTAACTTAACATACACACCCGCAGCGGTTCGCATGAGATTATGGCGCGGTGCCGACTTCGCACTGAAAACACTGCGAATTCCTCACCACACCAGTGTGAACCAGGGCTAAAGGTGAAATGCAAGAGTTATATGGGCCATGCAATTGCATCTATATATCCTATGTTGTTTCACTGCCGCACTGTATGTTTGCCTTAACCCTGTTGCATGCAAAAAAAGATATTTGTGAATGCCAAGTGTTTGGTGAGTTCAGCTTTTTGTAGTAAGAAAAGACGAAAAAACCAGGGGAAAAGGCTCCACTGGCTTAGAGGTTCCAATGAGGACAAACAGCGGCTAGACAAAAAAAAAAACAAAATTTATTACAAAGTCAAAATAAAAAAATTCACTAACAAAAATGTATGCTATCTGATGAACACTGTCTGCAGTGATTGTCTCTGAAACATTCAGGCCAGGCATAGAGGTCAAGGGAAAGGATACATCACTAATACAACAACTGGAGTGCAATCATGTTAAGGTGGCCATACATTATATAATTTTCTTGTTCAATTTTCTTTAGATTTACCTTCAACTATGAAGTGCAAGGGCCTGCCTGCTTGCATACAAATTGAACTTTTTTTTTAGGTTGGATCTCATGTTATATGGTTTTGGTAAATCTAAAGGAAAAGTGTATAACATAAGGCCAACCTTACTCTTCCTTTTTAAATTGCTGTTCATTGTCTTTAAGAGAAAGTACCCTATTTCAATAAAAAGTATAAAATATCTAGACAAGGCTCTGTGCACTCTTCTGTTGCTGAGTCAAACCAAATACATCATCCTTCTGGCCACACAGCTGTTCAATCAGCAGACTCCACAGATACTGCACAGCGGAGTGTAAAACCCAAACAAACTATAAAACCAACTCAGAAGCTAAGAGAAACTATGAAACTAATAGAGATGAGTTCTGCACGATCTTTTAGACCAATGGGATCTGCTCACCAAATGTCAGTTGCACATTATAACAAAGTGGCAGAACTAAGAAACCTTACAGATTGGCACCTAAGAACATTAGCAGCAGCTGTCAGCAAGATGTACTGCCATCTTAAGGGACACTAATATAGAGGGTCTTTAGCAGAGTTAATCAACACTGAACCCTTGAATCCACAAAGAGATCTGTAAGGTGCTAAAGAGATGGCAGAACTCTGCATTGTTCATCTGCAGGAAACCAGATCTTATAGATACCTTTTAACTAAACTCACATCTTCAAGATCCTCCAGAAGATCAATATTAAATTGGAATTCCAGGCTGTAACTAACCAAGCACTAATAAATCTGCTCCCCCTACCTCTAACTCTTACTTCTAAAGCTGGGTACACACTACAGGTTTTTTCATTTAAGCCAGGGTGCTAGAAAAAAAAAAAGATTTTGCTGTACCAACACAAGCAATGTTGGTGTAGCGATCTCTCCCTCTGTGCTATTCTGTTCTGACAGCGGGACTCCACCCCCCCCCCCCCACCAGAACACACTGATCAGTGCTGGCAGCCATTGCCTACTAGCACTGATCGGCTCGATAGAAGCCGGTCATAAGACACAGACAGCTGTGCACATAGGCCAAAAGTTGGCCAGTCCCTGATGAACTGACCATTGTGGTCCCATGTGTACCCAGCTTAACTCCTACTCTAAATACCCTGTAGAAGAAGATGCCTATTTTCAGACTCTCCAATCCAGTCATGAGATTGGCTCCCAGCGGTGGATTAATGGGAGAGGAGGGACAGGCAACAATGGAGGGACAGGCAACAATGGATGCCCCATAGAACGCCTATGGGTGACATCACCACCAAAGCATTACATTGTTGTGGGCACTCTCTCCTCTTTCCTGAAGACAGCTGCATGACAGAGTACATGACTGGACTGGAGAGATCTGATAGGAAAGTATGAACAACTTTCTTCTACAGGAAATTAGTATAGGAGTTTGAAGGGGGTAGGAGCTGTTTTAGGCTTCGTTAGTTAGAGTCTGGAATTCCACTTTACACGACAAGCTTGTAGAGGTCTGCGCAAATGCAGAAGCAACTAAAGTGTAAAACTCCTTTGCTACAAAAGGGGCAGAGATGAAAGCTCAAATAAAGATTCTCCAAATGCAAAAGGTAGAAGCAGCTTCTTAGCAAATTTGAAAGTCCATGAACAAGCAATGGGAGAAAGTAGCAATCCAGATTGTTTCATCCTAGCAGAACTGGAAAATCCAGCTGAATTCACCAGTGAATATGTACTAAAGTACAATATTAGGAATGATGCAGGGATGTCTCTTGAACCTTCTATTAGCAACACTGTTTCTCTGAATACAGAGACCTCTAGCTGAAAAAGCCTGCGCCACTTGAAATCCACCTTGCAGATGTATCTATATAGCAAAGGATATCACCTCCTACCATTAACAAGGTGACTTCCAGCAATAAGCCACAGTTCAAGCTTATTCAGTCTTAGAGACTAAACCACAGCATAACACTTTTGCAATATCAGGTTATCTTCGTATATTTCACCTTAATGCACCAGAGAACTTATAGACCCAAGGGGTTCCACAAGTTACTCTGGCACTAAAAAGTGAGAGATCAGATCTTTCTGACTTTTATAGGATACTATATATATATATATTGTCACGATCGCGGCGTCAGACCCCAGACCTTCTCACCAAACTCGTGACCGAAGGGCTAACCGATCTACAACCAAGATGTGACGTGCGTAACAATGCCACACCCAGCTGCACCCTGCACAATGATTTTCCAGCTAATGGATACCGATCGATGTGCCAGCAGCCTGAATCGATTGTTACAGGGTCAGTTTAATTACGCAATTAACCCCTTCACACTGCCACTACCTCCTTTTTAATCAGAGAAAGAGGAAACGCGGCGTTCTGCTATAACACTATAATGGTTGATATAATCAACTGCATAACCCGGTCATAATACAGGCCTGTTATACAGAGGGTTAACACAAACAGTAGCGTCTCTTTAAAGGCAGGGATTCATAAATTGCAATTAAGAGCTATAGAAACAGTTCAACACTTTCAGAAAGAAAGATTTATTACTAAAAGGGTCAAACAGGTGCAATAAAAATATTTACAGAGAAGATATAACTAAGAGATATATATATATATATATATATATATACACACACACACATATATATATATATATATATATATATATATATATATATATATATACACATACATACATACATACATACATATATATATATATATACATATATATATATATACATACATACATACATATATATACATACACACACACACACACACACACACACACACACACACACACACACACGTATAGAAAACAACACAGCACAGCAAAGAGATAACAGGGAGAAGTTAAAGGGTTAAGTTACTTGCCATTAAGCCTTGGGTTAGCAGATCCAAGTTTTAGGGCAGATGGGTGCTTTGATCTCCCTGTGTTACGATGGAAAAATGGGAGAATGCTTCAACTCTCTATTCTTAGGCTTGACAGCCTGCTTTAAAGTTTCCCAGCAGGGGGTGGTTCTGAAGTAAAAGACCAATCCCCTGTTTAGGGAGGGATTGTCAGGCAGAACCCTAGACGGGAGCCAACATCTTTCATAATTCATATTCTGGTCCATAACTTCCCATCTGCTCAAGCAACAGTCCACCGGCGGGTATATTATTATGCAGACAAGCCTGGGGATTATTTAGATATAAATTATGAAATTGTATGCTACACGGTTCGCAAGATCTATTTCTCTGCCTTCCCGTGCGCCCGAGATAAGGCAAGTGACCCAGATCAAACTGTTTGCCTGCTCATTGTCCTTCCGATGAGATGTCCGGCTTTTATGTAGGTCTCTCATATTCTAAGATATGAGACATAGGGGAAAAATTGATTTCTTAAAAATGTTATCTGGTGTGGGCTTCTTGGGAATGCCTTGAACTCCTGGGAAGGCTCCGTTATCTTTTCACAAGGCGTGAAATTACACAGGTACTTTGGCTAGTGAGACTCCAGCTCTCTTGGGAAAGCTGGTCCTATCTCTTCCTAGGTGAGAAAGGATACAGCTTTCACAGACAGCTCGGCACCTAACTAGAGATCCCTTGGCCGGCCAGTGACCCATAACCAGTACACACACATCTGTCACTGTGCCTCTCAGGAAGGGAGGGGGAAGGAGAATGAGGGAATAACATGGCTACTCTTAACAAAATGGCAGACTGCGTCAGTCTTTAGGGCGCGCGTTTGCGACATATATATATATATATATAGAATATGGCCAAAATTGTAGAATTTCAAATATACAGTTGTGTTCATAATAATAGCAGTGTGTTGAAAAAAGTGAATAAAGCTCAAAATCCTTCTAACAGCTTTTATTTACATACACAAAAATGCATTGGGAACACTACACATTCTATTTCTATTCCAAATCAAAACATGAAGAAAAATATATCAAATTTGTGTTGTTCCTCTAAAAAAAATTGAAGAAAAGTGAATATTAGACTGTTCAAAAAAAATAGCAGTTTGTATTCTTCTTTACAAACTCAAACATTCACTATATAAACTGAAAAATGTTTGAAGATTTTGCTTTCCTTTGAATCACTTAATTAATATTTAGTTGTATAAGCACTGTTTCTGAGAACTGCTGTGCATCTGTGTTGCATGGAGTCAACCAACTTCTGGCACCTGTGAACAGGTATTCCAGCCCAGGATGATTGGACTACATTCCACAGTTCTTCTCTATTTCTTGGTTTTGCCTCAGAAACTGCATTTTTGATGTCACCCCACAAGTTTTCTATTGGATTAAGATCCGTGGATTGGGCTGGCCACTCCATAACGTCAATCTTGTTGGTCTGGAACCAAGATGTTGCACTGGTGTGTTTTGGGTCATTGTCTTGTTGGAACACCCATTTCAAGGGCATTTCCTCTTCAGCATAAGGCAGCATGACCTCTTCAAGTATTCTGATGTATTCAAACTGATCCATGATCCCTGGTATGCAATAAATGGGCCCAACACCGTAGTATGAGAAACATCCCCATATCATGATGCTTGCACAACTATGCTTCACTGTCTTCACAGTGTACTGTGGCTTGAATTCAGTGTTTGGGGGTCATCTGACAAACTGTCTCCAGCCACTAGACCCAAAAAGAACAATCTTACTTTCATCAGTCCACAAAATGTTGCGCCATTTCTCTTTAGGCCAGTCAATGTGCTCTTTGGCAAATTGTAACCTCTTCAGCACGTCTTTTTTTCAACAGTGGGACTTTGCGGGGGCTTCTTGCAGATAACTTGGCTTTACATAGGCGTCTTCTAATTGTAACAGTACTCACAGGTAACTTTAGACCTTCTTTGATCTTCCTGGAGCTGATTGTTGGCTGAGTTCTTGCCATTTTGGCTATTCTTCTATCCATTCGATTGGTAGTTTTTTGCTTTCTTCCACGTCCTTCAGGTTTTGGTTCCCATTTTAAAGCATTTGCGATCATTTTAGCTGAGCAGCCTATCATTTTCTGCACTTCTTTATATGTTTTCCCCTCTCCAATCAACTTTTTAATCAAGGTACGCTGTTTTTCTGAACAATGTGTGGAACGACCCATTTTCCTCAGAATTTCAGAGAGAAATGCACTGTAACCAGCATGTACAACATTTGCTGCCTTCCTCCCTTAAATAAGGGCAATAATTGCCACCTGTTTTTTCAAAGAATGAATGACCTCACTAATAGAACTCCACACTGCAATTATTTTGAACATGCCCCTTTCAATTAGTGATTCAATTACACAGAATCAGCAGCATGCATGTCATGACTGTTGGGTCTGTTGGATTTCTATTACTCTACTACACCTGCTAGTAAATTATTTGCCATGTAAAAATATAATTTCTACCAAAAACAGTGATTGATCAGGTTAGTGATGTCTGACAACTATTATTTTGAACACAACTGTATACGGAAGATAAGCATTTTGCTTCCAGTCCTCATTTTTATAACCCCATGGCGAGTGATGAGTGACATATACTCACATAGATCTCAACTGCACTGCAGGAGGGCAAGAAGGTTTGTGTGTGTGTGTGTGTGTGTGTGTGTGTGTGTGTGCTGACAGGAACCCTTGTGACACCCAGAGACCACTCTTTTCCCAGTGGAATGTCTCACCTGGCAACACTGAAATATTGAGTAGTTTCCCAGAAGGATGGTGATCCACCCTCAATGATGTACAGTATGTGCTAATTATTAAATTGAAATGCTACGATATAATCTTTAAAAGGAAGGTTAAGCATAGCTATGCTAACAGACTTTTAGGCTTCATGCACAGGGCTGTAATAAAATGACTGATCATAAACACAGGATCTTGAAAGGTCTACATACAAATCACAAGTGCATGCTCTTACATGCATACAGGTACATAAGCATACACATGTGCTTATATGC
Organism: Staurois parvus; assembly: GCF_062004578.1. NCBI lineage: Eukaryota > Metazoa > Chordata > Amphibia > Anura > Ranidae > Staurois > Staurois parvus. Next base: position 5,846,609 of record NW_028317813.1, read on the forward strand.
ATAACATTTCTCTTTTTTGCAAACTAAGATTTAAATGAAGCATATTTCCATATACAAGCGTTTACACGCATATATGCATAAATGGTTGACCCCAGATGCAGATTTTAAAACTCAGAATTTATACATTGGAAAGTAGAACATTTTGTTTAGAGCCGTGTACATGAGCCCCAAAGGAACTACTCACAATATAAAATACATACAGTGCTTTGAAAAAGTATTTGTACCCCTTGACATTTTCCACATTTTGTCATGTTACAACCAAAACTGGAAATGTATTTTATTGGGATTTTATGTGATAGACCAGCACAAAGTGGCACATAATTGTGAAGTGTAAGGAAAATGATAAATGATTTTCAAAATTTGTTACAAATAAATATCTAAAAAGCGTGGCATGCATTAGTATTCAGCCCCCTTTACTCTGATACCCCTAACTAAAATCTAGTGGAACCAATTGCCTTTAGAAGTCACCTACCGTATTTTTCGCTCCATAAGACGCACTTTTTTCCCCCCAAAAAAGGGGGGAAAATGTCAGTGCGTCTTATGGAGCGAATATAGAGCGGCCGGTCCGGTATTTCCACTGCCGCCGCGTCAGAATACCGGGCCGGCCGCTCAGCTCTACAGCGGGACCTTATAGAGATGACTGCTGACCTTTGGGGAGGGAGGGGGAGCGGGTACCTGAATTTGACAGGTACCCGCTCCCACTTCCGTGGAGTTGTTCTTTCATCTTACCTGGTCCTCTATCCAGCGGCGCGGTCTTCCCGGCTTCTGTAGTGTGGGCATGACAGCCGGGTGCCAAGTGCGCATGCGCAAGAAGCGGTGCTTTTTGTGAATGGTAAGGTGGCACCTGGGACACATGACAGATCCCAGAAGCCGCCGGACCAATCACAAAGCGCAAGTGCTTCTCGCTCATGCGCACTGGGCACCCGGCTGTCATGCCGAGCGCCATTACAGAAGCCGGGAAGACAGCGCACGGCTGGATAGAGGAACAGGTAAGATGAAAGAACAACTCCACGGAAGTGGGAGCGGGTATCTGTGAAATTCAGGTACCCGCTCCCCACCTCCCCAAAGGTCAGCAGTCATCCCCTGTACTATCCACAGTCTCTGGTCATCCCTGTGCTGTCCGCAGTCTCTGGTCATCTCCTGTACTGTCCGCAGTCTCTGGTCATCTCCTGTACTGTGTCCGCAGTCTCTGGTCATCTCCTGTACTGTGTCCGCAGTCTCTGGTCATCTCCTGTACTGTGTCCGCAGTCTCTGGTCATCTCCTGTACTGTGTCCGCAGTCTCTGGTCATCTCCTGTACTGTGTCCGCAGTCTCTGGTCCATCTCCTGTACTGTGTCCGCAGTCTCTGGTCATCTCCTGTACTGTGTCCGCAGTCTCTGGTCATCTCCTGTACTGTGTCCGCAGTCTCTGGTCATCTCCTGTACTGTGTCCGCAGTCTCTGGTCATCTCCTGTACTGTGTCCGCAGTCTCTGGTCATCTCCTGTACTGTGTCCGCAGTCTCTGGTCATCTCCTGTACTGTGTCCGCAGTCTCTGGTCATCTCCTGTACTGTGTCCGCAGTCTCTGGTCATCTCCTGTACTGTGTCCGCAGTCTCTGGTCATCTCCTCTACTATGTCCGCAGTCTCTGGTCATCTCCTGTACTGTGTCCGCAGTCTCTGGTCATCTCCTGTACTATGTCTGCAGTCCATTAGTTCAGAATTTTTTTTTCCTGTTCTCTGCCTCTAAAACCTAGGTGCGTCTTATGGTCAGGTGCGTCTTATGGAGCGAAAAATACGGTAATTAGTAAAAAGAGTCTCAGAATAAATACAGCTGTTCTGTGAAGCCTTCAGTTGTTTGTTACATAGTTACATAGTTAGTTAGTCTGGCTGAAAAATCCAGGTCAGGTCAACCACCATTAAAAAAAAAAATCCAGGTCCAGGTTAACCACCATTAAAAAAAAAAAAAGTTATAATCCTATACCCACAGTTGATCCAGAGGAAGGCAAAACAAAAACAGCAAAGCACGATCCAATTTGCTCCTGCAGAGAAAAAATTCCTTCCTGATCCCCCGAGAGGCAATCGGATATTCCCTGGATCAACTTTACCTATAAATATTAGTGTCCAGCTATATTCTGTGTATTTTTTAAAGCAATCCACTGAGCTGGCCAGAACCAACTCTTGAGAGAGTCTATTCCACATTTTCACAGCTCTCACTGTGAAGAAACCTTTCCGTGTTTGGAGATTACATTTCTTTTCCTTCAGACGTGCCCCCTTGTCCTCTGTGATGACCTCAGGGTGAATAGCTCTACACAGAGTTCACTATATGAACCACTGATGTATTTATACATGTTGATCATATCCCCCCTTAATCTCCTCTTCTCAAGAGAGAATAAATTCAGTTCCTCTAATCTTTCCTCATAGCTGATCTCCTCCATGCCTCTTATCAGTTTGGTTGCCCTTCTCTGTACTTTCTCCAGTTCCACAATGTTCTTTTTGTGAATTGGTGCCCAAACCTGAACTGCATATTCCAGATGAGTTCTTACTAATGATTTGTACAGGGGTAAAATAATATCTCTCTCTCTGGAGTCTATACCTCTTTTAATACAAAATAATAATAATGTTAGAGAACATTAGTGAACAAACAGCACCATGAAGGCCAAGAAACACACCAGACAGATCAGGGATAAAGTTGTGGAGATGTTTAAAGCAGCGTTAGGTTATAAAAAAGGGGAGCATTAATCAAAGAAGCAGCCAAGAGGTCCATAGTAACTCTGGAGGAGCTGCAGAGATCCATAGCGCAGGTGGGAGAATCTGTCCACAGGACAACTATTAGTTGTGCACGCCACAAATCTGGCCTTTATGGAAAAGTGGCAAGAAGAAAGCCATTGTTGAAAGAAAGCCATTAGAAGTCCGGTCTGCAATTTACGAGAAGACATGTGAGGGACACAGCAAACATGTGGAAGAAGGTGCTCTGGTCAGATGAGGCCCAAATTTAACTTTTTAGCCTAAAAGAAAAACGCTATGTGTGGCGGAAAACTAACACTGCACATCACCCTGAACTCACTATCCCCACCATGAAACGTGGTGGTGGCAGAATCATGTTGTGGGGATGCTGTTCTTCAGCAGGGACAGGGAAGCTGGTCAGAGTTGATGGGAAGATGGATGGAACCAAAGACAGGGCAATCTTAGAAGAAAACCTGTTAGAGTCTAAAAAAGACTTGAGATTGGGATGGAGGTTCACCTTCTAGCAGGACAACAACCCTAAACATACAGCCAGAGCTACAATGGAATGGTTTAGATCAAAGCATATTCATGTGTTAGAATGGCCCAGTCAAAGTTCAGATCTAAATCCAATTGAGAATCTGTGGAAAGACTTGAAAATTGCTGTTCACAGATGCTCTCCACCCAATCAGACAGAGCTTGAGCTATTTTGCAAAGAAGAATGAGCAAAAATTTCACTCTCTAGATGTGCAAAGCTGGTAGAGACATACCCAAAAAGATTTGCAGCTGTAATTGCAGTTAGCGGTGGTTCTACAAAGTATTGACTCAGGGGGGCTGAATACAAACGCATGCCACACTCTTCAGATATTTATTTGTAAAAACTTTTGAAAACCATTTATCACTTTCCTTCCACTTCACAATTATGTGCCACTTTGTGTTTGTCCATCACATAAAATCCCAATAAAATACATTTACGTTTTTGTTTGTAACATGACAAAATGTGGAAAATTTCAAGTGGTACGAATACTATTTCAAGGCACTGTATAGTGACATAGAATCCAGTTATTTACATATTTCAGTGATATATATCAAGATAACTTTAAACAACTGTCACATTTTTAAGGCCATACACACATGGTGACACTGTACTACTTGTGGGGGGTGATGAAGATTTTTTTTTTCTTTTACACTGATTGCTTTTACACCCATAAAGTCTGTAAAAGCAATAATTTCTCCTTCTCTCTGTCTGTATTCTTGCAGCCTTTGAGAACTACTGTGTGAGCTGTGATTGGTCACAGCTTGTCACAGGTACAAGGCTGCTGTGATCATTCACAGATTTCACAAGTAGTAAGCAATGATGTCAGAAGTGACATCTTGCTTACTACTCTGCCTGTGATCATTATCGGGACCTCGCACAGAGGTCCCGTACGACGATCGGTGTTCCACTGTGTCCGGAGGACACAGCGGGCACTGGATCATGGTGCTGTGCGCTCCCAGGGAGCGCGCACAGTCCATAATGGCAGGTGCCATTATGGACGGCAACCCGCCCCTGGACTGCCACCGTCCGGCCGTTTATATACAGCGGCCGGACTGCAAGTGGTTAAAAGAATTCTCTATCTGTCTCCAAAGATGTTATAAAATTCATTAGGGTACACTATTGTAGGAATGAGTAATTGTTAGTCAGACTATAACGGCACTGAAAATGGCCTGTAGGAAGGGGGTCTTGAGGTGGTTAACCATTTAATCAGGTCTAAAGTGATTGTTAGTGCACATAGAATCCCCCATCCTCTCACCACCTCTCTACATAACCTTTATGTAGCTGCCCTAGTAGGAAAGTGACAGCACTGAGCCTGCTGGCATTGCTGACATTACCAAGATGGTAGCACCCAGCAAAAGTCTCAGGGCTTATGGATGTCTGCACAAAGGAGCCATTTTTAAGTAAATAAAATACACATGTGCAGTATACATATAATCTTATGGAAAGACTTATCTTCAAATGCCAATCTGGTCTAACCCAAACCTTTCTGTAATTGGCCAGCCTAATGATAATATTGCTAAAATGTGTTCATTCCTTGCTATCTCTCACATGACTGATGTATCATTGTAATTTGGAGATGTTTCATGCAGCCACCAAACAGATTCCAGCCTGCCTTGGTAACTTTAGAGTGGTTGTAAAGACTCAGGATTTTTTATTTCTATGCATCTATTTTAATGCAGGTACTTATATAGCGCCATCAATTTACGCAGCGCTTTACACATTGTACATTCACATCAGTCCCTATCTCTCAAGGGGCGTACAATCTAAGGTCCCTAACTTACATTCATACATTCATATACTAGGGCCAATTTAGACAGGATCCAATTAACATGTTTTTGGAGTGTGAAAGGAAACCGGAGTACCAGAGAAAACCCACACAGGCACAGGGAGAACATGCAAACTCCAGGCAGGTGGTGCCGTGGTTGGGATTCAAACCAGCGACCCTAGTACTGCCAGGAGGAAGTACTAACCATTTAGCCACTGTGCTGCCCAAAAAGGTAAAAAAACCTTCTGTGTGCAGCAGTGCCCCCAGCCCCCTCAATACTTACCCGAGTCTCATCGCGATTCAGCGATGTGATCAACAGCCTCAGCTGTCCCCGGTCTCTGCCTCCTCATTGGTTGAGACAGCAAGCAAGAGCCATCGGCTGTCAATCACAGCCAGTCAGCCAATGAGAAAAGAGGGGTGGGGCCAAGCCGCAGCTCCATGTGTTAATAGACACACAGAGTAGGTGCCCCCATAGTAAGCTGCTTGCAGTGGGGGCATCCGATAGGAGGGAGGGTCCAAGAGAGCCTGCGGGGGACCCTAGAAGAGGAGGATCCGGGCTGCTCTGTGCAAAACTACTGCACACAGCAGGTAAGTATAGCATGTTTGTTATTTTCCACAAAAAAAAGAACCTTTAGAATCCCTTTAATCTAATTGGTGATATATCAGGCAAAAGGAGTAGTTCTACAACATGGGTGTCAAACTGGCGGCCCTCCAGCTGTTACCAAACTACAAGTCCCATGAGGCATTGCAAAATTGACATATAAAAGCTTGACTCCCAAAGGCAGAGGCATGATGGGACTTGTAGTTTCACAACAGCTGGAGGGCTGCCAGTTTGACACCCCTGTTCTACAACAAAGGCATGTAATGTCTCTTCTGTAATAAAATACACTTACCTGTCTGTTCTAAGCAGGGACGGACTGACCATTCGAGCACTCGGTAGGGGGCCCCATGAAATGCTCCCGGTACCTTTTTTTATAGGCTTTTTTGAGTGTGGGCAAGGACACAGGGGCCCTATGATCCCCTATTGCCTGGGGGCCCCATGAGTTGTCAGTCCGCCCCTGGTCCCCTGGTTCTAAGTGTCCCCAGAATGTAAACTGAGCTGCGCATGAGCAGCTCAGCTCACAGAGCCCTACCCGATCCTCAGTGTGCATGTGCAGTGACATCATCCTGCACCGTCCAATGGATGTGGCTGAAAACTGGCACACAAGGGCAGATGTCAGTAATGGAGAGGGACAATTCCCTCAGAAGAAAGGTGAGTATAAAAGCTGCCTTTAGTTCTGCTTTAACTCAAATTAAAATCAGGTGTTTGCCCTGCCAGATAAAGCTGTACTATGTAAATCCCAAAAATGGATGGACACAAATAATAATCCTTGGTAAATAAAAGTGCTAATTAGATGTATGTCATCAGTATATTTAGCTGTTTTACTGCAATTCAGACAAAAAAGGGTGAAGTACCATGAAAATCAGTTGTTTCTTTTGTTTATACCAGTAGGCCCTGAATGTCTACCTAGTTGTTAAATATATCACCCAAGTTTGAGAATATAATCTCTTTTAACAGCAGATAATCACTGTTGTGGGCACTTCACCGATAATAGCCACCTTTCTAGGGTGCATTATGTGCATGCATTGGTATTCAGGTGTCTCCAGTAGCCGAACATTAGACAGGCTAGAGGTCATAACCTGCAGTCAGTGCCAAAGGAAGAGACAGAAGTGCACTCAGAAGGTGCTGACAAAAGTCATTGCCAGGAATAACCAGAGCCACATTTTAAAGCCAGAGCAAGGGGCAAACATGTGTTCAGAAAATACAGAAGATAAGACAGGTGGAATTGTAGCAATGTCAGGACAAGCAAAGTCAGCAATTGAAATCAACATGAAATGCAAAAAAGAGTTATCCTCACAATATGACTAAAACTATGACTGGCAACTTGTGAAAATATCAAAAGTTAGCACTGCACTACCCTGTAAAGATTTCAATATCTGTCAAACATATGTGCAAAATAATATGCAACGTGTACAAACTTAACACTACTAAAATAAATAAATGCACTGTATACAATACGTATAAGCATAACTCAATCAATCAATAAAATTCAGTGTGTATGATCAATGCGCAACCAACAAATATGTGCAATATCTATGAAAAAAGTCAGTGCACATTCATAAATAGTCAGACAGCCACATTGTGATAACTTGATTCAAATAACCAATACATTTTTTTATTATTTTTATTACTTTTTATTTATTATACTTTTTATTATTTCTTATTTTCTTCCACCAACACCAATGTGAAATCCACCACCATGAAATACTAAATGAACTCACCAAGAGTAAATGTTGGTGTGTTTGACTGCTTCAGCTTCACCCCATAGCAGAAATACTGCTACAGGGCAGCAGCTGTGCGCAAAATCACATATATATATACAGTCAGGTGCATAAATATTGGGACATCGACACAATTCTAACATTTTTGGCTCTATACACCACCACAATGGATTTGAAATGAAACGAACAAGATGTGCTTTAACTGGAGACTGTCAGCTTTAATTTGAGGGTATTTATATCCAAATCAGGTGAACGGTGTAGCACATCTTGTTCATTTCATTGTTTAAAGCACATCTTGTTCATTTCAAATCCATTATGGTGGTGTATAGAGCCAAAAATGTTAGAATTGTGTCGATGTCCCAATATTTATGGACCTGACTGTACGTGATTTTGCATTTCTGGGTAGGGGGCGCGCGTCATGCACACACACGCCCTACCTACACCGCCATTCGCAGCTGCGGCTGTCAATCACCGGGTCCCAGCCGGTGATTACTCTCCAGCGCCCGGTGATTGCCGAGGATCTCCAACGGGGGAGAGAACTGTTAGTAAACAAAACAGTTCTCCTCCCTGTCAGTTCCTGCACACTGCTTTGCATGGCTGTGCACAGCATAGCCATGCAAAGCAGTGTGCTTATAGTCAAGCACAAGCACAGCACACAGCTCCTACACACTGGTTTGCATGGCTCTGCATAGCAGAGCCATGCAAAGCAGTGTGCATACAGTTGAAAGCACACACACAGTCCACAGTAAAACAGCACACAATTAACCCTTTCATCGCTCCACGTGTTAACCCCTTCATGCCCAGTGTCATTAGTACAGTGTCATTGCTTTTTATTAGCACTGATCACTGTATTGGTGTCACTGGGGATGTCAGTGACACCAAGTCAGTTCCCTCCAGTGTCAGAATGCCTGCCACAGTGCCACAGTCCCAGTGCTGATTACTAGTAAAAATTAAAAATATAATTAAAAAATAGCCCAGTATATACTGTATACCGCCATTTGTAAATGCTATAACTTTCACGTAAACCAGTTAATTTACGCATATTGGGATTTTTTTTACCAAAGATGTAGCAGAATACATTTTGGCCTAAATTTATGAGGAAATTGGATTTTTTTACTGGACATGTTTAATACCAAAAAGTCAAAAATATTGTTTTTTTTTTTTCAAAATTTTCAGTCTTTTTTTTTTTTAGCACAAAAAAAAACCGCACAGGCGATCAAATACCACCGAAAGAAATCTCTATTCGTGGGGAAAAAAGGTTGTAAATTCACCTTTTAGAAAAAAAATAATACATGCACATTTTTTTGCACGTAAAAAAATGTTCATTTATTATTTTTGTCTGCAGGAGCATAGAAAGCATTGCACCAGAAATCAGCAGATCGCTGGTGTCATGCAGATCTCCTGCAGAACTATAAGTATATCTGCTTGCCGCACCGGATGTATGAGCAAGCAGATATACTGACAGGAAGAGTGAATGAACTACCATGGTGCTTCACAGTGCTGTGTTGGTTCATTGAGGACTACAAGCTGACAGCCACTAAGGCTGCCGGGACTTGTAGTCTCTCATTCATAGATAACTGCGAATGAACGATGCAGCAGTGTGGGTGGAGCCCCGCATGACCACGTTTTTTAAGAATTTGACAGCTAGTGAGAGGGAGAAGATTCCCTGGTAGCTGTCAAAGCAGGGAGCGGGGGCCGGGGGCCGGTCTGATCGTAACATTTACATGTTATACCCTGAATATGGGAGTATCATTTAAGACCAGCATGAAGCACATTCCCCTCTAGGAGTAATAATTTGCAGACCCAGCAAGATCTGACAATCACCTGTATAGTATGCAGTGCCACAATCACCAATTTTTTATGAGGGAGGAGGAGAGAAAAAAACTCGCATAGCATAGGATCCTTAAAACATTTCTTTTATTTTTTAAAATTAGTACACTCACATTATGATGTGTCTCCACTGACACAAGTAAACAGGCATAAAATTGAACTGTATAGAACACAAAGGTGCGGCGCTACAGATAAATTAATAAAATAAAAGTCCAATAGTGTCCAGCATAAATAAAAATAAATGCCTTTATAATAAAATATATGGATATCAAATAAATTCCCCAAAAAATTCCAATAGACTGGGAGAGTCCACCATCACCAATGTCATGTTTCACATGACTCTCATTTTGACTATCATATGCCTTTAAGTGTTTCTATATTTGTGCATGCTCCTCCCTTTCCTTTGGTTTAGTTAATGCTGTATAGATAGCCCTCCCCCTTTCCCAGAGATGCATTTCAGCTCTAGCCTCATGTCATGAAGTAGATCACATTATGATCTTTTGACCTATTGAATGTTCATTGTTGTAAGATTCTCTCAGTTTATGGAATAAACTTCACAAGATCTACAAGATGTCTTATCGATTGAGTCACTGACTGTGTTATCCAACTGAGGTTGAAGTTATCGCTATCTCATCACAACTGTAAGTTACAGAGATCACACTATCAATGCTTAGAGAGACAGAACAGTCAAAATATCAGTGGAATGCTTCATAGGATCCTGGCTAGTCAAAAGATCTGTGGAAGGCTTCATAGAATCCTTGCTAGCTACAATACACAGTGAGATGTTATATTGATACTGGATATAACAGCTATAGAGAGTGCAGCCATCTCTACACAAGTCTATACATGTCTCCAAGTATATCCCAGCATAACACTCATCAGTGTCAGGACAAATTATTGATGTGAATGTTTTACAACTGCAAGTTTATACACTGCATCTGTATGCATTACCACATGGATTGTGTGTGAACCAGGGGCGGACTGACAATTTGAGCACTTGGGCACTGCCCGAGGGCTCGGGGTCAGTAGGGGGTCCCATGAAATGCCCCTGGTACCTTTTATAGGCTTTTTTTGAATGTGGGCAAGGACACGGGCCCCATGATCCCCTATTGCCCGGGGGCCCCATGAGTTGTCAGTCTGTTCCTGGTGTGAACTTATAAGAAAGAAAAAGAAAACCTTTGTGCAATCATTGCCTAGGAAACCTGAACTCACCCACAGAAAAAGTAATACATTTCTCTGTAAACTTTCTATCAACCCCTCTCCTTGCTAACATGATGTTTCAGGAAAGTAATATACAGTCTGGGGAAACTAATACATGACCACAATCAGAGCTTCATCCAGAGCAAGATTTAGATAAAAGAGAAAAACGCTTAAGAAATCCAACCTGGAAAGTGCAAGAAAATCCTGATGCTGACAAGTTAGAATTGCTGTCTAATATTAATGACTTATGGTCTAGTACTGTTAAATGCACGTCTGCTCTCTCCCAACAATCTCATGAGCCAATACGACTAGAGGGCGCTATCCAGCAATTGAATGTTGCTTATGAGAATTATCAAAGTCTGTGTGTTAAATATATTGCTCTATTAAAGCGGTACAACACTCAAAGGTCATTGTTAGAATTAATGAGTTTTGAGGAGCTCAATCTTGAAAGAGACAATTTAGTGGTGCGAACAAAGACAAAAGGCAGAAGTGAGAATAACACAGGTACATGAATCCAGATCTTATCGCTCTTCATCTACTAGATTCTCCTCAAGATCTTGCAAATCCATACATACAAGGTCTTCTACACTCAGTCAACAACTAATAAAAGCCCGTGTTGATGCTGAAGCTTCTAAAATTCAGGCAGCTTTCGCCCAAAAGAAACCAGAATTGGAGGCTCAGGCCGCAGAAATGGAGTGTCACGGTGTAAGGTCAGGTTCAGAGACCAGTTGCTATAGCAGTAAAAGGCTTACCTGGAACCAGCAGGATAGGTACACCAGCGGATCCCCCTGGGAATGACGCAGGCTCACCTGAGGTGCGGGGTCTAAGTATTAACCGGTATTCACCAGAGCTCCTAATGGTGGAGATGGATTGGGCTGCGTGTTAATACCAGGTCGCAGATCTCAGGATCACACCTCCAGGGAATGAGCAGACTGGGAACCAATAGCGGATCAACAGGTTAGGGATCAGACGAAAGCAGAGTCGGTCACAAGCCAAGGGTCGGTCACAAATGGTAGCAGATCAATCGTAGTACGTTAGGATGAGACGAAATCGTGGTCAGGAACAAGTCAAAGATCAGTAGCGGAGGTGTAGACAGCAGCAGGAACAGTAGCGGGATATTGGCTGGAAAGGCACAATAATCTGGCAAGGAGGAAGTCCAAGGACATGGCTTATATAGGAAGTTCATGGGAGGAGCAAGGAGTTCAAGGTTCAAGAGCAAACAAAGCACAAGGCAGGATTATCCAATAGATGAGGAAAAGTGTTGTCCAGCATCCTAGGTAGCTCAGTGAGTAGAGTTACTGCCTGACACTAGTAGAAGTCCCAGGTTCAAGTCCAGGCCCTGACAGTACTCCCCTCCTCCCAGGACGTCCTCTGGACGTCTTAGGACTAGGCTTGTGTGGAAACCTCTGGTGGAATTCTCTTGTTAGTCTAGGAGCATGAACATTCTCCTCAGGCTCCCAAGAATTTTCTTCTGGTCCATATCCTTCCCATTGAACCAGATACTGTAACTTATTCCTAAAGATCCTGGAATCAAGGATTTTCTCCACCACAAATTCTTCTTCACCCTGTACCTCAACAGGTGGAGGAGGTGGAAAAATTCTTCCAGGGAAAGGATTTTCCTGAAACGGTTTGAGTAGCGATATATGAAAAACAGGGTGAATCCTCATACTATCTGGAAGCTGTAAGCGGAAGGTGACTGGGTTGATTTGGGCAGAAATCCGAAAAGGACCCACAAACTTTTGACCCAACTTAGCAGATGGCACCTGGACCTTCAAATTCTTTGTTGATAACCAAACTTTTTCACCCACATGAAACGTAGGAAGTGTTCTCCGGTGTCTGTCTGCAGCCTTTTTGTAATACTCCTGAGCTTCCCTCAAAGTCTCAATCAATTTCTCTTGAATCTCCTGCAATGTAGTTAGTCTATTGGTAACAGCAGGGATTGGAGTTGTGATAGGGAGATCAGGAATAAAAACTGGATGGTAACCGGCGTTTAAGTAAAAAGGACTTTGAGAGGTGGAACTATGTTTAGAATTGTGGTATGCAAACTCTGCAGTGGGAAGACAGTCCACCCAGTCATCCTGAAGATAAGTGACAAAGCATCGAAGATACTGTTCCATTGTTTGATTAGTTCTCTCAGTCTGACCATTAGACTGGGGATGAAAAGCAGAGGACAGGTTAATTGTAACACCTAAGGCTGAGCAAAAACTTCTCCAGAATTTCGAAGTAAACTGCACACCTCTGTCAGACACCGCATCATCAGGGATTCCATGCAGTTTAAATATTTCTCGAACCATCAGTTCAGCAGTCTGTTCGGCAGTGGGCACCCCCTTAACTGGAACAAAATGGGCCATTTTAGTGAGACGGTCAACCACTACCAAAATGGTGGTCATTCCTTTTGAGGGAGGTAAATCCACCACAAAATCCATAGAAATAGACCCCCATGGTCTTGATGGAACAGGGAGTGGCTGAAGCAACCCCAAAGGGGAGGCTCGGGGAATCTTATTGCATGCACAGGTCAAGCATGAGATCACATAGCGTTTGACATCTTTCTTGTACCCCGGCCACCAAAAGGAACGTGATAATAGTTCTTCGGTCTTAGCGACTCCAAAATGCCCAGCAAGTTTGGAATCATGAACCAACTTGAGAGCTTCCACCCGAACAGATTCAGGTACATAAAGATGATGTCCTTGAATCCAAAAGTCATTCTTATAAGTCAGGTTAATGTCCGTAGGTGGATGATTGAGAAGTGGGTCATTCTCATACCCCTCTTTAAGAAGATTCAAGAATGCCTTAGGACTTGTGGCCCCTAGAAAGTTCTTTTGAGGCAGGATTGTGCATTCAGAAGTGTTCTCCTGGAGAGGCCCAGGCGACATTCGTGATAAGGCATCAGCCTTTCCGTTTCTTGACCCAGGTCGATATGAGATAATAAAATTGAACCTGGAAAAGAACAGTGACCAACGTGCTTGTCTAGAAGACAATCTCTTGGCAGAACGGATGAATTCTAGATTTTTATGATCCGTGAAGACAGTCACAGGATGCTTAGCCCCTTCCAACAGATGCCTCCATTCGGAAAAGGCTTCCTTAATTGCCAGCAACTCCTTATTCCCAATGTCATAATTCCTTTCAGCAGATGACATCAAACGAGAAAAATAAGCACAGGGATGAAGCTGCATTTTTTCTCCTCGTCGCTGAGAAATGATAGCTCCCACGGCGGAGTCTGAGGCATCCACTTCCACAATAAAAGGTAGCTCAGGATGTACCAATATTGGTGCAGATGTGAAGAGAGTCTTTAGCTTACTAAAAGCAGTTTGTGCCTCAGTTGACCATGCAAAGGGCACTCCTTTCTTTGTCAGCTGTGTAATTGGTGCTATTACCTTAGAGAAGTTTCTTATGAATTTCCTATAAAAGTTAGCAAATCCAATAAATCGTTGTATTTCCTTAATGTTTCCAGGGGCAGTCCAATCCACCACTGCCTTGATCTTTTCAGGATCCATGCTCACTCCTTCTGAAGAAACGATATATCCCAAGAACTGGATCTGGGCTCGTTCAAACTCACACTTCTCCAGTTTGATGTAAAGTCGGTTCATCCTTAACCTTTTGAATACAGTGCAGACATGCTTGCGATGCTCCACCAGGTTGTCCGAAAAGATGAGGATATCGTCCAGATAAGCAATAACAAACTGGTCCAACAAATCTCGAAACACATCCTTTATGAAGTGCTGAAAAGTCGCGGGAGCATTACATAGGCCAAAAGGCATAACTAGGGACTCAAAGTGTCCATATCTGGTTCTAAAGGCAGTCTTCCATTCGTCGCCTTGACGCATGCGTACCAGGTTATATGCCCCCCGTAAGTCAAGTTTTGTGAAGACTTTGGCAGAGCGGAGTCTTTCCAACATCTCTGCGATTAAAGGGAGTGGGTAACGGTTTTTAACAGTGATTTTATTCAAGCCCCTAAAATCAATGCATGGACGCAAGGTGGAGTCCTTTTTCTCAACAAAGAACAGGGCTGCTCCTGCAGGAGATGTTGAGGGTCTGATAAAGCCCTTCTCCAAATTCTCATCAAGCCACTCCCTTAGCACCTTTAACTCAGGTTCTGATAAATTGAAAATGCGGCTGAATGGTATTTCTGCTCCTGGAAGCAGTTCAATGGGACAATCGTATGGACGATGAGGAGGTAGTTGATCCGCATTTTTCTTATCACAGACGTCTCGAAACTCATGGTATTGTGGAGGCAGATTGTCATATGACTGTGTAGTTACCATATCAGCCTGTGATTTCCTGATTGGTAGACAACTTGTAGCACATGGTTTCCTACAATGTTCCTCACAATGGGGGGATGTAAAATTTATGGTCCGTGCTCCCCAGTTGATGAAGGGATTATGGGTAGAAAACCAAGGGATGCCCAGGATGACAGGAAATTTAGGTGATGTAATCAGCTGAAAGCTGATGGTCTCAAAATGGTCAGCCTGAAATTGGAGTACATGAGTAACTGATCCTGATGATAAAGGTGAACCATCAACTGTCTCCATATCAATAGGGGCAGATTTGTTTCTCCTGAGAATATTATTATTGTGGGCAAACTCTATGTCCATAAAGTTTCCCCCAGCCCCAGAGTCCCCACAGTATAAACATAAATTCTCCAAACGTCTTCTCTCCTTCTCTTGAGTAGAAATTGATCTTTTAACAGTATCTACTTGCATAGGTTCAGGTGTGTTATAATCTGAAGAAATGTTTAAATCCTTCTGACTGAACTGATTAGCAGAAAAACGCATGCCACCATTACTTCCCAATCTCTCCTTTCTGTCAGTCTCTGGTCAATCCGAATGCATAATTGGATGAACTCCTCAAGATCGTTAGGAGTCTCTACTCTGGCGAGCTCATCCTTCACCTGTTCAGAGAGCCCCTGCCGGAACTGACTCTTTTGCGCTGCTGGGTTCCAGGTGGTGTCTGAGATCCTGCGTCAAAATTCAGTTGTATACTCCGCAACAGGGCGTCGACCCTGCCTCAAACTATGCAGCTTTGCTTCAGCGGTAGCGCAGCGGTTGGGATCATCAAAGACCTGGTTCATTGCAGTCACAAAAGTCGCAAAACTGTTTAACATTGCATTATTTTGCTCTATATAGGGAGAGGCCCAAGCTAGGGCTTCCTCAGTCAGGAGGTTTATAACAAACAATACCTTCTGCCTCTCAGTATTAAATGCAGCAGGTTGCATCTGGAAATAAATGCGGCATTGGTTAAGGAAACCCCTGTAGTGGCGGCGGTCTCCATTGAACTTGAGTGGCAGAGGCATGTGTGTATTAGCAACATCGCGGGAGCACATGTCCAGCAATCGTGTCTGCAGAGCATGGATCTCTTCCTGTTGCCCCTCTACTACACTTTGCAGTTCAGCAAATTTCTTTTGGTAGGTAACACCAAACTCTTGTAGCTCTGAAATTTGCTGCCTGACAGGAGCCATGGCATTTGCTATAGCGGCCTCCATGTGTGGGCCAGATTATTCTGTCATGGTGTAAGGTCAGGTTCAGAGACCAGTTGCTATAGCAGTAAAAGGCTTACCTGGAACCAGCAGGATAGGTACACCAGCGGATCCCCCTGGGAATGACGCAGGCTCACCTGAGGTGCGGGGTCTAAGTATTAACCGGTATTCACCAGAGCTCCTAATGGTGGAGATGGATTGGGCTGCGTGTTAATACCAGGTCGCAGATCTCAGGATCACCCCACCAGGGAATGAGCAGACTGGGAACCAATAGCGGATCAACAGGTTAGGGATCAGACGAAAGCAGAGTCGGTCACAAGCCAAGGGTCGGTCACAAATGGTAGCAGATCAATCGTAGTACGTTAGGATGAGACGAAATCGTGGTCAGGAACAAGCCAAAGATCAGTAGCGGAGGTGTAGACAGCAGCAGGAACAGTAGCGGGATATTGGCTGGAAAGGCACAATAATCTGGCAAGGAGGAAGTCCAAGGACATGGCTTATATAGGAAGTTCATGGGAGGAGCAAGGAGTTCAAGGTTCAAGAGCAAACAAGGAACAAGGCAGGATTATCCAATAGATGAGGCAAAGTGTTGTCCAGCATCCTAGGTAGCTCAGTAAGTAGAGTTACTGCCTGACACTAGTAGAAGTCCCAGGTTCAAGTACAGGCCCTGACATGGAGGCTCGAGCCGCACATAAGAAAGCAGAAATGGAGGCGCAGGCTGCACAAATGGAGGCTCAGGCCACACATCAGAAAGCAGAAAGAGAGGCTCAGGCCACACAAATGGAGGCTCAGACTGCACATCAGAAAGCAAAAATAGAGGCTCAGGCCGCACAAATGGAGGCTCAGGCTGCACATCAGAAAGCAGAGAAAGAAGCTGAAGCCACACATCAAAAGGCAGAAATTGAAGTTTTGGAAAAACAATGTGAGCATGCCACAGCCATGGCACTCAGTTGTATCTTATGTCTCAGATTCTTCACACACCTCTCCAGAACATCAACTCCCTGTCACAGCAGCCAAAGTACTCCATCAAAGTCTCTTCTCTGCACCTACCGTATCTCAAGATGATTTGCCCTTATATCCTCCAATACATCATTACATTACATCGAGTTAATATAGCGCCAAAGGGTTTACTCAGTGCTGTACAATAGAGGGGGGAACAATACATGAAACAGTACAGCAACTACAAACAGCACACGAGGGGTTAGAGGGCCCTACTCTTTCGAGCTTACAGTCTAGGAGGGAGGGGGTAGTGGTACAAGAGGAAGTGGCTGTGGGGGATGGAGTGGTAGGAGGAATGAAGGAGAACGGCAGTTAGGTGAGGGTGGGGTAGGCTTCCCTGAAGAGGTGGGTTTTCAGGGAGCGCCTGAAGGTGAGGAGGGAAGGTGACAGTCTGATGGATTGGGGTAGTGAGTTCCAGAGGATGGGGGAGGACCTGGAGAAGTCTTGCAGACGTGCGTGGGAGGAGGAGACCAGGGGGCAAGATAGAAGGAGGTCCTGTGAAGAGCAAAGGGTACGGGTGGGGTGACACCTGGGAATCAGGTTGGTGAGGTAGTTAGGGGCAGTGTTGTGAATGGCTTTGTAGGTCAGAGTGAGTAGTTTGAATTTGATGCGTTGGGCGATAGGGAGCCAGTGGAGGGATAGGCAGAGGGGGGTGGCAGAGGTGGAGCGGTTGGTGAGGTGGATGAGTCTAGCCGCTGAGTTCAGGATGGTCTGAAGCGGGGAGAGCCTGCACTGGGGTAGGCCGGTGAGGAGGGAGTTGCAGTAGTCGGGGCGTGAGATAATCAGGGAGTGTACGAGTATTTTAGTGGTGTCTGGGGTAAGGAAGGTGCGTATCTTGGCGATGTTGCGAAGGTGGAGCCTGCATGTGTTTGTAAGTGATTTGACATGAGGTTGGAAGGAGAGGTTTGAGTCCAGAATGACGCCAAGGACTTTGGCTTGCGGGACGGGATTGATGGTGGTGTTGTTGGTAGTGATGGATAGGATGGGGGGGGGGCGCGGGCAGGGGGGAAGATGAGAAGCTCGGTTTTGGAGAGGTTAAGCTTGAGGAAATGGAGCAAAATCCAGTCAGAGATGTCGTTTAGGAGGTGAGTGATGCGGGCGGAGAATGTGGGGGTGAGGTGGGCGGTGGAGAGGTAAATTTGAGTGTCATCAGCGTAGAGGTGGTAGTTGAAGCCATGGGAGTGTATGAGTTTGCCAAGGGAGGAGGTGTAGATGGAGAAGAGAAGGGGTCCAAGGACAGAGCCCTGGGGGACCCCAACAGAGAGGGGGACGGAAGGGGAGGTGGCACCATTGTAGGAAACGCTGAAGGAGCATCGGGATAGGTAAGAGGAGAACAAGGAGAGAGCGGTGTCTCTGATGCCAAGGGAGAGTAGTTTATTAAGGAGGAGGGGGTGGTTGACTGTGTTGAAGGCCGTGGAGAGGTCCAGGAGGAGGAGAACAGAGTAGTCGTCTTTGGCTTTGGCGGTTAGTAGGTCGTTGGTGATTTTGAGGAGGGCGGTTTGGAGTGTAGGGGGCGGAAGCCAGACTGTAGTGGATCAAGGAGGTTGTTGTCAGTTAGGTGGGCGCTTAGGCGGTCGTAGACTAAGCGCTCAAGGAGTTTGGAAGTGAGTGGCAGCAGGGAGATGGGTCTGAGGTTGTTTGGGTCAGTGGGGTCCAGGGAGGGCTTTTTGAGTATGGGGGTGATGTGCGCATGCTTTAGGGGGGAGGGGAATACGCCGGTAGAGAGGGAGAGATTGAAGATGTGGGTGAGGGAGCAGATGAGGGGAGAGGGACCTCGGACCGGAGGAGTTGAGAGGGGATAGGGTCCAGGGGGCAGGTAGTGAGGCGGGCTTCTGAGAAGACCCTGGTGACTTCCTCAGTGGTAGCGGGGCTGAAGGAGTGCGGAGCTGGGGGGGGTTACGGTAAGCGGGGTCTTGGGTGTGGTGGGGGGCAGTGCGGTTGCGAGGTCAGAGGAGGGAAGAGATGAGGGGGAGATGGGGGGGGGAGGCTAGGTGGGGAGGTAGATTGCGAGTTGACTATGTCCTTACGGATTGCATCAATCTTGTTGTGGAAATGAGTGGCAATCTCGCGGGCGGTGAGTGAGGTACTGAGTGGAGGAGGGGGGGGGGGAGAGTAGGGATTTGAAGGTGGAGAAGAGTCGGCGAGGGCAGGAGGAGAGGGTGTTGATCAGGTTTATGAAGTAAGGCTGCTTGGCGGCATGGAGGGAGGAGGTGTAAGTGAGGAAGGATTTGTAAAGGAAGAATGCACGAGGGGACCTGGTCTTGCGCCATAGTCTCTCTAGCGCGCGACTGCGGCGTTTGAGGCATTTAGTGTGGTCATTCTGCCATGGTTGGAGCGGTCTGGGTTTGATGTAGCGTGTGGTTAGGGGTGCCAGAGAGTCTAGGGTAGCTGAAAGTGAGTCGTTGTACGTGGTGGTGGCTAGGTCAGGACATGTCAGTGGAAGGATGCTGTCATGTAGGCGGTCGGCAGCCGAGTGGAGGGGGGCCGGGTTCAGGTTGCGGAGGTTGCAGCTGGTGATGGTTTGGCGCTCTGGGGGGGGGTTAGGTGAAGGGGAGATGGAGAACGCAAGGAGGTGGTGGTCGGAGAGAGGGAAGGGGGTGTTAGTGAAATGGTTGAGGGTACAGAGGTGGGAGAAGACGAGGTCCAGGGTGTTCCCATTGATGTGGGTGGAGGATTGAGTGTGCTGTGTGAGCACGAAGGAGGAGGTTAGGTGGAGGAGTTGGGAAGTAGCCGGGCTGTTGTCGTTGATGGGGATATTGAGGTCCCCAAGGATGATGGTCGGTAGCTCAGAGGAGAGGAAGAAGGGAAGCCAGGCGGCGAAGTCATCCAGGAAGCGGGGTATAGATCCGGGAGGCCTGTAGATCACTGCGATCCTTAGGGGGGTGGGGGTGAAGAGCCGGATGCAGTGAGCCTCAAAGGAGGAGAAGGTTAGGGAGGGGGGGTTAGGGAAGCCCTGGAAGGTGCTCAGCGGTGATAGGAGCAGGCCGACACCACCACCTTTGTGACCGTTCAGTCTTGGTGAATGGGACCAGACGAGACCTCCATAGGAGAGTGCCGCAAGGGAGGTGGAGTCAGTGGCCTGTACCCAGGTTTCGGTGATGGCTAGGAGGTTGAGGGAGGTTGAGGGAGCGGGCATTCAGGAGTGCAACCGAGAGAGAGGGGATGGATGCAGGGAGGAGGGGCACAGGTATGAGGTTGAGGAGGTTACGGCGGCTGGCGGGAGCAGGGGGGTCCCTAGAGGAGGGGTGAGGTAGTGAGGGGCCAGGGTTCAGGGAGATGTCCCCAGCGGATAGGAGAAGGGTGAGGAAGGTGGCATGGTGATGGGAAGTGCAGGAGCGTGTGGGTCTGATAGTGGTGGCACGTGGGTCGACGGGGGAGTGGAGTAGCAGGAGGAGGTAGTGAGTGCCGTAGTGGGAGAGGGGAGAAGTGAAGGGGCAATGTAGAGCTGTTTTGGGGGGGTAGGCGGGTAGAGGGAGGCGATTTTTGGGATGGTGGAGAGGAAAACGAGGAGGAGGAGTGCAGGTGGCATGTTGGGGTGAGTGGAGTGATGGTCGGGTCAGGGGAGGTGAAGGAATACAGGTCGGGGCAAGGTGATGTGGGGAATCTGTATCACCGTGGAGGAGTCCATTTGAGTCCTTCTGTAGGGGGAGAGTGAGGGTGGAGGGCAGCAGCTGGCTGGCTGCAGTCTGTGGGTGCAGTATGCTGGCGTCCGTGGGTGCTGCGGCACGTCTTCAGTGGGTCCGGTGGTTCGGCGAGTGGAGGGGTTGTAGGGTGCGATGACTGGGGGTGTTGGTAGGTACGGCGACTGGTGATGCTGGCGGCTCGGTGACTGGAGATGTTGAGGCCAGGCGTCAGGTGCTGAGTGCTCGGCGTCGGGAGGCGCTGAAGGTGCTGAAGGGCGCAGCGTCAGGAGGTGTTGAAGGATCGTCGTCAGGGTCGAGCGGGGCGTCGCATTAGCGATCGTCGGCCCTACGTGGTTTGCGCTCCTCCGTGATTTGTTGCGGCCGGTAGGAGAGACCGTGACTTCAGGGGTCGTGGTGGGCCACAAGTTGCCGGGGCTTCGCCAGAGGGAATAGCGTGCCGGAGGGCAGGGTGGTGGGCTAGTGGTCCCTGGTGGGGTGGTTGGCTGGTACTCCCAGGTGGGGTGGTGGGCAGGCAATCCCTTGTGGGATGGTGGCCGTGCTATCCCTGGTGGGGTAGTAGCGATCCCTGGAGGGATAGTGGCTTAGGGTCCCTGGTGGTTTGGAGTTTCCGGTGGATGGTGGGATCCCTGAGTGTGACCCTGGTGGCTGGTGTGATGGTGGTTGGGCTCCCTGGTGGGTAGTGGGTGCCTCAGGTGGAGTACCTGGTGTCCTGGGTCCTGGAGCGTCGGGGTGGAGGTGGATGGTGGGATCCCTGAGTGTGTCCCTGGTGGCTGGTGGTATGATGGTGGTTGGGCTCCCTGGTGGGTAGTGGGTGCCTCAGGTGGAGTACCTGGTGTCCTGGGTCCGGAGTGTCTGTGGCCCCTTCAGGGTGTTGGTGGGGACCTCAGCAGCAGGCTCAGGGGTCCGGATGGCAGTGGATGGGGCGCGGGGGCGCCGGGGCTGGCGAACAAGCGGCTGCTTTGGGCGAGCTGGTACCTGGTGGTCGGGGATGGACCCAGGGCCGGTGAGGGGGGCCCTGGGGAGGCTGGCTGAACGGTGGGGACCGGGGAACGGAGCGGCAGCAGCCCGGGCTGATGCCCAGCGATCTGGGTCAGCCGCGCCAAAAATCGAGGCCGCAGCTTCGGGTGTCGGGTAGGCCGCAAGTCCCGGAGCTCCAGGAAAAAGGTCCAGTGGCCTTCCCTGGCTGACGAGCAGGGACCAAAGAGTCGTGGAGCCCCCGTCAGGGTCCGCTGCCGCCCAGATGGCAGCGGATTGGGGCCAGGGGAGCAGGAGCTCGCCGCCGCACGTCCTTCTCGCCGGACGTCCGGTTGCACACGGTCCGGTTGCACATCAGATTGCAACATCTCAGTTAGCCACAGACACTGGTGTGTATTTAACAGACTGCCCACCTTACTTTGGCACCAACAGAGTACCTCTTAGCAAACGCACTACTCTACAAACCAACATGCCAATGGACTTTAAGCCAGCTCCGGTATTGAATGCCTTAGCAGCAATATATGTTCCCAAATCACTCCACGTAAGTCCACAATCTTCCTGAGGCAAAGCAAGGCGGGGAGCGCCCAGATCAAGCAGCACCTACCACCCCAGTGTTCGCTACATGTACAGAGGTCTGTGGAGAAGGATTCTACGACAAATCTTGTGCAAAAATATGCTTGGTCCGTGTATACCCCAAAGGTCAACCTGAAAAGGCCATAAAACTATACTATTCTGGATGATCAGAGTAATAGATCTCTTGCAAGAACAAAGTTTTTTGAACTGTTGAACATAACTGGAGATGCTCTGCCTTACACTCTAAGCACTTGTTCCGGCACTACAGAAGTCTTAGATAGGAGAGCCAGTGGTCTTGCAGTTGCTCCTCTGAATGACAATGTGGAAATATCTTTGCCCACTATCATTGAGTGCAACCAGATTCCAAGCATCAAACAGTCTCTAAAAGCATTAGAACAACTCCAGATACCACGCTGTTACACCCAAGCATCCTTAAAGAATGCCACCAGAAGAGAGATTCATGTCTTCTCTATGCCTGAACAATAGCACTATGTTCCCACTAGCCTCAACCCTGGTGACCGTGGCAATCGTGCAGTACCTACTACTGCATTTCGGGACACATCTTGGCTATATCCACCATGAAAGAAGGTTCTGCACACCTTTACTTAAAGCTATAAATGAACTAGTACTTCTTTTGCCCAAAGAGGAAGACAAGTCATCAACCTGATTTAAAGGGAGGTAAGAAGGAATAGTGCATGTTGCTGCCTTCCTCTCTGAATATGGATTTCCATGTCTCAGCCTGGACTTTTGAGACCAACATCTGCAAGTATTATGCTAAATGTTTGCATTGTTTTCTTTTGTTCTTCCCTCTTGTTTTGCAGATGTTCCTGGAAAGAATCTTCATTATTTATATTGGACTTGACCTAAAGTTTATTATAATATAAATCATAGATTTTGACGGGGAGGGTCATATTTCACATGACTGTCATATTGACTGTCATATGCCTTTAAGTGTTTCTATATGTTGTGTCTGCTCCTCCCTTTCCTTTGGTTTAGTTAATGCTGTATAGATAGCCCTCCCCCTTTCCCAGAGATGTATTGCAGCTCTAGCCTCATGTCATGAAGTAGATCACATTTTGATCTTTTAACCTATCGAATGTTCATTGTTGTAAGATTCTCTCAGTTTATGGAATAAACTTCACAAGATCTACAAGATGCCTTATCGATTGAGTCACTGACTGTGGTATCCAACTGAGGTTGAAGTTATCGCTATCTCATCACAATTGTAAGTTACAGAGATCACACTATCAATGCTTAGACTGAAGAGACAGAACAACCAACACCCCAAAAAATGCTGCCTCTTACCAGACCGAAATGACCCCTCAATTAGGTAAGGTTCAAAAAAGCGCAGTACAGATTCCAAATATGAATAACGAACCCGGACACTGTCTTGATATGGGAATCTTTTGAAAGTGATCCAACTGGCGTTTTCCTTCATTCAACACCTGGGAGTCAGCTTATCCCTTCAGAGCCAAAAGTGTCTTCAAACTCTAGATCAGGGTTTTCTACCCTTTCTACCTGTAGATATAACAAGTTACAACAATTATTCTTAGAAAGAGCATTGAACAATAGGATAAATATTAAAACTTAGCTCCTTAATGTGAAACTTGTGTTTGCTTTTTTTTTTGCACAGATGCTCAATTTTGGGTGAAACTTAAGATAAGCAGTGTACAGGAGGTCAGCAGGACAGAGCACAGGGGATCTAGGAGGGAACAGTATAGGGGGGCAGAAGAGGAATGTACAGGGGGACAGGACACTACTGTATGGGAAGGGGAACACGAGGAAAGAGTACAGGGAGGCCAGGAGGGAACAGTGTAGGGGGACCAGAAGAGCACAACACAGTACAGGGAGGCCAGGAGGGAACAGTGTAGGGGGGGCAGAAGAGCACAACACAGTACAGGGGGCCAGGAGGGAATAGTTCAGGGAACCTAGGAGAGAACAATAGGGGGGGAGCAGGAGGGAACAGTATAGGGGGCCAGGAGAGAACAGTATAGAGGAGCCAGAAAGGAACAGTATAGGGGGGCCAGGAGGGAACACTGTAGGGGGACAAGAAGAGCACAACACAGTACAGGGAGGTCAGGAGGGAACAGTATAGGGGGGCCAGAAGAGCACAAAACAGTACAGGGGGCCAGGATGGAATAGTGCAGGGAGCCTAGGAGAGAACAGTATAGGAGGCCAGGAGAGAACAGTATAGAGCAGCCAGGAAGGGACAGTATAGTGGGGCCAGGAAGAAACAGTATGGGGGGGCAGAAGGCAACAATATAGGGAACCAGTAGAGCACAGCACAGTACAGGGGGCAAAGAGGAAACAGTACTGGATTGTACAATACTGGGGTCTGTAGCAGTTTTCCTCATGCAGAGTAGCTCAGGAAAGCTTCTGGATGATATCTGGTGCCCTGATCCCCACCCTTCCTCCTCTCTTGTCCCTCCTGAGTGATGTCACACACAAACACCTGGAACAGAGAGGAGGAGAGGTCCGGCTGGGATCGGCACAGGACAGTGATGCAAGTTGTTTCCCTCTGCAACTCTGAAGCTTGACTGTCAGCTATGTGAGGATGCAATCTACCCGTTTTCTGCTTGGACAGGCAGATCATGGCAGAACCCCTGGGGACTTCTCGTGGAGCCACGATTGAGAAACACTGCTCTAGATGTTGGTCTTACCAAGAGAGGAGGGAAAGAAAACACATTAAGCTGAGATGGTGGAAAACAGTAGCCTCCCTAGTGGTCTGATTATGTCAGTATTTCTGTGCTCAAAGTGGTACATTTGTATGCATGGAAATATGTAGTTTTTTTCTTGTAGGCCTGTAATTTTTAGGAATAACTCACTGAAATCTGTTTGAACAAGAGTCTAGTAAACATCCCGGGTATGTTAAAATTTGAAACACGAAATCATAAATTATAATTTGATAAATAATCATAAAAAATAATAGTATAAAAATAATAAATTTAATTCAATAATATTATCAAACCAAAAACACTGAAATTTGAAATATAGCGCCAAGTTCGCATATCACTGAGCAAAGTCACAAAATCGTTTTCAGTGTCTGATGACGAATTTCCCCACGGATCATTATCACTCAATTCTGCAAGTAGTTCTAATTTACTACCACTGTTCTCTAGCTGGTCTAAAACTGCTTTTGACCTAAAGGGACGCTTTTTGGACACCATGGACGTTTCTCAGTTTCAAGGCAGAAAGAACAGTAAAAATGCAGGCAGGGCACAGGACAAAGCACTAGGGACAAAATGTATGTGAAATGCTTTGATACAGTAATGTTTTACTGTGATTTTAGTGTATTTAGTGAATGTCACATTTTCACATTTTAAATTTCCCCCCATTTCATCCCCGTACGTCCTGATGTTGCAGGGAACGGAACCCGGAAGACAGATGTCGGAATCGGCCGGAGGACATTACCGGGGACGCTGCAGGGGGGACATCGTGGGAGCGCAGGACAAGGTCAGTGCAGAAGAGATCCCGGAGCAACGCTGCAAGGTATTCCCGAGTGTAGCTTGGGGTTACTGCTTGCGGTGCTGAAACTTTACCCTGAGCTACACTCGGGAATACCTCCAGGGAGGTTAATAGGATGTTTTCAAGGTTATAAAGATAAGCAATTTTGACAAATTTACCCTCTTGCCTGTCAATTAAGGCCTGAGGGGAGAACATAAATTATCATCTACTGTACCCCAACAATCACCAAATGGTACAAGATGGAGCCTGCAAGCAAACTAAACTGGAGCCTCCCCCGTAGTGCCCCCTAGTGGCAGAAATCACATTGTTCTTGTCTGAGAACGGCACTGAGAAGTACAGTGTTACTTGAATTGTATTCCAGGATTTGCTTGCCTTCAGTTGAGAGAACTTTACATAAAGGCTCATAATATTTCATTAGGTCTTCATCTTATATAGTTTGAATACATGTCAAAATGATATTATTTATCATTTTAAAAGAACATATTCCACACTTTTTAATTTTTTTTCCAGTTTTTTCAGGAAAAAAATAAACGTGGCTTTGGGAAATAACAAAAAAAATATGTTTTTTCCCCCAATGTTTCCATTTCCATCTCTAATTGGAACTGCTATCAGTGGAAAGCAAGTGCTAATCACAGGCTTCTCCAGACTTATCCCCCAGCCCTATGTCTGAGGTATGTACTTTCAGTTATGAGCCTGGTGGAAGTAGAAAATGGACTACAGGTACAGTGATGCCAACACACTTCTGCTCTATTGGAATCTATAAGTCCCTCTGCTATGGTGGAACAGGATAGTACTAGTATGTTCATTTACAGATCTCAGTGAGTGGATGACACGGCTGTGCAGGCTGAGCCACACACACAGCAAGTCTGAATTCAAAACTAAGCATTAGCCTAAGAGGAGAAGCAACCCTCCATCCAGGTACAGTACATGGGGTGGTGGTTTGGAGTTGGGGGCTGAGAAATGTTACTATGTTGCATATTAGACCCTAAATATGGGTGTAACATGAAATGGGGTCCCAAAGGTTGGATTAGCCTTTAAATAAAGAACTACTGAACAATTCTACCTGTCCTCTTTGCAGGACCTTCCTGTTGGTATTCCAGTTGAACCTTCTTCAGCACAGCAAAAAAAAATGTTTGTGCTTCTAATATATGCATCAAATAATTAGGGAAGAAACAGCAGCAACATTTGATAACATCTGCAATATATACCTTATGTAACATACCTTTGAGTTCCTAAACAAAGCTGGAGTTTCACTTTAAAACACACGCTCATACTGGCTACAGAAACGGATGGTTTATTGACAGTTTCATTTGATGTCACTAAGTGGATCTGCAGGAGGCCTTCGGTATTGCTGAAGCATCTGGAACCTGTCAATAGCTCTTCTGCTGGCACCCCCATACGCACAGTCCAATACCTTGTCAAGACTGCATCAAGCAGGCACATTAACATGGACACAGGGTTCTGCATGATCCATAGCCAGCTTGACTGCGGATACAATCTTTCATCTCCCCAGGGGCTTTTTTAAAACTTGAGTATTGTAATAAACAGCCTGTTGGATTTAATTGCACTTTGCTACTGCACAGATAGTCCATGGAAATGTAAGTGCTACAGCATGCAACCACACTGAACCATCGCAGATTAACATTCAGCTAACCTATCCAAAAAATATTACTGAGCTACTGAATCTCCAAACACCAATGCTGCTGACAGTTAAATGGTGCCTTTCACAGTCGAACCGCCAACTCAAATAACCTTGGTTCACTTATTAAAAGTTGTTCAAATATGTTCACTCTTCAAATAACCCTTTCCCTGCCACAGTTTAGAGTGTTTTTTTCTACCCCAGACAGTAAAGCTGGCACACACTAGCAGAATTTAATTTGAAAACATTTGTTTTAAGAATGTTTGTTAGATTTCCTAATAATTTGTGGGATCAAATTGACATTCATTTTCAGCCACAGGGACCAAAAAATTCAAAGAAGCTGAACATTTTTTTCAAACTAAATCATTTATAACAATATATGTTTTTATTTTTTTTTGTTCAGGTAAGTCTATTCATTCCAAATTCTAATGTTAAAACTAAACAAAATGTGTAGTTACTTTTGGACAACATTCATCAAGTCATCCAATGTACTGAGAATTTTTGTACGAATGTTCATTCAGAAATCTATTAGTGCATGATCAGCTTAAGGTATTTTTCATCCTTTTTAATGCATATTAGTCCAGACCTCTAAATAAACAACATACAGTGAAGGAAATAAGTATTTGATCCCCTGCTGATTTTGAATGTTTACCCACTCACAAAGAAATTATCAGTCTAAAAATCGAATGGTAGGTGTAGTGTAACACTGAGAGACAGAATAGCAACAAAAAATTCAAAAGAAATGCATGTCTAACAAATTATGCACTGATTTGCATATTCATGAGGGAAATAAGTATTTGATTCCCTATCATTCAGCAGGATTTCTGGTTACCAGGTGTCTTTCATACAGGTAAAAAGCTGATATTAGAAGCAGTCTGTTAAAGGGAGTGCTGCTAGTCTCATTTTGTTACCTGTGTAAAAGACACCTGTCCACAGGAGCAATCAAACAAGCAGATTCCAAACCCTCCACCATGGCAAAGACCAAAGAGCTGTCCAAGGATGTCAGGGACAAGATTGTAGATCTACACAAGGCTGGACTGGGCTACCAAACTATCGCCAAGCAGCTTGGTGAGAAGGTGACAACAGTTAGTGCAATCATTCACAAATGGAAGAAACACAAAACAACTGTCAGTCTCCCTAGGTCTGGTGCACCATGCAAGATCTCACCTCGTGGAGTGTCAATGATCATGTGAATAGTCAGGAATTATCCCAGAACTACACGAGGATCTTGTCAATGATCTCCAGGCAGCTGGGACCACAGTCACCAAGAAAACAATTGGTAACACACTACGCCGACAAGGATTGAAATCCTTGAGTGCCAGCAAGGTCTCTCTGCTCGAGAAAGCACATGTCCAGTCCTGTCTGAAGTTTGCCACTGAACATCTGAATGTTACAGAGGAGGACTGGTTGAAAGTGTTGTGGTCAGATGATACCAAAATCGAGCTCTTTGGCATCAACTCAACTCGCCGTGTTTGGAGGAGGAGGAATGCTGTCTATGACCCCAAGAACACCATCCCAACTGTCAAACATGGTGGTGGAAACATTCTGCTTTGAGGGTGTTTTTCTGCTAAGGGGACAGGACAACTGCACCGCATCATAAGGACGATGGACAGGGCAATGTACCGCCAAATCTTGGGTGAGAAACTTCTTCCCTCAGCCAGGGCATTGAAAATGGCTCGTGGATGGGTATTCCAGCATTACAATGACCCAAAACACATGGCCAAGGCAACAAAGGAGTGGCTCAAGAAGAAGCACATCAATGTCCTAGAGTGGCCTAGCCAGTCTCCAGACCTTAATCTGATTGAAAATCTGTGGAGGGAGCTGGAAGTTTGAGTTGCCAAATGTCAGCCACCAGGGGGGCGCTCGTGAGCAGCAGCCAGGATGGCTGCCTATTAATTTTCTGTCTCGGCCTCCGGACACATCGGCCGATTTTTGACCTTCAGGGGGGGTCCCTCCGCTTCCTCCCTGGCCCCCTGTCCCTCCTGCACCCTGATGGGGAAAAAAACGCCGGCCGCCCGCATCTCCAGCGCCCGGCGGACCGTTGCGGCCTACCCGCCGGAGATCGCGGGTGAAGCCGCGGCCTCGATTTTGGGCCGGCCGCCGGAGGCTTCCAGGACCCCGGCCGCGGATTTGCAGTTCCCGCCGGGGACAACAGCTGAAGCCCTGGCTGCAAGTTTGGGTCCCCTGCCATCACTACCTGCAGGTGAGATGGATCCTGGCAGTGGGGAAGACCTGGATTCAGAGCCATCCCGGCAGTCTCACATTCCATCCCTGTGGGATGCTGAGCTCCTGCGCCGCTTCAAATGTATGCTGCAATCAGAATTGTCCTCCACTACCTCCAAGCTGGCCGACCGTCTTTCGCGGGAAATTCGGGATTTGGGCAATCGGACGAATGATCTCGAGGATAAAATGGACGCTGCGGCCACGGTCATTGAAAATCACGAACAAGACCTGTGCGACCTTAAGAAGGAATTGGCGGACGCACTACTGCGGCTTGAGGATTTAGAAAATCGTTCCCGACGCGGCAATTTGTGGTTAAGGGGTATCCCGGAAATGGTCACGGATCTTACCTCCACTGCTACTGCTCTGTTTCAGGAGCTGACACCCGCTATTCCCATTGACCTGCTCGAATTTGACCGCATACATCGTTCTTTGGGCGCCAGACGACCGGATGGGCCCCCGAGGGACATTATCATCAAGTTTACTTATTACCGCACTAAGGAAACTATCCTCTTGGCGGCCAGAAATAACCCTGATCTTAGCTTCCAGGGGCACCGCTACCAGCTTTTCGCGGACCTCTCTCAGACCACTCTCCAGAAACGCCGCCAGTTGAAGTCCTTCACTTCGGTCCTGGTGAAACACAGAATTAAATACGCCTGGGGCTTTCCGTTCCGCCTCACCTTCACCTACCAGGGCCGCAGTCATTCTGTGGCTACGCCGGAGGAGGCCCATTCCCTCCTGGAATCTCTACATCTTCTCTCGCCGGAAGCTGCTGATCGGAGCCCAGCTCATTCATCTGGATCCTCGGCGAGGCCTCCTCCTTTGAGCCGCATCTGGGAGCGGTCGTCCAACAGGAGGGGGGCTCTCCCTCAGACCCCTTCGCGATCGAGTCCTTCCTGTTCTTCTCCAGGCTGAAGATGCGCCTTGGAACTTCCACATATCGTCTCACCGAGGGACTACCCTTACGAGATCGTGAGTTTGGCCTTAGGGTCTTCCCGGTTTGTCGACATTCTAGGTTGGGACTGCTCCGGCTTGCTCTTTTGGGTTACATCCCGGGTTGGGGGGGGGTCTTTTCCTGGACTTAAGAATTGGGACTTTTTGCTGCCGTAGCCTATTTTGGGTCCATATGATGGTAATTGGGTCTACGTTGGTGGCATTGGGTGATGGTTTCCTTGGGCTCTGGGGTGGGAGGTTGACCCAGTGGGCCTGGTAGGGTGGAAGGAGGTTGGCCCCTATGGTTCTCCGGGTTTCTATGGGGAGGTTATCGCGGAGGTCCCTGCTCCTGGGACTTTTAGTTTTATTAAGTTTTACTATATTATATTATGTTCATTGCCTTTTTGCCCCCTGAGGGCTTCTGTTTTGATGTTTCCATTTGCAGCCATGTGTCCGGTGGTAGAGTTACCCCTAACTGTATCCTTCATGTGTAGGATGCACGTCACCATTGGTGTGACACGATTGCACTGTTGTGTATACTTTTTGTGTCTTTTTCCTTTTTTCTTTCTTTGTTCTTTTCTTTTTCTCTGTTTTTTTTTCGTTTTTGTTTTCTGCAGGGTTCCGGGACGCCATGGTCCAATCGCCATTGGGAGTGGAAATTGCTGGCTGCTTTGGGCTTTTTTCTGCTGAGCGTGTTGCGTTGATACCGCCATGGCCTCGCCCCTTTGAAAATACATTCACAAAATGTTCAAGGCTTCAATTCACCTCAGAAACGGGCTAAAGTTTTTCATCACCTCAAATCGCAACAAATTGATGTGGCATGTCTACAGGAGACCAGGTTTTCCCAGTCCTCCGCTCCGCGTTATCTTTCACCTCACTATCCCATCTTTTACATGGCCTCGGCTCCTGAGAAGCGTCGGGGTGTTCTGATAGCTTTTAAACGCAATCTCCCCTTTGTCTGTTCTAGGCATATAGCGGACCCCACGGGCAGGTATTTGCTTCTGCAAGGCACCCTCTGGGACCAGGAGGTTACCTTTGTCTCTTACTATGCACCTAACCGTTTCCAGCATAAATTCTTTTTGCATCTTTGCACCATTGTTTCTCGATACTCTAAGGGTCTTCTTCTTGTTATGGGGGATTTGAATGTTACCTTGGATTCCACATTGGATAGGCGCTACGCACGGGGAGCGACTCCCTCTCATGACTTGGTGCTGGAGGAATGTATGCGCTCTCTTTTGCGGACGGCGGGGCTAGCGGATGTCTGGAGGGAACTTCATCCAACTGAACGCGACTTTACGTTCTATTCCAATCCTCGTGACAGTTTTTGTAGAATTGATCATATATTCATGCAGGTCCAGCAGCTCCCCTTGGTCCGGCGGATAACTATTCCCTCCTCACCCTGGTCAGATCATGATCCTTTGGTACTCCTCCTTGCCCTTTCTGGGTCAGAACGGCGCCCTTTTCATTGGCGCATCAATGACTCTTTGCTGACCACTCAGGCTACCTGCCAACAAATAGAATTCTTTTTACGGACATACTTTACAGAAAACTCGGGATCGGTCTCTTCAGCAGTGCCCCTATGGGAAGCGCATAAGGCCATGGTGCGGGGTCATGTTATACAGCTGGCTGCAGTTCGGAAGCGGGAGCGGGAACGCCGACTCTTGGAGCTTCATTCTCTCCTGGCCTCTGGGGATGCGCGTTGGAAGTCATCTCCATCCGTGGCCCATAAACGTGCTCGGGACGCTCTGGCGACAGAATTGGACCTCCTCGCCTCTTCAGAGGCGGAACGGGCCCTGCGTTGGACCAGACATAAATTCCAGACCGGTCCCATGCTAGCCAGGAAACTCAATTCTGTGGGGAAACCCCATAAACCGATTCGACTTTCCACGGGTGGCTGTACTTCTAATCCCCAGCAGATTGTTTCCCGATTCTCGGACTTCCTTTCGCGCCTCTATGCTGCCCCAGATCCCTTCTCTGTGGCCCAGGCAGAGGCATTCTTTCAAGACCTCTATCTTCCTGTATTAACCGAGGCAGCACAGGCGGCCCTCAACGCTGGTGTCACCGTACCGGAAGTGCTCCAAGCAATCAAATCTTTACGGTCCACCGCGGCCCCAGGTCCCGACGGCTTCTCCAGTCTCTATTATAAAAAATTCTCAGCCCTATTGGCGCCCTTTTTAGCGGCCTATTTCAATGAGTTACGACAGGGCTCCTTGCCCTCTCCGGACGCACTTAGGGCACATATCTCTATGATTCCTAAGACGACCGAGGATGTCCAGGAACCGCAAGCCTTCCGGCCCATTTCTCTTCTTAATGAAGACCTGAAGATATTGGGCAAGATCCTTAGTTTTCGCATCAATAAATATTTGTGTAGCCTGGTCCACAGGGACCAAGTAGGGTTCGTCCCCGGGAGGCAGGCGGGTGATAACGTCCGTAAGGTGGTCCATCTTATACATTTTCTGCAACAACGGAAAATCCCAGGATTCTTACTGTCCTTGGACATATATAAAGCTTTTGATTCTCTATCATGGGAATATCTGCGGTTTGTGCTGTCTCGTTGGGGTTTCGGGGATTCTATTTTCTCTTGGATTCAAGCCTTGTATTCCTTTCCTTCCTCCGTTAAATACGCTGGGTATTTCTCGGATCCCTTTCCGGTTGGGCGAGGGACGAGGCAGGGCTTCCCGCTGTCCCCGGCGCTTTTTGTCCTGGCGCTTGAGCCACTGGCTTTAGCACTCCGGACCGATTGCAATGTATCGGGGGTTCCATACGCTGGACAGGAGTTTAAGCTGAGCCTCTTTGCGGATGATGCCCTCTTGACCCTTACTAATCCTCTGACGACACTTCCTAACTTGCAACGGGTTCTTGAGCGCTGCTCCTTGATTTCGGGTCTATGTATCAACTTGGATATAACCGTCGCTCTCAATATTACTTTGGCTTCAGATTTGGTTTCGCGCCTACAATCCCACTTCCCTTACCGGTGGGCTTCCTCTTCTCTTGAATACTTGGGCATTCGCTTGACCCCCACCTATGACTCCCTTTTTGCTGCAAATTATTATCCTTTGCTTAGCTCTTTATCTTCTCTTATGCATTCCTGGCAATTTCCACACCTGTCTTGGATAGGACGGGTTCATTCAGTGAAAATGACCATCTTGCCGAAATTGTTATATTATTTTCGCACCCTCCCAGTGCGGGTTCCCCCTCATTTTCTTCGGTTGCTTCAAGCAAAGTTTATGCGTTTTATCTGGGCCAATAAACACCCCAGAGTCTCTAGAAATACGCTCTTTGCTCATAGACTCCAGGGTGGTCTTGGGGTACCTTATGTAACTAAGTATTATCAGGCGAGCCAGATTGCCCCGCTGTCTATGTTGCACGCTTCCTCTGATGTTCCTCTCTGGGTCCTGCTGGAACTACCTAATTGTGCCCCTATCGCACTGTCGACACTTCTATGGCTTCCCCCTGCCCTGCGCCCTATGGCGCTGAGTCCGATGTTGCTCCATGGCCTACAAGTCTGGGACTCGTACGTTACTCCAGTGGCCTGATGTCACCCTTCTTGCCCTTGCTTCCAATCGTTAACAACCCTCTTTTCCCGCCGGGTCTAGATCACCCGAGGGCATTTTCTTGGTGGGTGGCTCATGGTTTCTCACAGGTGCAACACTTTTTGATTTTTCGGTCCTTTCCCACCTGGAATGTCCTTCGGGAGTCTCGAGATGTCCCCCCAGCGGAATTTTTTCGTTACCTTCAATTGCGGCAATGGCTACTCTCGCTGAGGGCCACTTCTGCTTTCCCATATCAGAAATCTGCCTTTGAACGGCTTTGCCAGCAGCGCCCAGGTGCCCCGGGCCTTATCTCCCTTCATTACGCAGCTTTGAACAGACGCTCGTCGCACACTTCTCTTTCATATGTTGTTCAGTGGGAACGCGACCTGGGAGTGGCTGTGGATCCGGAGGACTGGAATAAGGCCTAGTCACTCATAGCTAAATGTTCATTTAATACGACCACGCTGGAAGCAGCCTACAAGGTATTGTTTCGTTGGTACTGGGTTCCGGCTCGTCTGGCCCAGGCTAACCCTGCCTGTAGTGATCGATTTTTTCGGAGTTGTGGCCATCGTGGCGATGTACTGCATATCTGGTGGTCATGCCCGAGGTTGGTTCGTTTTTGGTCTCGTGTGTTTGGCCTCCTTTTCACTTTGTTCCATCTCTCCATACGACGGGATGCTCGGTATGCTTTGCTTCATTGCCCCATACCGGGCCTCTTGGCTCGTCAGCAGCGGTTGGCTTCCTATTTGTTTTTATCGGCCATTAGGACAATTGCTCAGGCCTGGAAGAGTCCGTTTGTACTTTTTCAGGGGGTGCGGGATCGTATGACTACTATGATGCTCAACAAACAGATGTCGAGTATATGCAACAACTCTCAACATAAATTTTTGAAAATATGGGAGCCGTGGTTGCAATACGCCTTTCCCACGCTCCCCCCGGCCAGTGTGGGGAGGTAATGGAGTTTGGTATTGGCGCTCGTGGAGCCCTGCTCTTCGGTGTGTGTTTTTTTTTTTTTTCTTTCCTCTCTGCTCTTCTTCTCTCTTTTTTTGTTTGTTTTGGTGTGACAGTGGACAGCTGCCTTTAGTTGCGTTAGTCAGAGTTTCACTGATGTTATTGTAACCTATGTGCCATTGATAGCCCCTGCGTGGGCATACGTTTTGCCTTATTGGAATTAGAGCGTTGTCTGCTCTATTATGCCTTTTTTATCGGTGCAATTGATAGCCCCTGCGTGGGTGTGTTTTGTTGCCTCTGTTTTATACTGTTTAAAATTAATAAAAACCATTGAAATACAAATGTCAGCCACCAAACCTTAATGACTTGGAGAGGATCTGCCAAGAGGAGTGGGCCAAAATCCCTCCTGAGATGTGTGCAAACCTGGTGGCCAACTACAGGAAACGTCTGACCTCTGTGATTGCCAACAAGGGATTTGCCACCAAGTACTAAGTCATGTTTTGTGAAGGGGATCAAATACTAATTTCCCTCATGAACATGCTGCTTGAGGTGATTGTTGCCATATTAGTGCATTTGCGACAGAAACAATTGAGTACTGTCCGTGATACTTTTTTTATTTGCACTACATACAATTTTGAGGACAAGCTTTCGGGGTATGTCCCCTTCTTCAAAGTCCAAGCAGTACTATACAAATCACAAAGTTTCAGCAGAATGTTAGAAGAGATGAAGAAAAAAAAAAAGAGGCTAGAGATAAGATACAGCCAAATCAAGGGGGAGGGGGATACTACACTCACACAGAGGGAGTCAAGCTTTTTTTTTTTTTTTTATAATTTAAATATTTATTAATTTTTCATTTTAAATACATTTCATCATCACAATATATATATATATATATATATATATATAAATATATTTTATAATATTATAATATCCAACATTTCTACTTTATTTACTCTATGCAACATTTCCCTCCCACCTCCGCCCCCCACCCTAATCCCCTCTGCCTATCCTACCTTTTCTCTACGTCTTCTTATATCAGCAAGTGAAGTTTTTCTGTTGTTTTCTTTATTCTTTCCTATACTTCATATATAATCTAGCTTTTTCCCAGTTCACCCATTTCCCATAATAAGCCTCCATCCTATCTTCTTGGATATGACACAACCTTTCCATCTTTTTGATCTGCTCAACTCTTTCAATCCAGTCCTCTTCCTTCGGTATCTCTATTCGCCTCCAGAACTTGGGTATCAGAGCTTTTGCAGCATTTATATAGTACCATATCCCTGATTTTTTATATTTATTTACTGTTATGTCCATGTTATGCAAAATACATACTTCTGGATCTAGATCTATGTCTATTTCTGTCAATTTTCCTATCAAGTGGATTTTTGTTTTCCAGAATATCTGGATTTTTGGGTATCTCCACCATATATGGTACATTGTGCCTATTTCTCCACATCCCCTCCAACACAGTGGTGAACTCTCTCCGCATATCTTATTTTCTACATTTGGTGTAATGTGCCATCTTGTCAAACACTTATAGTTCATCTCTACTTCTCTCATAGAAACGTTCTCATGAGTTAATCTATACATTCTCCTCTGCTTTTCCTCATCTATCACAACTGCCATATCCATTTCCCATTTTGTTATATATGTTGGCTTTGTGTTTGTATCTAATTCAGTGAGTATTTTATAAACTTTAGCAATCCCGTGTTTCCCATCACCTTGTGTCCCCAATACCTTTTCAAACAAGTTCCAATTGTCTCTTGTCCTTAAAGGTTTTGGCAAACTTCCAACAAAACACCTCAATTGAAAATACCGTCATTCATCTAGTTTAGTGAAGATCTCTCCCTCTTTTTTTTTCAATTTGCCAAATGATCCTATTTCATCTCCCACCAAAATATCTCTTAATTGCACCTTGTCTTTTTTAAACCACCTCCCTCCTATTTCTTCTCTGCCTGGGGGAAAAAACTCTGTGTTTTTTAGTGGAATCAGTGTTGAATTAAAAGTCCATTTCATATTTTTGTGTAAATTATCCCAAATTTTTAAAACATTCAAAGTGTATGTATTTACATTATCATTTAAACCCCTATACTGTGTTGGCACCCATATCACTCTTCCCAGGTCTATTCCACTGAGTTCATTCTCTATTCTCACCCAGCTTTTTTTATAATTATATATCCAATCTATGGTTCTTGCCAATATTACAGCTTTGTAATATCTTTTAAAGTCTGGGAGCCCTAAACCACCTCTCTCTTTCCTCCTACTCAACAGCTCGTATGACAGTCTTGGTTTTTTATTCCTCCATATGAATTTTGTTATCAGTTTCTTAATTATTTTAAAAAAGATCTCTGGGAGTTTAATTGGGATCATTTGATATCTATATATAATTTTTGGTACTATTACCATTTTTACCAGATTAATACGACCTATCCATGTCGGGGTTCCTCCCTCCAATATTTTTAACTCCTCTCTAATCTCATTAATCAATGAAATATAGTTTAATTTATATAGATGTTTATATGAGGCTGTAAGTTTTACTCCTAGATATTTTATATCTCTGTCTTTCCATTTAAAGGGAAATTCCTTTTGTATCTTTTCTTTTTCATTTTTTAAGATGTTTATATTTAGAATCTCCGTTTTTGTTGGATTAATCTTTAGGTTTGATAGTTCTCCATATTCCTTTAATGACTTCATTAAGTTTGGAAGTGTTATCCTGGGATTTCCTACGTAGAACAGCAAGTCGTCTGCAAAAGCAGCAACTTTATGTTCTGTATCTCCTATCAGGATTCCCTTTACGTCTCTATTCAGCCTTATTGTTGACAACAATGGTTCTAATGATATAACATACAACAATGGGGACAATGGGCATCCCTGTCTTGTTCCGTTTGACATCTCAATGGGTTCTGACCTCTCCCCATTTACCCCAATAACCACAGAAGGGTATCTGTACAACTTTCCTATCCACTCTCTCATCCTAGGCCCAATTCTCAAGGCTTCTAGAGTATCCATCATGAATCTCCAGTTCACTCTGTCAAACGCTTTTTCAGCATCTATAGAGAGTAGCACCACCGGTTCTTTTCCCTTTTTGCTCTTTTGGATTAACATCAGTGATCGTAACCCATTGTCTTTACCCTCCCTCCCTGGGACAAAGCCCACCTGATCCTCATGTATCCATTCAGGCATTAGCTCTTTCAATCTATTTGATAGGACCTTTGCGTACAACTTAGTGTCGGTGTTCAATAATGAAATAGGTCTATAACTCGAACACTGTGAGGGATCTTTTCCCTCTTTTTGAATGAGCACGACTTGGGCTTGTAATGATTCTCTTCTTACTTCCATCTCTCCACCTAGTGCATTCATGTAATTTCTAAGTTTTGGTACTAAAATTTCACTAAATTTTTTATAATATCTCACTGTATATCCATCTGGTCCTGGACTTTTCCCTGACACTGTCCCCTTTAATGCTATATTTATTTCGTCCTGTGAGATATCTGCATCTAGGGAGTTCAATTGATCCTCGCTTAATTTTAGTAACCCAGCCATTTCCAGATATTTCTTTCTTTTTTGATTCTTCTCACTTTCTATATTTTCTGAGCCTTCCAGGGGGCTTATATTGTACAGTTTCCTGTAATATTCTATGAAGGCTTTGATGATATTTTTATTTGAATGCATCAGGTTTAACATCTTTTATTTTTTCTATATAATTTCTATTTTTCTTTTTCCTCAGGGCTCTCATCAGATACTTTCCAGGTCTTTCTCCCCATCTATATCTCTCACTCAAAACTCTATTATATACTTTTCTCCTCTCCTCTTCTATCACTTCTTTCAATTCTTCTTTTTTTTTTTTTAACTTCAGCTCTATTTCTTTTGTTATTCTATTCTTATGTATTTGTTCTAATTTACTTATTTCTTCTAAGAGCTCACTCATTTTCTCCCTTCTTTCTTTTTTCTTTCTTGCCCCAATCGCCATTAATATTCCTCTTATATATGCTTTATGAGATTTCCACACTGTGGCTCTTGATACCTCACCTGTCTCATTCTCCTTAAAAAAGCGTTCGATCTCCTCCCCTATTTTCTGAGCTATTTCCTTTTCCACTAAGAGTGTTTCATTCAATTTCCATCCCAGCCCTCCGATTTTCCTCCTCCCCCATTCCATTTTCATAATAACTGGGGCGTGATCTGATAGAGATATTGTCTCTATTTCTACCTGGACCAGATGATCAATTAGTTGATGTTCTATTAATATATGATCTAATCTTGAATACCTCTTATGCATGTTTGAAAAGAAAGTATAATCTCTTTCTTGCATATGTGTAATTCTCCAGGCATCTACCAATTGACTTATGTGTAATTCTTTTTTCAATAATTTCAGGGCCCTACTTCCCTCTCTCTTTATATGGGAGGTGGCGTCCCTTTGTGGTTCCATACAAAAGTTAAAATCCCCTGCCAGGATCAGACGTCCTTTTTTAAAGTCCATCAACTTCCTCAACACTTTTTTCAGGTACGCCTCCGGTCTTTTATTAGGACAGTAGATATTGGCCAGTGTACACTCGATCTCCTGTAACTTGCCCTTTAAAAACAAGAATCTCCCATCTGGGTCTGTTTTTCTATCTTCCAACTCAAACCTAATATGCTTTGCCAAACCTATTGCTACCCCTTTTGCTCTTTTAACCGGGGAGTCTGCATAGTACCATGTTGGGTGATTTCTAGACCTCAGCCTAACATTTGATTTTATCTCAAGATGTGTCTCCTGTAGAAATATCACTGAGGCTGCCCTATGGTGTAGTTCTTTAAATAATCTATATCTTTTCCCAGGGCAGTTCAACCCATTTACATTATATGTTATAAACTGAATCTCTTCTATCTTCCTTAAATTTCCTCTTTTCTCCTCCATCTATATTTTTCTTTTCTCTCCCCATTTCTCATTTCCTCTTCTCCTCCCTTCTTCTCCTCTCCTCCTTCTCCCTTCTCACTTGCTTTTATATCTTCTTTTATCTTGCAGAAAAAACAACCCCCCTCTCCCGTTTCCCACCCTTCCAATCTTCCAACCCCCTCCCTCCCTCCCCCCTCCCCTCCCCCCTCTTTTTAGGCCTATCATTTGCCTACTAATCATTTATGGAATATAAAATCCACTTTTGATTTGATCCTTGGGCTAAGACTCCGTCCATGGACGACTTTCCCCTTGTCTAACCTCCCCATAACCCCCCAAGTCCTACCCAGATTTATCTCAGGCACAGTAAAACAAGGACGGTAGGGTGAGGGCAGAAAAAGATAGAGGAGAGAAAAAAAAAAAAAACAACCCTATTTCTCCTCCTCCATCCCTCTCCCCCTCTCCCCTCCCCCCCCCCCGCCACCTCCCCCCCACAAATTTCCAGTCCTCTTTTCTCTTCGTTCTATTTTCCCATTGTTCTTCTTCCCAGCCAGGGATTTCCATTCTTTGGATTTTTAAACTGTCACAAAAATTTTTCAAATCTTCTGGAAACCTGAGGTATGCTGTAGTCCCATTTTTCCATCCTATTAAGCATTCGGGAGTCCCCCATCTATATTGCACATTATGTTCTTTCAACCTTTCCAATAGGGGTCTCAAAGATCTCCTTCTCCGTCTCTGGGGCCAGATCCGCATATATCTGTATGTCTCCTCCTTCATACTTAATTACTGATTTTCCCTTGGTCTTCTTCAAGATTTTTTCTTTATCCCGAAGCTCATAAAATTTAACTAGTATATCTCTCGGCCTTTCTTTCCCCTGAATTCTCTGAATTTTTCCTTTTCTAAAGATTCCTTCTATTTTAGTCCTTTCCATTTCAGAGCTGTCTGTTATAGTATTAAATATTTTACAAACCACCTCTTGCAGACTTTCTCCCTTTGAGTTCTCTGGGACCCCTCGTATCAAGACGTTTCTCTTCCTGTCTTTGTTTTCTTGTATCTCAGCCTTATATATCAATTTTTCTTGGGCTTTCCCTATGTTAGTTATTTCTTTTTCTAGTTCAGAGATAGCCTGGGTCTGACTTTTAACTTTCTCCTCCGTTTCTTCAACTCTCTCCAACAGGTGTCCCAGATCGCTGCGGATATTTACCATTTCTTGTTTTATTGTTTTCTCCAATTCTTTAAACATTTCTGCCATTTCTTTTTTATTAGGTATTTGTAGATCTTTTTCCATCTCTATATTGCCTGATATTTGCTGGTTACTAGTATCAAGGCCTAATGATACTCTAGGACTACTTTCCATACTAAGATCTGCTTCTCCTTTTTCAGTCCTGCTCTGGGGTCTTTCTGGGGTTACGTTTCCTTGGGATGTGTATTTTTTAATTGTACCAGTCTGGGACCCTTTAAGCCCACTTCCTTTTACATTTTTATTTTTCATTTTTCTCTGTGGCTCTTATCCTTCTTATACTCCTTTATAAATTCGTGGGTAGGGAGGGGAAACAATTCTTTAACTTTCAAGTCTCTGCCCTATCCCCCTGCTGATTTTTTAAGCTTTTCTTTTCTTCCTGCGGGCCTCTTCCACTTTTTGTACAGTCTCCAGGGGTCCCCCCTTTCACTTACACTCTACTTCTCTTTAGGGGTCAACACAGTACTTCAACCAATGCAAATCAAAGTTCAATCATGATCACTCACCCTCCTCATATGTTTTCTTCTTGTGAGTGCTTTCTCGGTCAGTTCCCCTCAGGTTCTGTTCATGGGGGGGAACTCCCCAGGATCTCCTCAGTCTCCTTGTCCAGGTCTCAATAGTTCTCCTCCCGTTTTACTTTAGGCTCGAGGGGTTTCAGGGGGATAGGGGGAGAATGAGTCGGCCACCGGCAAACAGGTTGGCGCTGCTCTCTCACTGCAAAACGCCGGCCGGCCGGCTTCCCGATCTCCCAGTGGTGCCTTGCGGCTGGTCATGTGATCGCGCCGGCCCCCTTCATCTCCCAGCATCCAGGGACTCTCTCACTGCCAGTCTCCAGCCGCTCCTCTCTCTCCCCCGCCAGCATCCACCTCTCCTCCACAGGGAGCCGTCAGGCCAGGGTAGGTCCCACACCGCGGGGCTCTAACATGCCTGAGGGGATAGACCTGGAGGCTTGGGGAGGTCAGACAACGGAGCTCCGTCCAAGAGCTCCTACATCGAGCTCTCCCCTGCCGCCATGCTCAGGCCCCGCCCCCGTCCAAAAAGCGGGGAGTCAAGCTTTAGCTAATAGTCATAAAACTGTTGGATAATGAGTGAGGAATCCCATGTCCAAATTAAGGCCGTTATCTCTTGTGTCAAATAGAATTATCATTCTTAGTTCAAAAGTTTTTCTTTCCTGGATGGATTTGAAATTTCCTTTAAGAACTAAAACATTGAGGTCTTCCATAATGTGGTCCGGTTGTGCGAAATGGTGTACCACAGGTGTGCAAAGGTCATCTTCTTTATGTTCCTTGATAGTATGTCTGTGCAAATTCATCCTTGTTTGCAACTTCTGTCCTGTTTCGCCAACATAAGATCCTTTGCTACACTTTCTGCACTGGATAAGGTACACAACATTACTGGAGGTGCAGCTGTATGATCCGGAGATATTGATGATCCCTTTTGAGTGTTTGACACTTTTTGATGGATTGATTTGGTTGCACAGTTTGCAGCGTTTTTTATTGCAGGGTGTGCTTCCATTATTTGTGACATCTTGATCAGAAGGAAGTTTCCTAATGATTAGTTTATTTCTGAGGTTGGGGGGTTGTCTGAAGGTCAGTATTGGAGGTTGCTGGAATATTTCTTTCAGAGTTCCATCCTCTGTTATGATGGGTTGTAAATCTTTGATTATTTTTCTTATTCCTTCTAGTGCTGGGTTGTATGTGGTTACTAGAGGTACACGGTTGTTTGTTTTTTTCTCCTTGTACTGAAGTAAATTTTCTCTTCGGGTTCTCAAGGCTGTGTTTATGCTGGTGTTGATAGTTTTGTCCTTGTAACCTTTCTTATGGAAGGAGTCTGCTAGTGTCCCAAGATGTGTATCTCTGTCTCTTGGGTCAGAACATTTTCGGTGGTATCTAATGGCCTGACTGTGTATGATGGTACGTTTCGTGCGTTGGGGGTGGAAGCTAGAACTGTGGAAGTAGTTGCATCTGTCAGTGGGTTTCCTGTATATTGAGGTGTGAAGTGTATCATCCCTGATGTATACTCTGGTGTCTAGGAAGTTGACCTGTGTAGTATTTGAGTATTCCATTTTTAGTTTGATTGATGGATGAAAAGTGTTGATCAATGAATAAAATTGTTTTAGGTGTTCTTCACCTTCTGTCCATATGATGAAAATATCATCAACATAGCGATAGTATCTGTATGGTTTTTGTTCCCTGCTGTTCAAGAATTTTTCCTCCAGGTCAGCCATAAATAAATTGGCATATTGGGGTGCCATTTTACTTCCCATCGCAGTACCCATACATTGAAGATAGATGTCTTTATTGAAGGCAAAGTAGTTGTGTGTAAGTATGAATTCAATGAGCTGTGTAACATCCTCAGCAGTGTATTTATGGTTTGGTGAGGATGATAAGGATCTGTGACATGCAGCTAATCCATCCTTGTGAGGGATGTTACTATACAGGGATACTAAATCCATAGTCACTAGACGTGTATTGGATGGTAATTTCTGTATGTTGTTGAGCTTGTTCAGAAAGTCAGTTGTGTCTTGCAGGAAATTAGCAGTATTCTTGACTAACGGTTTTAAAATTTTTTCCTCAAAGCCTGAGATTTGTTCGGTGAGTGTATTCATACCTGTTATGATGGGTCTGCCTGGGTTTCCTGGCTTGTGGATTTTGGGCAGCATGTAGAAGTCCCCAATTTCTGTATGATCCGGAATCGCATTTATAAGTTCTGAATGTAGGTGGGCTGGAAGTGTTTTAATGAGACCTTTTAATTGTTTTGTAAAGTCCTGGGTCGGATCATAATCCAGTTTTTTATAGTACAGTAGATGGCATTTTCCAGCTGCCTCTGGCCTTCTTGTATGTATTTGTTTGTATCCATCACAACAACTGCTCCCCCTTTATCCGCTGGTTTGATGGTGATGGCCTGATTATTGCGCAAATCGTGTATAGCCCTTCGATCTAGTGGTGAAAGATTGTACAGAATTTTCTTTTGCTGGGTGGATATCAGGGATTTTTTCCCTTCATCTCTTCTAACATTCTGCTGAAACTTTGTGATATGTATAGTACTGCTTGGACTTTGAACAAGGGGACATACCCTGAAAGCGTGTCCTTAAAAATTGTATGTTAGTGCAAATAAAAAAAGTATCACGGACAGTACTGAATTGTTTCTGCCTCATGAACATGCAAATCAGTGCATAATTTGTTAGACATGGATTTCTTTTGAATTTTTTGTTGCTATTCTGTCTCTCTGTTATAATACACCTACCATTTGATTTTTAGACTGATCATTTCTTTGTGAGTGGGCAAACATTCAAAATCAGCAGGGGATCAAATACGTATTTCCTTCACTGTATTTTGTGAGAGTAGAGATCCAATATAATTCATAATATTCTTAAAACGGGTGTTCCATGATAATCTAACAAATAAAATGTAGAACATACAGTATAATTAATGTATTCATTTTTTGTATGTTACACAACACTACCTATCCCATACTCAATATAAACTACACAAGTCCTAATAAATGCAAAAGATGGAAACTGTGTAAAATATTAACAATTTATTCTGCTCCCTCTAACAGTTATAGGAAGACCTAATGTGTATA
Source organism: Staurois parvus (assembly GCF_062004578.1). NCBI lineage: Eukaryota > Metazoa > Chordata > Amphibia > Anura > Ranidae > Staurois > Staurois parvus. The sequence goes on from NW_028317813.1 coordinate 5,891,063, forward strand.
CATTAGGTTTAATTTGTACGTTTATGGGCAAAAAAGATTTGTTTGTTGTGTGCAAATCAAAAAGATGTAGTCAAGAGGTTTTGTGTTTTTGACAAAAACATATAAAACAACACCTATGTCCCTCAGGACCAAAAAATTAAGGGTTTGTGAGACTTTTAAGGTTATCACTCAAACAAATTGACAATATATACACAAAAATAAATCAAATACAACTTTTTACTGAGGATCAATCACTAAACACGATGGCCAGGTGAAAGAAGGCAGAAACCGTCTGACCAAAATATGTGGCCTCTATGAATAGACCCCTAACAACCCCATCCACAGCATCATGAAAAAAATTCTTCATGTAACCCCTGTCTCCATCCAAGGAGTAGGTGTGGATGTAGTAGAAAATTACAAATATGTGGGGGTGCACATAGGTAATGGAGTAAGAACATTAATGTACTCTATAGAATGGGCCAGAACCTCTATTTTTTAAGGAAGCTGAGGACTTTTCACAGCTGCAGGATAATGCTAAAGGTGTTCTCTAAGTCTATGGCAGCCAGTGCTCTACTGTATGCGGTGGCAAGCTGGGGAAGCAGACTAAGCGTGGTTGGAACCAACAGAATCAACAATCTGATTCACAAGGCCAGTGATGTTGGGTTGGAGCTGGAGTCTTTAACAACTGTCAGAGAGGAAGATATTGTCCAAGGTACCTTCAATCTTGGACAACTTGTCCCATCCATTCCACAATACGCTGGTCAGTTTGAGTGCCTTCCATGATAGATTGTTACAACCACGATGTACCACAGAGAGACACATGAAATCATTTTTGCCTGTGTCCATCAAATTGTATAATTCTTTTCTGTGAGTGCTGAATGTCAGAATGTAATCTGGTTTATGATCCAGATTTTTATGCAGTTCTATATAGTAGCACCCTCTTAGTTAGGTCGCTAATATGACTAAAGTAGTTAAATGTAGGATTTTTTGGCTCCTCTGTAGCCAGTGGAGCAATTTTAAATGCTTTTTGGCTGTTCTGGATTCTGTTGGTTGCAGGCTTCACTACTTCTCCCTATGTTCTGGTAGGTTCCGTAACATTGTGGGCTGGAAGAGGCAGACCCTGGGTTGAATATTCATGCATCCTCAGCCAATTCCTGGTCAAGAGAGTGACCAGCAGGGGGCTGAGTGTTAATAGCCTGGTGCCTAGAACAGCAGAGTCCTTGTTCTGGAGGAAATAGACCCAGCCTGTCAGGCTCTCTTGGGCTGCTTAGCAGAAGATTACATGAGGTTTATCAAGGTTCCAGCTAAGGGAGAGCTGGGGGAGCCTGCTTTTGGAAAGGAGCTGGAATTAATTCAAGGGAAGTTGATTGAGGATCTAGCCTGGAGGCTCACAGTACAGGGTCTGACTGATATTAGAAGGAGGCAAGCAAGTACACAGGGGTACAGAGACAATGAGTAAAGGCCTGAGAGAGAGAGATCCTAGTGATTGTTGCTGCTTTTACCCTTTGAACACCTGCTCCGAAGTAGCTGATTTGAGACTGTGCTTGTGTCTGATGTCCCTGAGTTGTAGCTCTTCTATTCTTTTTGAGAACTGACAATTTTTATTGTATTAGTTTTCCAACGTACATGAAAAAAAGTACAAGACATTCAAACAGAAGTGCAAAAATTGCATCACACAGATATCAGAGTACAGTAAGTAAACCTCTAGTCAAGGCATGCAGTAGGTTGTTACCTAGTGCTAGGATAATAGAGTAAGGTCAACAGTCTTGCTTCCAAAAAGAGAGGAAGAGAGTATACAATCACAGGCAAATCTTATACTTACTGAGATATTTAACCGCTATCCAACAGTCACTGTACCTAGTGCAAAAGGGATATAGAGGAGTACAAGAGGATAAGAAAAAGAGAGGAAAGAGGGGGAAGGGAGGGATAAGGGAGAATTAAGAATCCACCTACTTTGGAGCTCAGCCAAAACCAGAAGCCATCACTCACACACATCCTACAGTGACTCAGGGTAGGTGTGGTAGGGGGAGCTTCTAAAAGGTCCCATAATTCTCAAACCTGGTTATGAGTGTCTAAGGAGTCTTTTAGGGAGGCAGTCATGTATTCCATCCTCTTCACATACTGAATCAGCTCTTCTATTCTTAAGCAACATGAGAGCTGTCCTAAGTAGAAGGCCGATCTTTTCCTCTACTAAGTTTATTTAAACTTAAAATTGGAGAGACTGTTCCAGAGTTGTTGGCTCAGGACTGCAGTTAGACTGGAGATAGCGTCCACTGTTTTGTGCACAGGAGATCTATTCTAAAGAGTTTAACTGTTGTCAGGAACAGTCCTCCTATACCTATCCAAGTTCTTCAAGAAATAAAAATTAAAAAAAGCCACTTTCTGCCTGGTTCTTGTGAGGAGAGACTGCAAAACTACCATTTGCCTGGCTGCTTGTACCCTCTAGGAAATAGAACCCAGGACATACTGTATTATGTTAGTTTTGTTTAATTATGTAGTGTTTTAATAGGATGGTATGGTTTATCACAATATAGTTCAAATTGAATTTAATTTGTTTATTTTAATTCATGGTTATTGTATATATTAAGCTGTTATTGGTAATTATAATGTTGTTATTGTGTTTTGTTTCCGTTTGTTACTGTGATTTTGTGCTGTCTTTGTTGACTGTAATTGTATTTTAATAATTTCCCTTTAGGATTAATAAAATATTCTGAATCTGAATCAGAAAATGGGATTCAAGGGTAACAATTGTACCCTTGATTTATACTATACAAATAGTATACAAAGCACTTGCAGATGTACTGGTTCCACTATTAGCTGGGGAGGAGCTCCACAGAACATAATGTGTAGGGCATTGCTGTGCACTGAAATTAATTGCATTACAAGCGTAATTAAACTTGCCTCTACTCCAGTGATGTCTGTGAGCTCCATACTGGCTCAGATATATTTGCCCAGCAAGCTTGCTATGGGGGCACTCAGCAGGGAGGAGGAGCCAGGATCGCCAGCAGGGGACCCGAGAAGAGGATAATTTGGGCTGCTGTGTGCAAAACCATTGCACAGAGCAGGTGGGTGTAACATATCTGTCATTTTTTTACCTTTAGAATCACTTTAAAAAGACACAGTGACTTTGTCCATTCTGGTCAGTCTGTGTAAAGCCCCCAGACCCACTGATACTCACCCCTCCTGCAAGGTCATGTAAATGGTAAGGTCATTATATTGCGTGAACAGCACAAGTCTTTTGGAAACAGTATAAATCTGTGGCTAGCAAATCTGGAGGACCTTTTTGCTATCATGTCAGCATTGACCAACTTTGCTGAGAACTATTTGCAGTACCTTGTTAAATCTATGTGTAGCACACTTCTAGGTAGGGGCTAGGATTAGATAGGATTAGTTTGTTTTTGATAGGTAAATTTAATTGTCACTCTGTAGCCAGAGTGGTTGTAAATATTTGCTAGGAAAAAGCATAGTTGGCTCACTGTACAGGGTGAGCTATGGTCATTTAGTTTGGTCTGCTCTGTGTGCTCAGCTGCTGATAGTCTGCCTAGCTTCCTCTGTATCCAGGAAATTGTAGAAGTTTCTAGATGATAGGTATGGTGTTATGCAGATGGCAGCATGAATATTGATCTAGCCTCAGCCTATCTCTAAGAGAGGGGCTCTAAGGCATGCTGGGTAACTGTATATATTCAGTGAGCACACAGGGATCTGGGTCTTTCCTAGAAAGGATTGTCCAAGCCTGGGAGAGGGCACAATGCCCTCCCAGGCATCTACTGCTGACCTGGGCAACCTGAGGGCCTGAATGCTGAGTCCAGAGGTTCTGCTATGCTGACTGCGGGGCTGTCTCCTAAAGATTTGGTCTGGTACCACCGAGGAAGGTGTCCAATTGCTCTTGGGCCTTGTGAGTACAGACATCCCTAAGGATCTTAAAGAGTGCTGTTTAACCTCCTCTGGTGCTAGGAAGACAGTTGCAGGTCTAGCAAAGGGAACATTGGCAGGTGTTTTCTGAAGAGCTTTGTCCATCTGTCCACAACTATTCAATGGGACTCTACTCTAGGGATCTGAAGAAGTCACTGCTACTACTTTTTGCTACTGCTTTAAGCTAAAGTCCACTGTTTGATTCAAGCAAGGACTCCAATATAGCCTGCCCTGAAAATTAGACAAAGTCCTCAATGTACATAGTTCCTATTTTGGAGTATTCCACCCATCTCCCATCTCCCTATCCCAAATCTTCAAAAAATAAAAACAACAACAACACCCCTGGGCTGATTATTGTAGAAATGAGTCTATGTGTCTGGCTGCAGGGCAGAGTAACTGGGGAGGGCCTGGACAGTATTCCTGCGGCTCCTACGGGAGTAGCACTACATATGTTTAGAAGAAACAGGCTATTCTGAAGGCAAAAGGGAGTGCTAACCAATTACAGGCAGGTAACCACTAAGGGTACATTTCATGATTGCCACTATGCTGTAGTACTGTATTCCACCTCTGTCCAAAACATTTGCTTTAATTAGTGGATATATTATATGCTCAAGTGTTCTTTGTATAAAAATGAAAATATTTTTGTATACAAAATGAAATACAATATATGGCTCCTTAACTGTGGAGCTAGCAAGCATGAAATATCAATTTTGTTATACAGAAAGGGTTTTGCACAAATAAAATACTGGTCTTCAATCATATGCCAATTACTGAAGGAAAACTATTAAATGCATGAACCTACATTCATCATTATGCCAGTCTGTGTTAACTGCTATTATAAATGTAATCTAAAATGTAAGCTTTTGGTATGCCCATTACTTACATAATAAACTGTTTCTCTCTACAATGCCGGTGAGCATAGCTGAGTCAACAGGAATCCCAGACAAGCAATTTGCAATCTTATTCCAACTACTGAAGGTCATCCAGTTATGATGATCTGTCCATGCTCTCAGCAGCTGTCACTGAGTTGTCTAGTTTTTAAACAGTGTCAAGGCAATGATTTGTATTCTCACTCCCAAGTCATCAGAGTGCATATACATCAAACAGACATGAAGGAAAGGGGATACATTTTCCCCATCAAGAAACATAGCAGTTTTAAGAAGTACTAAAAAGGTGACTAGCACAAAGTCCTGGTTGTTGCACAGCAGTCATTAGGTTTGAGCAAGTTAAAAGCCACCATTGAAGTTTTATGTTTGGCATTGCCTACTGGTGTGACAGAAATGTCTGCAAGGTCACGTTTAGAATTTCTGCAGTCCCCTGCCTATATAAACACATATGTTCTAAATTTATGTGTGCCCAAAACTGAACATGCTGTTCTTCCTTCTATTCCTTACACCATACTTTTTCACTGACCAAACCTGCTAATGACAAAATAGTACAAGGACAGCGTTCACAAAAAAGGAATAGGCAAGTTTTTTTTTTCTTAAGTCTCAATCTATGTTATTTTGCATACAGTTGTTTAAGGTTTCTTAGCTCATCAGTGCAAGGATTGGAAGCCGTGGCTTTTTTTGACATAGGATTGGGCAAGTAACAAGGGACAGAATGAACAGATTATTATTTGTGGAGGGGAAAAAGGAAACCCCAAAGCACAACTGTTAGGTGCTGACTCCAAACAAATTGCATTGCATCCTTCACACATCCTGTTTTATAGATTTGTGATTTCAGGCTAGTTATGTTAGAATCACTCTTGTAACCCATTTTAAATCTCACGGACCACCAGCAGTTAAAAAATTTAAAACATTGAATATTTTACATTGTACATGCTTCAATTATTGCTTGTTTTTTAATACTCATAGAAACATAGAAAAGTGATGGCAGAATAAAAGACCATCGAGTCTGTCCATTTTTTTAATACGTTTTGTATTTTATTTTATTTTACTTATTTTTTTGTTTGTTTGTGTTTTTTGTTAACTTTTTTTGTCTGAGTATACATCTACAGTATGCTTGTTGTAAGCATGTACACTTATCTATTAAAATACTAAATTAAAAATATCAGTGTGGCTATGTAGGCTCCAATAGTGCCTATTTGAATTTTAGTGGGGTAGAAAATCCAACCTTATAGGTAAGAGCAGAAACATAAAGCAGGTCAGGGTTTGGATTCCTGAATTTTAGGCAACATGTGAGTTACAATAAAATAAATACTACCTACCTAGAAACAAAGATTCCCAAATCTTAGTTCCACTAAAAATGCTATGCCTCCCTATCCTTCATCCTTGCATCAACACTTGCATCAACACTTTGAATTTCTGTTCTGCAACAATACGCATATACTTTAGGCTTTCCGGTTTTTCTCCCACTTTCTTGATCAGCATACTTATGCTAGTTCAGTGATTCAGAAAGTACTAAAGCTAGAGGGTCCATAGTAAAGCTAGAGGGTCCATAAAAAAACAGTCACCTAGAATTTTCAGGGGGAGGTCAGCAATAGAAGACCCATAAGTCTCTCTGACAGATACTGTATATTTTCAAACATTTGCATAAGTTTGAGTTTGCATGAACATAAGTTTAGAAGATTTTAACTTGAGGTGATTGTAGCCGTATTAGTGCATTTGCGACAGAAACAATTGAGTACTGTCCGTGATACTTTTTTTATTTGCACTAACATACAATTTTGAGGACAAGCTTTCGGGGTATGTCCCCTTCTTCAAAGTCCAAGCAGTACTATACAAATCAAAAAGTTTCAACAGAATGTTAGAAGGGATGAAAAAAAAGAGGTTAGAGATAAGATACAGCAAAAGCGAGGGGGGGGGGGGGGAATACTACACTCACACAGAGGGAGTTAAGCTTGAGCTAATAGTCATAAAACTGTTGGATAATGATTGAGGAATCCCATGTCCAAATTCAGGCCATTAACTCTTGTGTCAAATAGAATTATTATTCTTAGTTCAAAAGTTTTTCTTTCCTGAATGGATTTGAAATTTCCTTTAAGAACTAAAATATTGAGGTCTCCCATTGTGTGGCCTGGTTGTGCGAAATGGTGTCCTACAAGTGTGCAGAGGTCATCTTCTTTATGTTCCTTGATGGAATGTCTGTGCAAATTCATCCTTGCTTGCAACCTTTGTCCTGTTTCACCAACATAAGATCCTTTGCTGCATTTTCTGCACTGGATAAGGTACACAACATTTACCAGAGATGCAGCTGTATGATCCAGAGATATTGAAGATCCCTTTTGAGTGTCTGACACTTTTTGATGGATTGATTTGGTTGCACAGTTTGCAGCGTTTTCCATTGCAGGGTGTGCTTCCATTATTTGTGACATCTTGATCAGAAGGAAGTTTCCTACTGATTAGTTTATTTCTGAGGTTGGGGGGTTGTCTGAAAGCTAGTATTGGGGGTTGTTGGAATATTTCTTTCAGAGTTCCATCCTCTGTTATGATGGGTTGTAAATCTTTGATTATTTTTCTTATCCCTTCTAGTGCTGGGTTGTATGTGATTACTAGAGGTACACGGTTGTTTGTTTTTTTCTCTTTGTACTGAAGTAGATTTTATCTTCGGGTCCTCAAGGCTGTGTTTATGCTGGTGTTGATAGTTTTGTCCTTGTAACCTTTCTTTTCGAAGGCGTCTGCTAGTGTCCTGAGATGTTTATCTCTGTCTATTGGGTCAGAACATATTTGTGGTATCTAATGGCCTGACTGTGTATGATGGTACGTTTCGTGTGTTGGGGGTGGAAGCTGGAACTGTGGAGGCAGTTTCATCTGTCAGTGGGTTTCCTGTATATTGAGGTATGAAGCATATCATCCCTGATGTATACTGTGGTGTCTAAGAAGTTGACATGTGTGTTTGAGTATTCCATTTTTAGTTTGATTGATGGATGAAAAGTGTTGATCAATGAGTAAAATTGTTTTAGGTTTTCTTCACCTTCTGTCCATATGATGAAAATATCATCAATATAGCGATAGTATCTGTATGGTTTTTGATCTATGCTGTTCAGGAATTTTTCCTCCAGGTCAGCCATAAATAAATTGGCATATTGGGGTGCCATTTTACTTCCCATCGCAGTACCCATACATTGAAGATAGATGTCTTTATTGAAGGCAAAGTAGTTGTGTGTAAGTATGAATTCAATGAGCTGTGTAACATCCTCAGCAGTGTATTTGTGGTTTGGTGAGGATCATAAGGATCTGTGACATGCAGCTAATCCATCCTTGTGAGGGATATTACTATACAGGGATACTACATCCATAGTCACTAGAAGTGTATTAGATGGTAATTGCTGTATGTTGTTGAAAAATAATATCCCTAATGTTGTTGTAATATCCCTCACAAGGATGGATTAGCTGCATGTCACAGATCCTTATCATCCGCACCAAACCACAAATACACTGCTGAGGATGTTACACAGCTCATTGAATTCATACTTACACACAGCTTTTGCTGTATCTTATCTCTAACCTCTTTTTTTTTTTTCATCCCTTCTAACGTTCTGCTGAAACTTTGTGATTTGTATATACTGCTTGGACTTTGAAGAAGGGGACATACCCCGAAAGCTTGTCCTCAAAATTGTATGTTAGTGCAAATAAAAAAAAGTATCACGGACAGTACTCAGAAGATTTTAACAAATTATTAATAAGAAAATCTCTGTGTTGCATGTATTGAAAGTATGTAATGCAGCAAATGTTCACATAGGCACCAAGCACCTGCTGACGGTTGCCACATACGTGGAGAATTTCCACACCCCACAAGCTGCTTGTTTATTTTACATTTTTAATATTATCATGAACAAATGGCAAATTTTTACCCTTTTAATATCATGGTATTAATTGGGGTAAAATGCTTTTAACTTAGCATAATTTACTATGGTTAACATAGCCCTGCTGGGGCTCCTGGCTCCTTCTCCCTGCCGAGTGCCCCCATAGGAAGCCATTTTCTACAGGGGCACTCCTGTGAGCTCATTCCCGAGCCAGGCTGTTTGTGTCAGACACACAGCCCGGATCAAGATTGGACTTGGGTAAGTATTTGGGGGGGGGGGGGGCTGCAGGGGAGCTACTATTAAAAGGTTGTTTCCTTAATGCAGAGAATGCATTAACCAGTTCCCCTCCACCCTATAGCAGTTTTACTGCTACAGGGTAGACTCCCTGTGCAAAATCACTGTTACAAGTAACAGTAACTTGCAGTTCCTGCTTGTGTATTCTTACCTCCTTGCTGCAGTGCACACAGGGATCTGGGTCTTTCCTAGAAAGGACTGTCCAAGTTTCAGCTTGCTGCAAGTCCACCCCCACCATCAGGGGCTCTGGTGAAGAAGCATTCTGAGGTTTAGACTCTGTGCCTTGGGGATCCCTGAGTTGGCGACCTACAAGGGCTCACTACCACAGACACTTGACAGTTTGTGCAGGTCATGAGCTCCTCAGAAACACTGCAGCCTCTTCTAGAACAACTTCAGTGTTTGATGCAGAGAGTTTATGTCCAGCAGACCTATCAAGAATGACTAATGCAGTTTCTGCTGGAACTTTCCTCCCACTTGGATCAGCTACAGGTGGTGTCCACTTCCCCACCCTCTGTTCCTGCTCCTGTTCCAGGGGAGGAGAGTCTTTCAAAACTCCAGCTGCCTTCACCTCCTCACTTTTCTGGTGATCCTAAAGCTTGTCGGGGCTTCATCAATCTGTGCTCAATTCACTTTGAACTAGCAGGCCACGATTTTCCTACTGATCGTTCCAAAGGGGCTTATATGATATCACTACTTTCTGGAGATGCACTTGTGTGGGCCTCACCACTGTGGGAGTGTCATGATCCTCTCTCCTCTCTGCCTTCCTGCAGGCTCTCTGCAAAATCTTCAATGTGCTTGGAAGATCCTCATCTGCTTCTGGAGCCCTTCTAAGGCTTCATTAAGGAACATGACTGTTGGTCAACATGCAATTTGGTTTTGCACCTTGGCTTCAGAATAATGAGATCCTTACTGCAACCTTTTGGCAGGGCCTAGAAGATCGTATTAAGAATGAACTAGCTAGCAGAACTATACCCATCACCCTGGATGACTTGTTCACCCTTAGCGTCCAAATTGGTGTCAGCTTCCAGGACCAAGATCTGGAAAAGGCTGGTCTACGTTGCCCCCCACTGAATCGTTTAGTTTCTGTTGTCCAGAAAGCTCCTGAACAACCCATCTCTGCAGTTATATTAGCATCTGAAGAACATATGCAATTAGGCCAAACACGCCTCACACCACAACAGTGAGACTTGGCCTATGTATTTACTGCGGGGATGATCATCATGGAATAAAGTCCTGTCCTGTTGGTCCAGGAAACTCTCGGGTCTAGGTCACTCAGAGAGATGTGATCTAGACCAGAATCTGTATTCCACTTTCCCTCAATTTATCATACCTGTCTCCCTTCACTGGGCCCTGAACTCGTATCGCGTTTCTGCATATATGGGCTCTGGGGCGGCTGGGAACTTCATCGAGCACTCATTGGCCATTGATTTGGACATTCCTCTCATTCCCTTGGCAATGCCTCTATCTGTATCTGCAGTTGATGGATCTACCTTGGCCTTAGGACCCCTATGGTTCCAAACTACCTCCATCATTATGTATGTCAGTGTCCTTCATTTTGAGGAAATCTCCTTTCTAAGTCTTCTAGTCCCATTATTCTTGCACTTCCATGGTTGCAGAAACACTCACCTTATCTGGATTGGAACTCTAGCCAAGTGTGGTCTTGGAGGCTGCAATGCCATCAGACTTGTCTCCCTAAAGTGCGCCCATCTCTCTGTGTACCTGTGGCAGAGATCACCACCTCTCAGACGCTTCCCTGGCATTATCAGGCTTTCCAAGATGTTTTTTGTAATAAAGCTGCTGACAATTTGCCTCCTCATCATCTCTACGATTGCACAATTGACCTCCAACCTAGGACTACTCCGCACCAAGGTCGAATCTACCCTCTCTCCGTCCCTGAGACTCAAGCCATGTCTGAATATATCTGGGAAAATCTGCAGAAAGGATTCGTAAGAACTTTGTTAAAGAAATTTTTTCTGATCTCTCATACATTTGTGTGATTGTGTATCTGGATGACATACTAATCTTTTCTCCAGATTTGGACTCTCATCATAAGCACTTATGTACAGTTCTTTTACATTTTTGGGACCACCGCCTGTTTGCAAAGTTGGAGAAGTGCCTCTTTGAGCAAACTCAGGTTCCTTTCCTAGGTTACATTGTCACAAATAAAAGCCTGTTTATGGATCCAGCCAAACTTCAGGCCATCTCCAACTGGCCTCAGCCTTCTGGCCTAAAAGCCACGCAGCGGCTCTTGGGTGTCACCAATTTTTATTTCCAGTTTATTCCTGATTATTCCTCTCTGGTGGCCCCAATCACTTCTAATGCCAGAACCTGGCCTCCTGAGGCAGTTGAGGCTTTACAAAACGACCTTTCTGTCCGCATCTATTTTCATACATCCAGACATTCTCCAGCCTTTCTTCTTGGAGGTAGATGCTTCATCCTTGTTTGTTGGGGCCGTTCTTCTCCAAATGCATCATAGTGAGCTCCGTCCTTGTGCCTTCTTCTCTAAGAAGTTTTCAGATGAGAAAAGAAATCACACCATTGGGTATCACGAACTCCTGGCTATCAAGCTGGCACTGCAAGAATGGCAACATCTACTGGAGGGGTCTACACATCTTGTCCTGATCTATACCGATCATAAGAACCTCCAGTATCTGCAATCTGCCCGATGTTTGAATCCCAGACAAGCACGATGGACTCTTTTCTTTGCCAGGTTAAAATTCGACATCACCTTCTGGCCTGGTTCTAAAAATGCTCACGCTGAAGCCTTGTCCAGATTGTTTGACACTGCTGACTCTGAGTATCATGTTGAACCAGAATCTATTATTCCTGCCATCATATTCTGGCTTCCACTCTTCTTCAGTCATCACAAATCCCGCCTGGAAAGACCTTTGTGGTGCCCTCCCTTCACACCAAACTTCTCAAATGGGCACATGATTCTAAATTCTCAGGGCATACCTGTGCCTTCCTGCAGCATTACTACTGGTGGCCCTCACTTTGGATGGATGTCAAAGACTATGTCCAGGCTTGCCTCATTTTTGTACAGTCCAAGTCCTCCACATTGGCTCCTGCAGGTCTTCCTTTACCCCTGCCTGTTCCAGATGTACCTTGGTGTTGCATTTCCATGGACTTTATTTCTGATCTACCCCCCTCAGTGGGCTCCACCATTATCTGGGTGGTTGTAGACATTTTTCTGAAATGTGTCACTTACCTACACCTCCAGGACTACCCTCTGCTGTAATTTTAGTTTCCATCTTCATTAAGGAAATATTCTGTTTTCATGGTATGCCCTCGCACATCATCTCTGATAGAGGATTTCAATTTACAGCCCGCTTCTGGAGGGCTCTGGCCACATCCTTTGGATTCAAGTTAGACTTCTCCTCAGCCTTCCATCCGCAGTCCAGTGGGCAAACTGAAAGGGTCAACAAGAATGTGGAACGGTATCTTTGTGCCTTCATTTATGCACATCAAGATGACTGGGTAGACCTTTTACCCTGGGCAGAGTTTGCCCTCAATAAACATGCTAATGCCACTAGCAAGTCTCCCTTTTTCACAGTGTATGGTCATCACCATCCTTTGGTACCATTTCTTGTTCCCATCTCTTCTGTGGGGCCTGCTGCTGCAGATATGAAACTATCTTTCAACTCCATCTGGGCAAATGTTTCCAAGAATTTACATCTGGCAGTTTCCTAGTACGAAGTAGCCACAGATCGTCATCACCGTGCGAGTCGCACATTTCTTCCTGGCGACAAGGTTTGGTTCTCTACCAAGAATATCAGTCTCGGAGTACCCTCCATGAAATTTGCTCCTCATTTCATTGGTCCCTTTACCATTCTCTGTCAAGTTAATCCTGTTGCTTTCTAGCTTCGGCTTCCTTCACATCTAAGGATCCCTAACGTTTTCCCTGTTTCTCTTCTGAGACCATACATCATCAATAGGTTTTCCCGTCCTCTTCGACATCTTTCTCTTACAGTCAACACCTCGGATCAGTATGAAATCAAGCAGGTCTTGGATTCCAAACTCTCCAGGGGGAGGCTTTTGTATCTAAGTGACTGGAAGGGATATGGTCCTGAGGAGAGGTGTTGGATTCCTTCTACTGATGTTTCTGCTCCTTGTTTGGTGAAACTCTTTCATCAGAAGTTTACTCTCACAAGTTAACTTGCAGTTCTTGCTTGTGTATTCTTACCTCCATGCTGCAGTGCTTTTCCTAGTCTGAATACCTTCACATGTGTGGTTAGCTGTGCTCACCTTTGGGTGTCACCTGCTATTCTGTGGGCATTTATTTACATCCCTTCCATCACTTCCTGGCCTTCCTCCTGGTTTGCTTGACTATATAAGACATGCTCTTTGTATGCCACATTGCCTGAGCAACTTCACAGTCTTCTGAGCTTCCGTTCACTTGTTACTTGTGTTTCTTGTGCCTGACTACCTGTGTACCTACCACAGCTTCATTTACCAACTTTGCTTGTTTGCTGCCTGCCTTGATCTTGCTTATCTCCTGGATTTCCTCTTGTCTCCTGCTGTTTGTACCCTGCACATGTCGGTGATCTCTGCATCCTCAGCTGGGCATGCCTGGGAGCTGCTACCTGGTTCCAGCTTGCTGCAAGTCCATCCCCACCATCAGGGGCTCTGGTGAAGAAGCAGGCTGAAGCTTAAACTCAGCGCCCTGAGGAACCCCTAGTTGGTGACCTACAAGGCCTCACTACCACAGATGCCTGACAATCACGTATATATACATGATCTGAGCTCCCACTGTGTTCACGGGCAGGGGGCGTGCGCACGGTTGCAGCACCAATCACTCAGCAGATTAAGACCAATAATATTTGGCCTGGACCTGCTGTACTGAATCAGAGGTCTTCTTGTGCCTGAGTTTACATTACACAGGCACAGGAAATTATGCAATTGTTCATGCTCTTTTTCATGTGAGTCACATTAGGTACCTATAAATGTAATGGCCAAAATGTCCAACGAAAGGTACTCTAGTGAAGAGGCCTACAGTATTCTGAGTATGTCAGATGAGAGCAAAGGGGAAGCCTCACTGACAAAATCAGGCTAAGAATACGAAGGGAGCAGTGGCACCCTGACAGATAGCTCAGACGATGACGTAGAGGTCCCTCCTATGGTCAGGCATACTTGACCCCATTCTTAGTTTGCTGAGGTGTTCCCAGTTTGCTGAGATGATTCTCATATGCAGCAGAGTGCCAGTACTAGTGCCACTCACCTTTTGGTGAACTGGGGAGCACCAGTGGCCTAGTACACCCTGGTCTTTTACATACCAGCACTGCAGCATCACTTGGTGACATGGCAAGTCCCATAAGTGCAGTACAAGCTGGTGCGGTGGCTAGCACAAGTAGTGTCCTGCAACCACCAAGAATTCTAACACAGGCCCGTAGAGCACATAATGTCCTTCCAGATGTGCTTGCAAATTCTGATTGGCAGACCACAAATTCTGCAGCACCTATACTTCCCCCATTTTCTGCCCAACCCAGAATTCAGGTGGAAACAGCAAATTTAACTACTCTCCAAATCTGTATGGATTGATTGTGGATCAAAGCAATTTATATGCACAACAATTTATCCCCGCCAACCCAAATTCACACCTTGGCAGACCAATTGCATGGAAACCTATCACGGTTTCTGAATTTAACATTTGTTTTGGCCTAACCCTCAACATGAGCATTACTAAAAAGAATGAGTTGCAATTGTATTGGTCCACAAACCCAATTCATCATATGCCCATGTTCTCTGCTGCTATGGCTAGGCAAAGATATGAGAATATAATGTGATTTATGCATTTCTATGACAATACACTCCGTCATCCTCGGGGTAACCCTGAAAATGATAGGCTCCACAAAATTTGGCCCCTCCTAAATCACCCTTACCAGAAATTTGCAGATGTGTATACTCCTCAGCAAAATATTTGCGTTGATGAGCCCCTCATTAATTTTTCTGCCCACCTTGCATTCAAACAATTTATCCCCAGCAAGCGTGCCAGATATGGGGTCAAAATGTATAAGACCTGTGAGAGGGCAATAGGCTATACATGTAATTTTAAGATTTACGAAGGAAAAGATAGTCAAGTGGAGCCCCCGGATGCCCAGACTACATGGGGAGCAGTGGCAAGATAATTTGGAACTTGATGTCACCCTTTTTGCATATGAGGTACCACTTATAAGTGGGCAATTTTTATACAAGTGTGGCACTATTTAGATATTTGTACAATCTTGAGATTGGTGGATGTGGCACCACGCAACCTAATCACCACAGTGAACTGGAAGGACAAATGGAATGTTTTTGTCCTGTCTTCCATTCGCACAAATTTCCACAGCAGCTGGTGTTGTTCAGAATCCCCTCTGTGTCCACGACTATAACCTTAACATGGGAGGGGTGGACTTCAATGACCAGATGATGAAGCCATACTTAGTTTCCTGTAAAGCCAGACACTGGTACAAAAAAGTGTCTGTGTATTTAGTTAAACTGGGGCGGTACAATGCTTTCGTGCTTTGCAAAGCAACTGGACAAAGTGGATCCTTCCTAAAATTCCAGGAAGAGATCATCACGGGCCTTTTGTATCCAGAAGGTGCTATGGGCCAAACCCTCAACCCAGATGCAGTGAGCCGGCTGCATAAGAGGCATTTTGCTGATGCCATTCCTGGTACCCCAATCCAAAAGTCATCCCAAAAAAGATGCTGTGTCTGTAGCAGACATGGAATTAGGCGTGACACCTCCTTTTTTTGTTCCTCCTGTCCTGGTCAACCTGGTCTCTGCCTCAAGGACTGCTTCCATCGCTACCACGCACCAGTGGAGTATTATTATAGGGTACAGCATGGCACAGTCTATTTACACAGGGTCTTGAAAGATGTTAGGTATTCAGGACACTGACCTAAAGGAAACAAAGCTAGCCATAGATGAATCAAATTTCATCTTATTCAGCAGGACTGGCTAAATTTCAATCAGTGAGTGGCAGCCCCTGCTCAACAGAAGTTGAAGAGGCATACTGGAAAATGTTTGGTGATAAGCGTCTGCGGCCATTGATCAGTGTATTCTGACAGCAGTACTACAATATCCAGGTACTGGAAAGGTTTCTCCATCCACCTTGTTTCTGTGGATGGAGGAATCTGTTACATATTTGCCAGTGGGTTGAAAAATATCTAACAGATTCCTTCATCCACACAAATAAGCCTTACGGCTGAAAAAAATAACTCCCCATCTATGGCCAGCTTAAGGACTTAACACTGCACCAGAGGATATGGGTTTACTGGATTGAAATTAGAAGTACCTTTGTTTATCTGCCACCCTTTGGAAGTTGTACTCCAAGTAAAAGAAGAAGATATTTGTTTCTATCTGGAGGTTTGTTATTTCAAGAGGATACCTGAATACCTTACTGGAAGTGTGTAAAGTGGGCTATGCCCACTTTGGATGGAGGCCCACTCTCAGTTTTGGATCTAATTGTACTTCCTTAATTATGCTAGTCATAGAGAACCCTGCTGCTTGACAACTAACTTGACAATCAACCACGAGATGATGGCTTAAACCCTAGATAACATTCCACACACTAGGGCAGAGAGAGCTATGCATGCAACAGCTGGGATAGGACTGGTTGATACCTAACAGTATGTCATCCACATTTCTGGTACCAAAGCTTGTAGTAGAATGCCACAGGTCTACCAAATGAACTGTTTAAAAATATTCAGCTCAGGTACTTCCTTACATTCATCTTGGATGGCTAGCTGTCATTGTGGTCTGTAGCAAACAGCCTGGCCTCAGGAAACACAACTATAGTGACTGAGCAGAGCAGCTTTCCAGGGCAAGGTAAATTGGTGTTCAGCGCTGTGGGAAGAACCCAGCAGGCCCACAGATTACAGACTGCCTAGAAACAAAGTAGAGGAGGAGTGGATATGAGTCCAGTCACCCTGCACAAGGAGAGTGAGTAGCAGTGATCTGTCTTTATTACATTAACATGTGTGTATTCATGTACTGTGCTTTAACACACATTATGCCTTGTGTTAATGGGTACTGCCTTATGTAGCACCCTCCTAGTCAGGTGTTAGGATTTGTATAGTTAGGTTAAGCATAGCTGTGTTTCTCTGCTTACCAGAGAGGCTGTCAGGTAAATTCAGTGTGGTATTCTGCTTAACAGAGTGCTGTGATTGATTAGTCAGGTCTGCTCATGATGCTCTGGTGTTATTTTAGTTTGTCTGAGTTCTGCCCACCTTCAAGAAGCCATGAGTGCCTTCCAGTACATAGGTAGGGGCTAGACAAATGAACAGCATGAATATGGATACAGCCCTAGCCTACTGCAGGGGAGGGGGGCCCCATTGCATGCTGGGAGTGGTATTTATATCCTGTGAGCACATGGGTTCAGTATCTTTCCTGGGAGAGGATTGAACAATCAGGCTGGAGGCAGGCTGCCTCATCTGGCACTGGCTGCCATGTGACCTCAGGTGGGTTAACCAGAGGGCCTGAAGTTAGAGAGAGTGACCCTGGCTCTACAGTAAGCTGATTGAGTGGAGCTGTCTGGTATCACTGGTGAGAGAGTCACTTTGAAGATTGGAAGGAGGCAACCATTCTGTCCTTGAGCTGAGTCCTTGAGTACGGACACTGAGAGATCTTGGGGACCTCTGTGTGCTTTGCTACCCCTAAGGTGCTTGATAGTCTGAGTGGGTCTGAGAAAAAGGAAAGTTGGCTAGTGTTCTGAAGAGTTTGTCCAGTTGTTGCTACTGCAAAGGACTTTGCTCAGCTACGTTACCTTTGGGCTGTCGCAGTCAGTCGTAATTGGTTTGTACCTGAGTAGCTCAGCCCTGTAACTACTACTACTGCAAAAAGGGACTTTGCTCACTCCTAAACTACCTGCTGCTACATTTTAAAGAGAAGCCTGCTATCTGCTTTCAGTCAGGGCTTCAATACTGCTCAGCTGAGAGATAAGTTCAGATGTCCTCAGTGTGAATAGTTCTAATTTTGGAGTATCCTACTACAATTCCCCTTCCCTATCCCCAGTTCTACAATAAACTCCAAAAACAAACATCCCCTAGACTGGTCATGGAAGACAATGAGCGGAAGTGTGTGTGTGTATTTGGCTGAAGAAATACACTGTGCCTGGCTGAGGGGCGAAGTAAGGGGAAACAGGGGCATAAATCCAAGCGTCCCTCACGAGGGCAGCGCTACACTTAAAACAGTAAAACAGTACTTTTGAATTGGCTGCTAATACACCACCTACGCCTGCAGCATTTTTGCAACATGGCAACATGCGCTGCAATACAGAACGGTTGTAAAGATGCGTTACTGACATCATGCCTCACCTCGGACATGCCATCAGAATGATAAGCTAGGGACTGACAGTGAGGGGAGCCTCTGAACTATGCCCTACTGAACTGTCCAGTAAGCATGGTCACTAATGATGCAATTCACTGGTTAACAGGACCTTGTGAGCATCCTGTGCTGCAGAACAATAACAAGAGTGTGCAGAGTGTAATAAAACAACTGGAGCCACCAATAGATAACAGGATGTGCTAGGGTTGTCTTATACCGGCAGGATCAACAAGTACTTTTGACAGCTGTATAAGCTGCAAACCGAATTGACATGGTGCACTAGACTGCAGTTATAAATAGTAAGCAAATAAAGCACTTTTGATTTCTGGGTTTACAAACACTTTAAATTTAATTTTAAACTGGAAGTTGTTTTTGGTGTTTAATCCTAAAATTAGTCGCTTGCTTTATCCTTTGGTTGTTGATGTTTGATTGTCGGTTTTTGTCTTGGCTCTGATCACCTACTACTCCTGAAGTGTTTAATCCTTTACAGCCAGCAGTAACCTCATCCTCAATACAGTGCTGTGTCACATTAAGGGATACAGGAATAAAACATTCCAATATATTATTCATTTTACTTTAATCTTACCACAGTTCACTGATCAAAATGTTGATCAAAATCTGCAGATCTGCAAATGTGATAATTTGCTTAAGAGAGTTGCTACGAGTCCTCTTTCTTTCTGGTGACAGTGTTCCTCAAAAATGGCTTCTAACCAAGGTTGTGCTGTAAACTGAGAATACTTTAATCATTGTATATACAATATTGTTGTCGCTAAGTGGTGTAATTGACTAATAAACACACTAAATGCTGAGTGCTTGCTGAACACTAACTACTGCATGAGGAGTTTGCTCTGACTGTAATAAAATCCTTTCCCCAACAAGCTGGCAGATACTGATGAGTGATGACACAGAAAACATATGTGTTGGACTTCTTTTACATGTTTCTTTTTGCACCTTGTGCTCTGAAGATCTCTATACAAGCCTATGGATTCACAACAATTTATTCTCTATGAAGGCATGTTTGTACCAAGAGGTCCCACTTAACGAGTGCTACCCAAACATGACAAACTTTGGCTAATTTAATAGAATACACCACTGAATCACAAATATCATTTTCAAAGCAACTAGAAATTCAGTTCCATTTTTCTATTGCTAACTAGTTAATAAATGGGTAGGTGTGTTTAGATGCCCATAAAATGTAGAAGGTGGTAGAACATGCAAGCACAATGCAAACTACCTTAGAGACCAAAGATGCATGGCAGGTCCATAAATACGAACGCTCATGTTTATTTATGGAGAGATGTAGGAGAGCTGCATGTAGACAAGTTCAGTTTCGCCTTACATTGGAGGTAACAGCAGTGATTGGTGTTAGGGATATAGAAAGGTAGTTACAATGCAGATACAAGCATAGTACTTCAAAACCCACCAGCTATGGTGCCTTACCCTTCATTGGGTAGAGCAGTGAACAGAGCAAAACCGTGATGATCTGAAGTCTATTTTTATATGTGTGAATGTGATAAGGAGCATCAGGGGTATATAAGGCTCAGCCACGTATAGTTTCATTTGTACTGTACTTCAAAGGTAGATGGTCTAAACTACATGTGTCAAACACATGACTCGTGGGCTGAATTGAGCCCACCACACCATTTCATGTGGCCCTTGCAACTCTCATGCCTGAGACATCCTCCTCGTTTCCACCCCCACCTTTTCACAGAATTCAGAAGCAGAGAGGAGAACGGAATACCTCCACCAGATCCTGTGCTTCTCCGTGCAGCCACGGAGAGACTTGCCTCTGCAGCCACCCCCATTTCAGCAGGCAGCAGAATAGAGGAGGACATAACTCCTTCTACAGATCTTGCACCTCTCTGTGCAACCGCAACAACCTCTGGTCTTAGCATTCAGTGGACATCGGCAGCTGACTCCAGCCCTCATCTTGTCCTCCTGCAGTGTAAGGGACCGCCTGACAGCACCTCTATCAGTCCCCCGGTAGAGCCTCCCCAGCGTGCGGAGTCTAAGCACCGGAGCACTTGTTCACCAGGGCCCCTGATGGTGGGGATGGACTTGGAGCGCTCCGGTACCAGGTCGCAACTACCAGGTATCTCCAACAGGGGTAGAGAAGTCTGACAGGGGCTCCAGAGAGCTAGGAGTCTGATGTAAGGGAGCCTAGTGATCCCTGCGGGGTGGATGGATGAGCTAAATCAGAGTCATGCAGGCCGGGACAGTAACTAGAGGATCGGTAAGGTACAAAATGGTAGGCAAAGGATAGTCGGGTCACACTCAGGGTCAATACCAGGAGGTCAGATCTAAACGGGAACATCCGGGAGCAGAGTCAGGCAAGCCAAGGGGTCAGGACGGGAGAAGGCAACAAGGTCAAAACAATCCAGATCAGAAGTACTCACACACAGGTAACAGGATACAAAGACCATTCGGCAACAAGTGTCTGTGCAGGGCTAGCTTAAATAGCCCGCCCTGCACCTGACAGGCGTAGCCTGGGTCCCAGTGCCTGCCTAGTACTGTCCAGACGACGGGTGCGCCTATGTCCTAGTGCCCTGCCACCTATACGTCTCGGCAGAAACCTACGCATGTGTAGACCCATGCGTCGCGATGGTTCCTGACATGCAGGCCCTGCACTTTCCAGTTTCTGCTTCCCAACTCTGTGACCAGCTTCTTCCCAGTAGCAGCACAAGGTGCGGGCATGGTCTGAGCCAGCCCTTAAAGGCTAAGTTTACCTTTCCAATAAAGATTTTCCTGCATTCACTCTTTTTGTCACACAGTGCTGAACTGCTGGAATATAGGCAGGCATAGTAAAAGTACATGGCAGATCTTAAAAGAATAGGGGTTACTTAAAAGACAAATAGGCAGTTCAACTTTCAAGATAATTTTCACTTTGCAAGGGAACTTTGCCTCAGCTTAGTGAATGACTTCTCTGCTGACTTCTTTCATCCAATGTTGTGCAAGCAAAACAGTTGTTTTTTTTTTTATTTTCCTTGCACATGATTAGGCATTCTTTGCAAAGTGAATTTTAACCACATTCACTAAGCTAAGGGAAAATTCTCTTGCAAAGTGAGCAGCCTATTTGCTTTTACTAAATCAATCTCCCAGAGTAAGATTTAGACACGCACTATCCTGTCTATTATGATTAATTTATTTTCCAAAAAAAAGGATATACATGTCTATGTTAATTTTTTTTGTTTGTATTAAAGCAGGGATGGATACAATTGGATTTCCCCAAAATAATTAACTCAATCAAGAAAAAAAGTTTAGATTTAAATTGGCTGAAAATCTTCTCTAAGGAGCTTGCTGTTAGAGGAAATTTATCCTACTAGAGATGATGTTGGGTTATCTGCAGATGATGCAAAAATGAGAAGAAAAAACAGGTAAATCTAGGGTGACCTATCGGTGTATATATAAATAAAACAAATCAAAAATACAGATTTAAATGTTTACAATACATCACAATTTTATTCAAACAGAATATAAAAACAAGTTATAATACAAAGATAATAATTTATAAGTTACACTTGTTGTTGGAGAAAAATTACGCGTTCTGCAGTAACAACCGCTTCTTCAGACTTGAAAAAGTGTGACAAATAGTCATAACATCTCTATAAATAGAAAATATATATGTGAAATCCACTTACATGCATGGGGACATAACATGAATACTTTGCAGCTGGCCCATAGGGGGTGTAAAATGGACACACAACACCAAGAGAAAAAAAAAATGAGGGGAGGTAGACCAAAGTACTTACAAAGACAATGTAAAGACTCTCAGGACATAGTCACCCCCGTCCGAACCGAGGGAGGCATACAACAGAGACCACAGGTGGGTAATCATAGGCACCGTATCAACAATTCCAAAGTGCCAATGTATGAATAGTCTAAAATAAAAATAGACATATCAAATGAAACCATTACATGGACGCTACATCTTGGTCACTGACACTTCTCAAATTGCATCATACTTACACAAACTTAGTGATATGGCTAGAACCTGTAGATAGGAAATAGGAAGCATCCAAATGTGTTATATCAAGCAATTATGTCTCTGCTCAAGATGAAAGAGTAAGGTAAATCTGGTAAATTAGCACAACAGGGAGGCAGGCCTCAATCAGAATAAGGGACAGATATGTGATTTAATATAACCTCTCTAAAAAAGATAAAACAAAACACAAAGAGTGGAGCGGTCAATACTATACTCAATAATAATCAACTAGAGATCTAAGACAATATATCAATCTGGCGTTCTTGCTGGTATAGATGTATAATAACAGCTGGAAAACCACCATTATTCTGGTGCATGTGCTATCAAAGATGGAAGAGAAAGTATACTAACTACGAACCTTTCCTTATAGTCCCTGTGCTTCCCAAGGATCTGCCCCAAATTGTCCAGCACCAACCACTGCCTACCACTAAAAGGTCAGTGGCCAAAACAGGGGGTATGGAAAAGGGTGGTTCCTTTCCCCCATAGAGAGCTTCTCAGCAGGTGATGCCAATATAGATAATAGAAATACTAAATTGTTCCCATGTGTATTGCCATAATTGGCCGGCCATGTGGACCAAACAAAGCAAAAGCAAACAACAAATATGTCCGCCACATCGGACGTGACATCACCGCACTAATGCGCGATGACATCATGACGCATAAGTGCTCCAGCACGCATGCTTAGGAGCGGATATGACTAAAAGAAGCCTACACTGGATAGAGTACCATCTAGAGGACAAAGATAAGAAGGCAATGCATATATATACAGTATGTTAGAAAAGATACAATCTGACCACAAAGGGCTCTTAAGTCCAGGGGGGACATAGTTTGAAGGGAGGTAAGTGATCCTAAAAGACATCCAACAAAAAACAAAAGCTCAATTTGGTAAGTGTGTCGTTCAGCAAAATGTCATCCAATAGGACTTTCCAGATTTACTCCCTTAATATCTGCTACATGGTCTTTGATGTGTTGCCAAAATTTTCTGCCTGTTTTGCCTACATAGAAGGCATCGCAGCCACAAGATAAAAGGTATATTACTTCTATTGTATCACAATTTACAAAATGTTGCGATCTAAATGTAATACCTGTTGGTAATGTTTAATCTTGGGTTACCTGAACGGACCTACAAAAGACGCAGTTGCCACACTTAAATGTACACCTGGTCCTTCATTCTGTCAAAATGACACTGTACCAGTGTATCTCTCAGAGAACATCCACATTTG
Source organism: Staurois parvus (assembly GCF_062004578.1). Taxonomy (NCBI): domain Eukaryota; kingdom Metazoa; phylum Chordata; class Amphibia; order Anura; family Ranidae; genus Staurois; species Staurois parvus. The sequence continues at coordinate 5,914,506 of NW_028317813.1, forward strand.
AAAGTCAAATGTGGGTGATCATTTATGAAATGTTTGATAATTTTATCATCTGTCAACAGATGTCAATGCTTTTGTAAGGTGTCTCTAACTGCTTCACTCTGATTGTTAAACTGTAGAATAGGTCTAATCTTAACCTTTTCTTGTATATGGTCACCTTGAAATAAAATAAGTTCATGTCTAAGGAACCTATCTCTAAATGATTTAGCTTGTGCCTCAAAATCTGATTCACTAGAGCAATTTCTGTGCACATGTAAGTATTGGCCCACTGGGATACCTCTACTCACATGTCTTGGGTGCGTTCTCTCAGCATGCAGCAATGAATTGCCCACAGTGTCTTTCCTGGAAAGATCAGTAAAGACCTTGCCACCTAAGTCTTTATAGATGTTAGGTCCAAAAAGGTAGAGATGAGTTATTTAAATTCAAAGAAAATTGAAGGTTCCAATCATTAGTATTTAGACAATTGACAAACTCAATCAACAGATCTTGAGATCCTGTCCATAGCAACAATATGTCATCAATATATCTTATCCAAAATGACACAAATTGGAGGTGTTGTGACATTACATCTGAGCTACAAATCAACCACTCCCACCCCCCGATACAGATTGGTGTAAGAGGGGGCACATGTAGTCCCCATCGCCACACCCTGCACCTGGAGGCAGTGGGAGTGGTCAAAGATGAAGGTATTAGATGTCAGGATAAATTCCAGCAATTATAGAATAAAGGAATTGTATGGGTAGTATTCCCTGCTTCTTTATCTTAGAAGGGTTCCTGTCATATGTATGCCCTTTTCGTGTGGAATACATGAGTAGAGGCACTCAACATCAATAGATGCCAGTATCATGTGTTGGTCCACAATCAATTCATCTAGAATGGTCAGCAGGTGTATCGTGTCCTTTAAATAGGATGGCAAACTCTCAACGTGAGGACAAAGGTGGTCATCTGCAACTTGACTTGCCCTCGATGTCAAGCTATTTATCCCAGATACAATTAGGCAACCCAGGGTATCAATAAGTCTTTTATGGGTTTTTGGTAACGCATAAAATGCTGGTGTGATCGGATATGTGATTTTAAAAAAATCCTGAGAATCTTTAGTAATGATTGATTGTGTATATGCCCTATCAATAATTTTGAAAAAGGAGCCTTATAATGATGCACTAGAGATAAGTGAAATGGGTCTATACCAAGACTTATTTTTCAAAATGTTTTCATGCATAGAAACATATTGCTCTTGGGTCATAAGAACTACATTTCCTCCCTTTTCAGAGGATTTAATTACCAAATAATGACATTTCTGTAGATTCAATAAGGCATCCGATTCACCTTTCGTAAGGTTAGATCATACGTTTTTACATTGTAAACATTCAATGTCTTTGGTCACTAATTTAAGAAAAAGATCAATTTTAGAATTAGTTTGAGTAGGAAAACTTTTTGATTTCTTCTTATAGGAAGGTAAACCAATAGTCAGAGGTATGTCCTGTGTATTCATATCTGAATCTTGATCCTGTATCAGATCAGGGAGCTCACTAGCCCCACTTTCCTGTTCTAACTCCGTTAAAATTTGTAGGGCCTTATAGTCTGTACATGTATAATCATGTCAATGAGCAATAGTTCCCCCTAATGGGAGTTCGCATCAATTGTATTTAGGGCCTTCAGTGAGGTACTTGTAATTTAATTCACATGTAAACATATTCAAATCTTTGATAGTGTTAAAAATGTCTACATACATGGTTGGGCAAAAGTTGCACACATCTTCTAAATTTCTGAAAAACAAAATGAATAGATATCTAATACTAAACATCTTTTAAGTCTGGTTTCATCCTAATTAAATTTTCCTTAAGACACCAAGAGGTGATTGCTTCTAATTTGAACTTCTTGATAAAAAAAAAAAAAATATTACGCTTAGGTTTATAATAGTGCTAAATCGCCCAGAACAGTTTATTTGAAGGAACCAGAACCAGCATGTTTTGAATTGGAATTAAAGATCAAAAATTAAGTTCAAATATCAATGAGCACTCAAAGTTTGCTTCACAGGAGCTTTGGTGAATCTAGCTGGAACAGTGCCAAACCCTATTAAAGTTTAAGGAAGCTGAATTTTTTCCACCTTTTTCAAGATTAATTATTAATTATTATTTATATATCTATTATCGATGTATTTATTAATTATTATTATTACTACTACTAATAATAATAATTATTATTATTATTTTTTTCAAGATTAATTAAGATTAAGAAGCTTTAGTTAGAAAAGGAATGGGTAGCTGGGCACTGCTATGGATTACATGTACCAATGCAAAAAAGAAAAATGCCATTCAGCAGAGACGGCCATTTTATGCAGCTTAAAGTGGTAGTAATCTGATTTTTTATACTTTTACCTACAGGTAAGCTTGTAATAAAGCTTACCTGTAGGTAAAATAACAGAGCTGTGTGCCGCAGCACATGCGGGGGAGTGATGTCATCAAGTGGCTGCAGCCCAGGAACTCGGGAGGAAGACTGGGTGAAGATGGAAGCCTCTGCAATGGTGACACACACCCCTGGAGGGCTTTGTTCCCATAAATAGCATGCTTGGGGAACGCCTTAACAGCATTCTCGCCACCCAATAGCAGATATATTGCTACAGGGCAGTAGGGGTGTGCAAAAGCAAGTATATATACGTGATTTTGCATTTCCAGGTAGGGGCGTGCGTGAGCTGCGTGTGCGCCCTACCCAAGCCGCCTTTCGTGGCCGTGGCTGCCGATCACCTGGTCCCAGCCGGTGATTACCTGCTGGCACCCAGTGATTACCGAGCATCTCCGACAGGGAGGTGGACTGTTTTGTTTACTAACAGTTCTCCTCCCTGTCAGCTCAGGCACACTGCTTTGGATGGCTGTGCACAGCACAGCCATCAAGAGCAGTGTGCTTACAGTGAAGCACACTGACACCGCCCCCTAGTAAAACACTCCCTGCACACAGTGAACGCTTTGATGGTCCCTCATGTTAACCCTTTCCTGCCCAGTGCCATTAGTACAGTGTCAGTGCTTTTTTTTATCACTGTATTGGTGTCACTGGGGATGTCAATGACACCAAGTCAGTTCCCCCCCAGTGTCAGAATGTCCGCTGCAGTCCCGAAGTCCCGCTAAAAGTCACTGATCACCACCATTACTAGTAAAAAAAAAAATGCCAGTATCTATACAGCTATTTGTAAATGCTATAACTTTCACGTAAACCAATTAATTTACAGGTATTGGGATTTTTTTTAGCAAAGACAAGTAGCAGAATATATTTTGGTCTAATTATATGACAAAATTGTATTTTTTTACTGGACATGTTTAATAGCAAAAAGTAAAAAAATATTGTTTTTTTTCTCAAAATTGTCGGCCTTTTTTTTTATAGCGCAAAAAATAAAAAATGCACAGGTGATCAAATACCACCGAAAGAAAGCTCAATTCGTAGGGAAAAAAGGACGTAAATTTAATTTTGGGTGTAGCACTGCATGACCACGCAATTGTCAGTTAAAGTAACGCAGCGCCATAACACAAAAAATGACCTGGTCAGGAGGGGGGTAAATCCTCAGGAGGGCAAGTGGTTAAAGTGTTACTAAACCCTCAACAGTAAAATCAGTCTGTATATGCAATAAAGCATGCTTGTTATACTCACTTTGCCTAAGGGGTTAATCCTCTGCACTGTGTAAAGAGGCCGTTTGATCCTTTCTTCTCTGCCCCTCCTCTTGTTGAAATGACCACCTGATACAGACTGAATCCATAGTCACATGCACTTGCTCAGTTTGCGGTGTATTGCTAGAGAGGTTTTTGTTTTCTTGGGAGAGTGCATGTGATTAGCACAGGGCCAATCAGCACTGTCCAGACAGAGGGTCAGGACTTTCACATCCTCCTAGAGCAAAAAGAAAACTCCTCCTACAAGCTTTAACCAGTGCTCTGCTGAAGTCACAAGACTGCTCTAACTGCTGATGAGAAAAGGTATTTAGCAGTTAATATTTACTAAAATAATTGCATTTCCATGTTGTGTGTACTGTGGGAGATCATATATAGTGAATGCAGGGTCCTAGGTTTAGTAACACTTTAAGGCTGCAGATGAAGTTATGAAACAGCATAAGTTAACCCTTTAAAGTTATAAAAAAGTAAGAAAAAAAAAGCGTGGGATTCTTCTTAAAAATCATATCAGACTCTTATCCAGCCATGGAGCCTCAGAGGTCAGGTGTGCCCCCTTCCCCTATTGTATCACATTGTCAAGTCATGCTGATCCATCATCAATCACAATGCCCCAACTTCTGATGTCGTTGCACAGCCAACATGAATTGTCCAATAATATCACCCTGCTGCACTACCCCTGAAAACGACAGCTCCCTGGCTTACTTCTCTTTGTAAACATACCAGGGAGGAAAGCTGAATAATGTCATTGACTAAATATGGTCATGACCACATTTGGCCAATGACATCACCCTGGATTTCCTGCTGCATTGTTTTAAAAATAGAAGTCGTTTAGGGATCTGTCATTTTGCAGCGTTAGTGCAGCAGGGTGACATTATCTGGCAATTCATGGTGGTGGTGGTGGTGGGGCAACAATGTTGAAAGTTTGGTCTGTAAATCTATGATTGTAGTTCTAACAACAGTGCCAGGAAAAGATCATCAAGTGCCTAGGGTGGAGATGGGAAAACTGCCCCTCTCCCTGAGTTGGTGGTATCAATGAAAAAATGCCCCTTAGTTGGTGGTATCAATGAAAGGAAAAAAATGTCCGTGAGTTTATGATACCACTGAAATGAAAACAATGTCCCTAAGTTGGTGGTGTCATTGGACAGAAAAAAATGTCCCTGAGTCATTGGTGTCACTGAAAGGAAATAAATGTCCTTGAGTTGACAGTGTCACTGGAAGAGAAAAAAAATGTTGCTGGTGTCACTGAAAAGAAAGGATGCTCTGGAGCCAATGGTGTCAATGAAGTCAATGCCCCTGTGTTGGTGATGTCACTGGAAGGAAAAAATTTCCCTGAGTCCAATGTATCATTGGATGGAAAAAAATGTCCCTGTGAATGCCACTGTAGTAAACATCACTACATAGCTCTTCCTTCACCCTCACCCCCACCTCCCCAGTACTGAGCTTTTCTCTCAACTCAACTCCAACACCCCTACACTAAAAGCCTCTTTACCAGGAATGAGCTATCCTGTTGGGAAGCTGTCATAGATGACCATAGGCAGTAGAGGCATTCCCCGCCTCTCAACTGTACGTATACATTCTGTACGTTGGCTATGACAGCTTCCCAGCAGGATAGCTCAGGCTGGATCAGACTTGTGTCTGAACACACCTGACTTAACCACTACTCACTCCCCCCCCATCATTACAGAGCTCTCCCGCCAAACCCTCACTACAAAGTTCCCCCATTCCAGTAGAGCTCTTCTACGCACCTCTAGCTACTTACCCAGTCCTCAATGCAGGAGGAATGGCTGCCAGGAGGCTTGACTGTCATGCTGTGTGCGAGCGCTCCCTACTCTCACAGCCACACCTCCTGCACTGAGGAGGTGCTGTCATTTGGGGCACACTGTCACTCATAAAGAGAAGTCAGCACAGGGTGCCTTCTTCTCCTACAAGTGACAGCAGTGAGTGCAAGGTTAGTACCAGAGGAGGTAGTACCAAATACCACTGCACTCAAAACAAAAAAAAATCCCTACTGACAGGGGTGATACTGCAGTCACTCCTGCAATATCAGAAACAGGGAGAATGGAGCAGCTGGAGTTTCCAGTGTGTCCCCTCCTCTACATACAGCCAGTGTGCCCAGGGCACATGCACCTTCTACCACCCCCTTGTCCTGGCCCTGGGTATCGCTGACAGATCCCTGGCAGGTTTGTTTATAAACAGTTGTGGACATCCTTGGACAAACTGGCCACATAAAAGCAGATTGTTTGATGGTTTGTCGAACTGTGGAAAGGCTGTTTGAACTCAAAGCTCATACCTAATTTCAAAGCGTTATCTGCTGAACTGCTTGCTGTATCATTATGTGGCTGAAGTGCTGCTGCTAAATAATAGATCTCTAGCTGGCTTGTTTAAGAAACAACAGCTGGGGACACATGTGGATTGTTTGAGGGTTTGCAGAACTCACAGATGAACTTGAAGCCCATCCCTAGTTTGGAAATATTATCTGCTGAACTGCTTGCTGCCTAGACTGCAGGAAAATGCTGCCTGGAAAAAAGGAATCTCCTTTCTGAAAGGGAATCCCACTCTGGATTGTAATGATACTTAATACCCAAGGGCATTAAGTCATATTCTCTTATTACCAAGGGAATGTGAATAATCTTTCCATGACCTGCATAGTGGTGTCATTGTTTGGAACAGGTTGAAGAAGCAAAGGGGTTATGGGGTTCAAAGAGGAAACCCTTTTCCTTTTTTTTCTTGGGGATTGTCTTTTGTCTGCAATGACCTCTGTCTGATTTTTGAGTCCATAAAAATGATTTTAATATTTCTAAGAAGGATATTTAGGGAGAATTTCATTCATCATGTTATCAAGAATTTTATCAAACTGATAGCTTAAACAGAAATTTCTACCAGGACAACAAAGAGTCTAGCTCTAGAGCCAGCCACTCCCTGCCAGCCAGAAAAGTCTACTTGTATTAGACAAGCCACAATTTTAGAAAAGACTTGCACAGTTTATACTGAGGCATCAGCTATGACCAACTTGAGAAGCTCTGTCCGTTTTTTTTGTCCAAAAGGATTTTAAGTAGACAACTTCCCACTCGTATAATTGGTTACCTGGGTAGTGTTATCCACTTTTGTCATTGTCTTCATGTTTTCTGAATTTCATTCTTATTCAGTTATATAGGAGGACTTTGTGGAGGGTGATTTACTTTTCTACTTATACTATTCATTTTTCACATAAAATGTATTGAACTTTCCAATATATTTTACATTTCAGTCACCAGAGCATCAACCTTTTAGTTTTAGTTTTAGAAGACAACATTTAGATTTAAAAGACTTAAGGAGAAGTATAGGATCAAGGGCGGACTGACCATTTGAACACTCGGGCACTGCCCGAGGGCCAGTAGGGGGCCCCATGAGATGCCCCTGTTACCTTTCATTGGATTTTTCATAGGCTTTTTTGGGTGTGGATGAGGACACAGGGGCCCCATTATCTCCTATTGCCCAGGGGCCCCATGAGTTGTCAGTCCGCCCCTGTATAGGATTAAAAAAAAACACACACACACACTCACCTATGTGGATGCAACATTGATCAGATGCTGTAGCTGCCCCCCACTGGCTCTAAGACTGGTAACTGAATAATCACATGACCACTGATCACTCTTCGGTGTGCTAAGAGGCTGAGCCAGGTGCTGGTCAGGCATCTGAGTGGATCCCCATATTATTATGGGGATCCCTGCAGAGCCTGGACTAGCTGAATAATGTCAACCAACTTAACCCACTGTTGGCTGAATCTGGGTCACAGAAGTGCAGAACTAAGTGCATTCCTGTGACCCACATGAGAAAAGCTTTGCCCATACTTCTCCTTTAGAATCAAATTTAGTTTTTCTCATCAATGTTTTGTTTTTATGCAGAAGAGAAGCAGGAGACAAATATGCATATTTGTGCATGTTTGCCTGTACACACATACACGAGTAAAATAAATTGTGGCTGTCATAATGGAATTTTATCCTCTTCAAATTAACAATTTGCAGGTGTATTTCAGCATATTTGCATGCATATGTGCTTATACATGTAAAATACAGACTGACAACTTTCTTTTTACACTGATTTTTTAATCTATACTCTATACTCATTGAAAACCATGAGCTGCATTTAGATCAGTAAGAAAAAAAAAGTGCTATGTTTTTAGGCAGGTGTGCAAGAGACCTTATAGGTACAAACTGTAAAGATGGAAAATCTAGCCGTCAAAGGGCAAAAGGAAAATTCAGGGTTCTGCACTGGACCAACAGAATCCTCAAAAGCTCTAGTCTCCTTGTGATCAGTAGTTTGTTCAGATGTCCCATTGGTATTCTCTATGAAAAATCTGCTGTTTTTAAAACAAATTGCCAAACAACACCCCTGACTAGATTGGCCCATCTAGACATTCATGCTCTATCCATATTATTACTACAGGCTACTTCTTCTGTAAAGAAATCCAGCAACACCCAGGCAGTAGTGTCAAAAACCACGAATACAAGTAACAGTTTAAATGAATACAAAGTGTTCATATTGTATAAAATGAAGCAAACATTGCTTATGGAATAGGAATGTCATACCCGAAAGACAGTTACAGCAAGATCAAATCTATTCCAGTATCAAAAGACAGTTAAACAAGACAGCTGATTCAGGCTGAGGATGAGACTCTGAGGGGAAGCATGAACTAAGATTAGATTGCATTGGTTTCCAATCATAAATTTCAGCCAGACTCTTGGCACTCATTGATGCCAAGGGTGTTCCAGGCCTGTGTCCAGTACTGAAATTCAGGCTCTACCACTCACAGACTGTAAAAGTGACATAGATTGTGGAGACAGTTAAATCAGACAATTCCTCTAATAAATGCTTATTAGTACAAAGAAAATGAAGAGGTAACAACACAGAGCAGAGCCAAGCTGACAGATGGGAAAGAGTCCTCTTCACCAAAGAGTTAACAGTTTAATCGCTATGTGCATAGACAGATGGGAAATTAAGAAGCTCTAAACATTTTGATGTGCATATTACAGATGAAAGTTATGCTGTAATATTTCCAATTATTATTGGGCTGTATACAGTACGAGTGTTAAAGGTTTAAAGACTCAGGCTGGTTCAGGAAAGAACAATGAAGCTCTGGAGGTATGCAGCAATTCATTCATTTTAATTTTTAGGTTTTATTTTCTTCAATAATCTCTGTTGTTTGTTAGTTTTCATTTAATTGTATAATATGTTATTGTTACTGCAATACTACACCTTGCCTCAGATGGCTTGTGTCATCCATTAGTGTAAAGCCGCATGATTAATATTGCAGAAAAATGGCAAGAAAATGCTTTGTTTGCCATTTTCTTCACATGGTCATTTCAACATGTTTGCATAATAATAGTACATTGTGAATATGTTAAGAATGATCATAAAAGACAATCTGGATGGAAAAAAAAACTAAGCTTTGTGAAGACAATCCTGCACTGTGACATATGAAAAATAGGACAGCACTGTGTTGGGCCCTTTGATGTCCATGTCGTTTTCTAAAAACCATATCTACCAGTTTCTGCTTGGTTTTGAAGAAGAATTCTATAAAATTTGTTTTTCATTTGGAAAGTATGGAACCTTTGCTAGCTTGTTTACCATTGGTGAGATGTAAGGTCACCCCTCACAGATAGCAAATAAACCTGATGGAGGTTTTAACCCTTTCTCGCTCTATTCAAGACTAAAAAAAATGTCTATTGCTTGGATTGAATGGGTCATGGTTTCTGTTATGTACAGTGTCTATGATCCCTGTGAACTAGAGCTGTCAGCAAGTTGCTGTTTAACATATAATTTATTCTTCTTAGTTTACATTGTTGGAATTTATATCAAATAATTTCACTGCCATTGCCCTGTATATGAGCCATATGTTAGTACACTATAAGACATGATAATTGCCACAGTTAATACTTTTTCCTGTCTGCATAAATTCCTGCCATTGCGCATAACAAAGCAGCATAACAAATCCTGATGTATCAAAATTGACGGCCTAGCAAATAGGCGGATTTTAGATCGCCATAGGAAGATCAGTTAATTGCTTCTCTACTGGGCCAATTCTGACATTTCTCTCCTACATGTAAAAAATAATTTTTCTTGCCAGAAAATGACTTAGAACCCTCAAACATTATATATACAGTATTTTTAAGTTGAGGCCCTCAACAAAAGGAAAATGGTGGGTGTTGCAATTTTTTGTGACACACAGTATTTGCTCAGCGTTTTTTTAAACACAATTTTTTTGGAAAAAATACACAAACACAATATAATACTCATTTTTTGGTAAAATATAAAAGATTATGTTATGCCGAGTAAATAGATACCTGATATGTCGTGCTTTAACCTCCTCGGCGGTCTGATTATTTCCTATTTTTTGTGCTGAAAGCGGTACCATTTTTTTGCATGGAAATATGTAGTTTTTTATTGTACGCTGTAATTTTTAGGAATAACTCACTGAAATCTGTACGAACAAGAGTCTAGTAAACATCCCGGGTAGGATAAAATTTGAAACACAAAATCATAAATTATAATTTAATAAATATTCATAAAAAATAATAATATAATAAAAATAAATTTAATTCCATAATATAATCAAACAAAAAACACTGAAATTTGAAATACAGAGGCAAATTCGCACATCGCTGAGCAAAGTCGCAAAATCGTTTTCAGTGTCTGATGATGAATTTCCCCACAAATCATTATCACTCAATTCTGCAAGTGGTTCTGATTTACAATCACTGTTCTCTAGCTGGTCTAAAACTGCTTTTGACGTGAAGGGACGATTTTTGGACGCCATGGACGTAGAAAAGTTTCCAGGCAGAAAGAACAGTCAAAATGCAGGCAGGGCACAGGACAAAGCAGTAGGGACAAAATGTATGTGAAATGCATTGAAACAGCAATGTTTTACTATGTAATAATAATTTTTTTAAAAATGAAATTTTTAAAAAATTTCAAATTTGGTTCCGGCGCCTGTACGTCCCGACGTCACAGGGACCGGAACACGGAAGCCGGATGCCGGCATCAGCCGGAGGAGATGGCTGGGGACGCTGCAGGGGACACATCGTGGGAGCGAAGGACAAGGTAAGTGCTGCAGGGACTCCCTGAGCAACGCCGCATGGTAAGCCCGAGTGTAGCTCGGGGTTACCGCTCTTGGTACTGAAATTTTACCCCGAGCTACACTCGGGAATACCGCTAAGGAGGTTAAAATTGTGTATGCCTGTGGAATGGCACCAAACTTGCTCTTGCCACTTGTAAAAGTGATCCAGCAGCTAATTAGCCTCTCAAATGACTTTTACATAAAAGTGCATCACCAGCAGAAAAAATAGATACCAGGAGGATGCCTGTAGCTGCAGGTATCATCCCAGTATAATCAGTGAAAGTCCAGGACATCATATGACGTCCTATAGGTGGGAAGTAGTTAAATGTCATTTGCTATAAATTTGAAAGGACACATTAATTAGGATGATCACACCTAAAGGGGTCCTTTTAGTTACTTTACAAATCTGAGTGAATTAATTCCTGCCATATCCTAATATACAGCCATAGTCTTACTTTTGTAAATTTTGTGCATTTTATCATAAAAGGCTGACCACAAGGTATAGTTAACTGACTTTGCCTAAGCTAAGATGATATCAGCCTGCTGCAGGTAGGTGCAGGTGCAAGAAGCATTTCTTCAGTCTCTTCTCTCCTAGTGATCAGATCAACATTGTAAATTTGATGGAAGTCCCAGTTAGTGGCTGCAGAAGGGGCTGGTTTGTGTTAGACATTTCTGAACCCAGTCAAGAACTGCAATGGTACATGGATTTACATAATTACATCATCTGTGAGTCACCTTCTCAGTCCAGGAGGTATATGCTGACTCTGGATGATGACCAAGCATAGATCGTTTCATGCTTCTGAAGAAAAAAAAGCAAATGAAAGTGTTACACTTACACACTATTCAGCACACATGCATGTAACATGAACTGATTTATTGGATGCTAGCTCCTCCTTTAAAATTGTTTTCTTTTTTTATTTCCAAAGGAAAGAATATTCAAAATATTGTTGATGGATGCAGTTTTCATGTACATAGACATAGACTTTTATGATGTCTATCAAGTTCCCTATTAAATATGCACAACCATCAATATTGTCCGCCAACTTGTCAGCTTCATGATAAACTGGCACACAGAAGTGCTGCGTATGTGTAAATGACCAATGATTACTGCAGACTGGACAGAACGTGTACAAGTTTGTTTGTTAAGGCAGTGTAAATAGCAATGATACAAGATGCAGTAACCCATAGCAACCAATTATATTTAATTTCTTTGTTGAACAACTGGAACAAAAAAAATGATTAATGATAATGACCATCAGGCCTGGATTGGCCATAGGGCACACCAAGCATTTGTCTGGTGGGACAGGGCCGCCTGGATAGGAGAGGTGGCCAGGTGGCACATAGAGGACCTCGCAGTTCTCAGTCACCCTACGTGCAGCCCAGCCGCCTCTTCTATCCATCTCCTGCAAGCCGTCAGCTCCTGTATACTCCCCCACGGCCACTCCCCCTCATCTTCTCCAGCAGCCCCCTCCCTCATCTCCTCCAGCGGCCCCCTCCTCATGTTCTCCAGTGGTACCTCCCTCATCTTCTCCAGCGCCCCCCCTCATCTCCTCCAGCAGCCCCCTCCCTCATCTCCTCCAGCGGCCCCCCCATCTCCAGCGCCCTCCTCCAGCGGCCTCCTCCCTCATCTCCTCCAGCACCCCCTCTCATCTCCTCCAGTGGCCCCCCTTCTCATCGACTCCAGCGGCCCCCTCCCTCATCGACTCCAGTGTCCCCCCTCAACTCCTCAAGCGACCCCCTCCCTCATCTCCTCCAGCGGCCCCCCTCATCTCCTCTAACAGCTCTCTCCCTCATCTCCTCCAGCAGCCCCCAATCTCCTCCAGCAGTCCTCCTCATCTTCTCCAGCAGCCCCCTCCCTCACCTCCCCCAGCGGACCCCCTCTTCATCTCCTGCAGTGGACCCCCCCTCATCTCATCCAGCGCTGGGGGGATCTGTCAGCAAATGTCTTCTCTCATCCCTTCTTCCTTCTCTCTATCTCTCTATCTATCTTCTAATTTCTTTTATTTCTCTCTTTCTCTTTCTTTCTTTCTCCCGCTGTCTCTTGTTTTTCTTCTTTCTTTCTTTTCTCTTTCTTTCATCCTCTCTCTCTGTCTCCTGTTCCTTTTCTTTCTTTCTTTCTTTCTTTCTTTCTTTCTTTCTTTCTTTCTTTCTTTCTTTCTTTCTTTCTTTCTTTCTTTCTTTCTTTCTTTCTTTCTTTCCTTCCTTCCTTCCTTCCTTCCTTCCTTTCTTCCTTCCCTCTTTCTTTCCCTCCTTCTTTCTTTCCCTCTTTCCTTCTTTCCCTCTTTACTTCTTTCCCTCCTTCCTTCTTTCCCTCCTTCTGTACATCTCTTTTTCTTTCTCTCTCTCTGTCTCCTGTTTCCCTCCTTCCTTCCTTCTTTCCCTCCTTCCTTCTTTGCCTCCTTCCTTCTTTCCTTCTATACACCTCTCTTTCTTTCTTTCTTTCTTTCTTTCTTTCTTTCTTTCTTTCTTTCTTTCTTTCTTTCTTTCTTTCTTTCTTTCCTTCCTTCCTTCCTTCCTTCCTTCCTTCCTTCCTTCCTTCCTTCCTTCCTTTCTTCCTTCCCTCTTTCTTTCCCTCCTTCCTTCTTTCCCTCTTTCCCTCTTTACTTCTTTCCCTCCTTCCTTCTTTCTTTCCCTCCTTCTGTACATCTCTTTTTCTTTCTCTCTCTCTGTCTCCTGTTTCCCTCCTTCCTTCCTTCTTTCCCTCCTTCCTTCTTTGCCTCCTTCCTTCTATACGCCTCTCTTTCTTTCTTTCTTTCTTTCTTTCTTTCTTTCTTTCTTTCTTTCTTTCTTTCCTCTCACTTTCTTTTACTGCTTTCTTGCCTACAAAAAAAGTAAAAAAATAATAAAATTGTGAAAAATTAAATAAAAATTAAAACCTACTGACATTAGTGGAAGAATTACCAGGGTTTCAAAGGTCACTCTTGCAACTGGGTGTAGCAATTGTACATACAGAGATAGACACGGTCATCCATCTTGCTACAGATCCTCAATCTTGTATCATTCGGTCTCCCTCCAATCCCCCTCCCTCAGGAATGTGGTCTGTATGTATGCTGAGATCACAGGATCAGGCACAGCAGTATAGCTTCATGGTTATAAACCCCAATTAGCATGGGCCCAGTATGTCTGTAAGACTCTTGCTTGGAGGTGATCGTAAGCTGTAAACCAGTCCTTCACTGAACATGAAAGACATTCCGAGATAACAGTAAAACAGACATCCTATTTAAAACCCCTTTTCCATATAATTTCATATCTTAAGATAGGAAATAATTACAATAAAACAAAGCATATATTCGGATAGCTCAGTTTAATGCGAGTCACCTGATATCTTACACCCCTAGTTAAAATCTACAGGAGAGCAGAAAGCCATATAGTTCTAGCTGAAATAGTAAGATATGGCATGTTTGATGTTTGGACGTTCAGGAGATCATTCTGCATATTAATCTACTAGTGGCTAGGCTGCTACATGTACCTAGGGAAGGTTATTGATCATGGTATAATTTGGGAGGGATTTGGTCATAGCCTGAGTTCCCCGCCTAAAACACCCCTCCCCAAATGAGGCGATTGGTTCTCTGCTTTAAGGAGACACCCTGCTGAGTTCCTAGAAAAGAGGCTGTTATGCTTGGAGCAGTAGTTGAAGAGATCTCCCTTTTAACACCAGGACCAACTTTGGGAGAAAAGGCACCCTTTTGCTCAGGACACTTGAATCTGCGTAAACCAAGGCTGACGGCAAGTATTCTACCTCTCTAAATTTCTTTCTGTTATCTCCCTGTTGTGTTATTGCTCTCTGTATTTATATATGTATATATATATATATATATATATATATATAGGCTACATCTTTGTCTGTAAATACTTTTATTGCACCATTTTGACCTTTTTAGTAATAAATCTTATTTTCTGAAAAGTGTTGAACTGTTTCTAAAGCTCTTTAATGCAAACTAAGTATCCCTGCCTCTGAAGAGCGCTACTGTGTGTTTTTAAACCTCTATATACACCTGCCTGCGGTGACAGTGTGTATACAGATGATTATTCAAACATCAGAGTGTTATTGCTAATATTCGCAGGTTTCCTCCTTCTCTGTACAAAAAGGCGGTGGTGGCAGTGTGAAGGATTAATTGCGTAATTAACCTGACCCAGTAACAATCGCTCTGAGGCTGCAGGTACATAAATTATGGTCCATTAGCTGGAAAATCTTTGTGCAGGGTGCAGCTGAGCGTGGCATTGTTATGCACGTGACAGCGTGGTTTTAGATTGGCTAGTCCATTGGTTACGAGTTGGTGAGAAGGGCTGGGGGTCTGACGCCGCGATCGTCACACTGGGCTCTGGCATTCTGCCACCGGGCTTCAAGGAAAGGGTCTCAGGGCTTTGGGCTGCTCAGTCCAAAGTGCCTGTGCCTATTTTTTGTCCCAGTCTGGGCCTGATGACCATGATAAAAATCATTGCTAACATGCTATTCTCTTCTTCATGCAAGAAATATGTAAGATAACATTGCTGATCTCCTTCTTAAAACACTAGTTGCCTGGCTGCCAGGGTTATCCTTTTGCATCAAAATGTATGTGGGCCACAGTGCAGAGCTCAGACTTCACTGTGACCTCTTTAGCTGCATGTTTGTTGAAGTCCAGCAAAGGGAAAATGTTTAGCAGTGGCAGATCTATCAAGATCTTATAATGTCTCTGCTATGTTGTTATACCTTCTTGGTGCAAAGCATGCAATAAATTGTATATGAAGGAGCTCTTATACTAAGGCTCCATGCACACTGGGCATTTTAATAGAGCTGGCAACGTTAGCTGTGTAGAGTCACGTTAAAAATGTGAGTTTTTCAGTGCTTTTGCATTAGCATTTAGCAGCGTTTTGAGCATTTTTTGTGGGTTCTTCTGCTGAAAAAAAGTCAAAAAATGCCGGTATGCCGCGATTTACCATGTTTTGCCATGTTTATCAGTGTTAGAGCATTTTTACAGCTATAGAACTTCTCTAGAAACCCACTAGTTCTGGGTTTTTTTCCTGCCAAAAAACGCCCCTGACAAAGAATGCTGAATACAGTCTATGTGTGCATGGACACATAGGATAACATGCTGAGGAGCTCACTGGCTGTAGAAAAAAACATCAAAAGCCAAAAACAGCAGCTGTAAAAACATCCAGTGTGCATGAGGACTTAAGTTCAGTTGAACATAGTGCTTTTGTAGCAGAACTAAACCCATTGATTTAACTGTTTCCCAAGATTGTTGTTTGGGCTCTCAACTGAACTGTCAAGCCATAAAATGACAGATTCCATAACTGATCACATCTGCAGCACTATGGAAACTGCAGATCAACACAAAGGCTAAGATGGCAGCATTCTTGGCTGTAAAAGATAGGTGGATTTAGTTCCATTTTAAGAAGGTGATTAGGGGAAGTACGAGAGGAGTTCAAGTCAAACTGGGACTTTTGAGTTTATATAATAAAAGAACAAATTTCAAGGAAAGGAAACTGCATTTATTTTTCAACATACTCCCCTGCTACATTTATACACTTATCCCAGCGATTAACTAATGCCTGGAAAGCTTTGGCATAGAAAGATTTGTCAGTACGCCTGAACCATCCTAGGACAGCCTGCTTCACTTCGTCATCATTGTGTTCACCGTTCCCACAGAAAGATTTGTCACTTGTGCAATTTCATGACAGATTACGTGTTGATTATCCAGGATCAGGTGTTCCATGTGCTGAATGTTCACAGAAATGACTAGTGGAGACTGGGAACCAGCATAGTCGGGATCATCACTGACGGATGTACAGCCATCTTTGAAACATTTATTCCATTCAAATGTCTTACTGCGGCTGAGCAGCTCATCACCATATTCTGCTTGAAGTCCTCTGTAGTTATCCGTGGGTTTTACACCTTCGTTCACAAGAAAATTCGTCACCACGCGCTGTTCCATGCATGCACTAACACTGCTATCTGCCATCTTGAATAACAGTCTCTTGACTGGCCCACGACAGTATTAGGACCACACTAGTGTCCCTTTTTATACCGTAAAGTCCGGTTAAAGGACTTGAATGCCCCTCATATATATGTTCTTAGACAAAAAAAAGGTGAATAAAGCACTTGGACCAAATGGCTTACACCCACCGGTCCTCAAGGCGTTGAGCTCTGTTATTTCTAAGCCATTGTTTTTAATTTTTTTTGAGACTCTAGTGACTGGCATAGAATTGCTGGATTGGCATAAGGACAATATGGTGTCTATATTTAAAAAGGGTTCTAGCAAATTTTGGAACTCTCATGTTTAAAGAAAGTTAAGTAAAATGTAATACATACCATACTGTATGTTAACTATTTTACTTTCCAAAGGATTTGTCATTCTGATCAGTTAATTTTGTACACCATATAGTCAAATACTCAACATCTACTGCAGCGTCCACTCAGCTTGGATAAAAACAGACCCACAACCTGACAGCTGGACAGTAAAGGAGAATCAGTCATCACTTAGCAATCCAATCGTGTGCAGCATGTTCACCTTCAACACATGTGCACTGCAAAAGAACCTGGCTGCTAATGCTGGCCCTCCATCTGCTGTAAAAGAGAACAAAGAGGCTGATAACAAGACAGTTTAAAGTAATGACTGTTTTGATTATTTATTACAAGTATTTATATAACACTGACACTTTATGGAGCTTACTTTCTAAGGTCCCTACTTCACATACATAAACTAGGGTCGATTTAGTTATCAACATGTCTTTAGAGTATGGGAAAAAACCCACACAAGCGCAGGGAGAATGTGCAAATTCTAAACTGGACGTTTCCTGGTTGGGATTTGAAATAAGGACCCTAGTGCTACAAAGCAGAAGTGGTGGCCATCAAGCCATTCAGTAATAAAGCACTGTAAGGCTGAAAATGCCAGGGCAATGGTGGGTAGTGCAGCGAATTATGGTGTCCAACACTGCAGTGAGTGAAGCATATGTTTTGTCTACTTCAAATAAAGCTTGTACAAAACAGAAAAAAAGGGAGCCATGGGATGCGCTGAATTGCACACCACACAGCTCCCAAAGCAGCTGGCAATGCAGAGCGGTAAATCACTCCAGCTGCTCTGTGATTCAATAGATTTTTAGTGTGAATTCACCCTGAAACCTTTCCCTTGTTATCACAGAAGGGAGGTATTCTGTAATTCACAAAGATGCACTAGGAAGGGCTAATAATACTGTATGAGATTTCAATCCCGTACATCAGAGCTCAAACTGGTGGAGGGATAAGCAGCACAAGGATCCAATCAGTTGTGTCGCAATGCCAGTAGCATGCTGATAAAGGCAGAGGATAGAGTGATGGAAAGATTAGCTACTACTTCATTTTGTAGGCCAGATGCACGCCGATGCATTTTTTTAGTGCTTTTTACATTTTACAGAAACTCACTACAGTCCATTTAACATGGTTTCCTATGGGACCCATTCACATCTATGTGTTTTCAGCTGTTGCATTTTTAGGTCAGTGACTTTTTTTCCAGGCAGCAGATTGCAACACACATAGGTGTGAATGAGACCTTAAGGTTACAGGCTAGTGGATGGAAGGGTTACTAAACTGCAGCAGAAAGGAAAAAAAATTATCCTGCTCTGCAAAAGAGGGTTGTATTGTCTGGCAGAGCTGAGTAAATCTCAGGACTGGAGCGACAGAAAAAAAATCCTACATATGTAATTGAACTGTGTGTTTTTGTCTGTTTGGCTGGAGTTCAGCTTAAATCAATACAGCTTTATATGGATGATGTAATGTCATAACAAAGATACAAATGTCAAAAGAGATTTTTACCTTTTCAATATTTTACTTCTCTAGGGCCACAGTCTCTGTTACACTGCATGTTTAATTAAAAACTCTTCATAAACTTTAACACATATAATTAACGTCCAGTAGTGCATATTTAATACTGTAAATTAGTAATGTGCCAGTGACGCTTACCCAATTGACCTTTGCTGTGCTACACATGCCTGCTGACCATGCAGTGCACCCCACTAACAGTATCTCATAATCACATATCATTTCTACACTTTATGATCAAGGAGATGTTTAACTAAAGAAGATTTTCACGTATGTTCAGAGAACGCTACAGTAGTCACAGGACAGAACACTGACACCATGATATTTTTTGCCAAGAGATATTGAGACAGTGGAAAAACTGGACTGCCCAGTTATTAATAACATAACATCTACTTTTACCATGGCCACTATGTGGATTCCATTAATGTGGTGCCTTCTGCCTATATTACCTGCCAACAAAATGCCAAAAACATTCATCTTCAAGTATGAACATATTCTTATATCCCGCCCAAGTGTGCATTTGGAAATAGCAACCTAACTTTAACACTCAAGCAAGTGATTTGCATGTGATTAAATGAACAGTGAGTGTAAAGATGCAGCTTTGTTTCCTTTTTTTTTTTACTTGTGACCGACTGAAGTGACATTCATACCTTCCAATATTTTGAAATCTAAAATTGAGGCACATAAAGACCTACCGTACTTTACCAATCTATCACTATAAAAGTTCATGCATGCTTTTGCTAGATCTTGTCCTTTGTTGCTCATTGTAAAAAATAATTGTTTGTGAAGTCATATTGGCTGTTTTCAGTGTATTCAAAGTCCAACAATAAACGTCTCTTGGGTCTTTTTGTCTGTTATAAATATGCAATGGAAATAGTTTTGTTAAATGTTTTGATAATTGCAAAAAATACCTGTTGATACTGCCAGAAATCTTGTCAGCTGAAAATTTCCTGTGCTCTCTGCTTTTGATGGCAGATAGCAATGCTGCCAGCTTTCTCTGTGGACAACACAACTCCCTACAGACATTATGGAAATGAGGAGAGGGGAGGTGTTCTGTGATCCTAATACTCTTCTCGTCCAAGGGTAACAACGCTGCTCCTACATAGATACAGTACAGAGGGTATACATTGTCACCCTAGAACGAAAAGTGTGTTACTGGCAGGATCGCCAGTAAAATAAAGCAAAAAAGTACGTAAAATAGAAAATTAATGCATTCACCGCATCTAAGGACTAGTAAGCTTCAATATATAAAAATCTCGTTCTTGGATTTAGGTATACTTTAAAGGAGATCTGTGATCACAGCATACACTTTCTATTTTTAACATCAGCATTGTAATAGCAATACAAACAATAGTTATATTTGACAATCCAATATAAGTTTACTTGAAAAATCTCTATCATTGGCTAGAAATAATTGAAATACAATGTGAAAATGAATATATGATTTTACATTTTGAGTGTATTGCCTGTGGTCCATCTGAAGCTGATATTTTCCCCATCCTGACTTTCTATGTCTTGTTCTGCACCATGCCTCTGTGAAGGCAGCTATAACGGTAGAAGCAGGTCTTTACTTCTTCATGTCAAGCCATTGATAATGAAAACAGTAGTGATGTCACCAAATCCCACTCCAAATCTCCTGAACCTAGCAGTGACTTAGATCTCACACAGTAGATATACAGTTATGAGGCTGTTGGAACCACTAGTGGCTATGCACCCTCACTTACCAAGAAGTGCACTGCTATTTTTCAGGAGAAAATCCAAACAAAAGGTAGTGCTTAAAGCGAATTTTCACTCATACTGTAAAAAAATATAAGTCAGCAGCTACAAAAACTGTAGCTGCTGACTTTTAAAAAACAGCCACTCACCTGTCCTACGATCCCGCGGTGTCCTCCCCACAGCCGGTTTCACCAGATGTCTGGTGTTCCAGGCGCCGGCATCTTCAGTGTGGGCACCCGGCTGTGACAGTTTGCGGCTTCACAGCCGGGTGCCCACTGCACATGTGCGAGTAGCGCTGCGCTTCCTGAATGGCCCCATAGTCTTCTGGGACCTGTCACGTGTCCCAGAAGACTACGGGGAAGGAGGGTAGGAGGACAACATCCCCTTCCGATCGCTTAGGTGATTGCAGCAGAAGTGGGAGCGGTCTTTACAGTGGAACTTCCCCTTTTGGGTGGAGCTCCTCTTTAACTATATTCATAATTTCCAGATGTTCCCTATAACAGCAAATCTCTTCATATGCAAAGTGCATTCTTTCAGACCTATCCAAAAATCCAGAGTTGGCTAGGTATGTTTTATACATCTTAGCGTATGTTTACAAGCCACACAACACACTATAGGTTGGATTTACAAAATAAGTAAAGGATATTCACCTAGCTTTGAGAATAATTTGGAGCATACATAAAGCAACAGGGGTCAGTGCACAGGCAGCATGGACCTCCATCTAAAGCTGGCCATACAATGAAGGTTTTCAAAGAAACATTCCTTTGAACATTCGTACACAAATTCTCAGTACATTCAATGAGCTGACAAATGTTGTTCAAAAGCACTTTAAAATTACCAGTTCACCAACTTTTGCATGTAACATACGATTTTGGATTGAAAGGACTTTCCTGAACGAAAATCACATACACTGTTACAAATTTGTTGGAGGAAAAATTTCCTACAATATTTTTCATCCCTAGGGTCAAAAAATCAGCGTCCAAATTTACTTCTCCTTTTGGAATGCAATTTAGTATATATTGTACGCAATATGTTCTAGAGTAAGCCATTGTCAGATGATTGCTATTCTCCTATTGGTTGCAGTTGTACATTATTTTAATTATGAGCACATTCTCAGGTATCTTTTTTTTTCTCTATTTTGTATCACTGATTTACTTTTCTTTGTGAAAAAAAAGAAAAGACATATTGAAAACGAGCCCAAATTTGATCCCACTAATAATTTGAAAATTGAACTAAAGTTAGTAAATTATACAATTTCAAACAAAATTCTACTAGCGCATGGCCAGTTTAAGTCTTTGAGAGGTACCATTGTTAGAGAAATTTGCCTGTGTATTTTCGAAATATTCAGGATTCTGTCATTCCAAAAGCAGGCACAGATTTTATAATTTTTGTGAGCACTGAAGCACTGTGTTGAACTCTATTACTACTAGATAATTATGTTAGTAATTCGAATTCAAATTATTCTGATCTCTGCTAGAAAAAGATGAATTTGGGTTTTTCCTTTTTTTTACCATAAAATAGCTAATTACTGTACAACTTCTAAATGCAACAAATCAACTATTGTTACATATATATATATAGTACTTTTTAAAAGTTGTACAATAAAGTGCTACTTTTAGGATGTGACAAGCTGGAGTGGTGATCTGCCTTTTTTCTAGCAGTGTGCTGTCGGCGGAGGACTTTGAACACTTTGATAGTGTCAGTACAATATCGATTATGTCTCCACACTACAAATTCATGGGCGGATGGGACTTTCCTAGCACTGAATACAATCCAACAACTTCAAATTTATGTAAAAACAATTTATTACATTTGTATTTCAACAGATAAAAGTTCTTTCACACTGATACATTTTTCCTTCCTTTTTACCTTGCAAAAAATGTTTCCCTTTAAATCTTATGGGGATCATCGCACTACTGCACTGCAGGTGCAGTGCATTTTGAAAAGTCTACTCCAGATTTTGCACTCTCCAGTTTTAGTAAATCTCCCCCACTGTGTCTTTGTGGATATGTTTCTTGTACAGTTTTAACATTTTCTCTAATAACCTATTACTTACATTATCTTATGATAAGTTTAAGTAGAAGGAGAAGATTTCTAATAAGTAAGCTTTAAATATTGCTTTCCCTAATGCTGTACATTGTTATCAATAATAAGTATTGTAAGTACCATTTTTAATCTGTTGCTATTGGTCATATGACAAGAGTGAGGACTTCCCAGAACAATGTCATCACCTCCAGTACAAACAAATGGCAACCACCCCAACCTATAACTGACCTTTGCAGCAAGGAGCATATGGATGGATGACGTATGTCAGAAAACAACAAGCAAAAATTCCCAGCTCACTTACCAATCAGCCTGCAACAAACCAAATTACATTGTCTAACAGTTCACGTTAAAACTAGGGGTTTAGTTTGCACACATTTGCAAATACATGCGTAAGCTGCAGAGGCCACGTCATGGCACCCCAGTGTACTGCAATCCTAACTCTATAAATTTTGAGAGTCTCCAAGTTGAAGCACATGAATAATAATGAATAGATTAAGGACAGGTATGCCTGGTGGGAGCCCACCCCTCCTTAAAGGTATAGAGATGCACCAGAAACCCAGCATGTAGCACAATGGCAGCGAAGGTATCCAGTGTGCCCCTTCACCAGTTCACCAACAGTACAAGCAAATGGCAACCACCCCAATCTGCAACTTGCCAATGCAGCAAGGAGCATATGGAAGGATGAAGCATGTCAAAAACAATAAACAAAAACTCCCAGCTCACTTACCAGCCATCCTGCAACAAACAGAATTACCATATGACATTAACCAACGTGACCCAAATGCTTTGGACATTGTCAAGGACTCCTTCCACCATCAGTAGCAGCCACTCAGAATGCAGAGCTGTGTGGTCACGTGACTGCTAGGAAAGAAATAAAATACAAGATATTTACACTTGTTATTGAATGCAATGTGCAGAATTTTTAAAGGCAGAGGGAAGGCAACATTTAAAGTGGAGTGCCACCCAAAAGTGAAAGCTTCAATTTTCTGCCTCCTCCCCCCTCACACTTGTCACATTTGGCACCTTTTGGGGGAGAGTGGGTACCAGGTTTGGCCCCCTGCAGCCCTCTGGGACACTTCACAGGTCCCAGAGGACTGCGGCCCATTCACAAAGTGTAGCACGCTTCGCGCATTCACATAGTTTCCCATACATGTGAATGCGTGACAGCCAACTGAAGAATTGGCTCGGGGTGAGGACACCACTGGACCACTGGACAGGTAAGTGCCCTGATATTAAAAGTCAGCAGCTACAGTATTTGTAGCTGCTGGCTTTTAATTTTTTTTTTTTTTGGGGGGGGGAGGGGACCGGAAGCCTTTCTTTCCTCTTTGTTATTTAAAAATATTCTATGAACATTTAAATGATTTCCTGTTTACTCAATAAAGTATATCTTTTTTTTTGGATATTAATGGGAAAATGTTAAAGTATTACTGAAGGCAAATTTTTTTCTTTTCGTTTTGGATGGAGTGGAGAGGGAAATCTCCCCAATAGGACACAGATTTTGAAAAAAAATCTGACAGGGGTTATTACCCTCCTAAATAAAAAAAATGCCTATAGTTCTAGTTTAAAATCATTGTCAGTTTATATATTTTTTGCCAGCTGTGTCACATTGGGGATAGTTTCCTCCTCTTTCTGTTCTGTATACTCAACAGGACACGGGAGGTTATAATGTGAGGGAAATTCCGTCTTAGACAGTGATCACGAGTAAAAGCTTCCCGACTGGATTTCCTCTATTTCTGCTCTAGTGAAAACTCATAATTTTGGATTCTCTCTTTCATTCTCAGTGACATTGGTGATCAGGACAGTTAGAAAGAGTGAATCTCCCTAATGGGAACACATTCTTAAATAAAAAAAAGTTTTGCCTTTAGTTATGCTCTAATGATAATTTAGTGATACCTCATTTTTTATCGTTTTACTTTTAATGTTAAATGTAGCCCACTGTAATTATTTCTTTATGCATATGAGGAATAGTGCACGTTGTGTTCATGTATAGGCATGGGGGGTTGTATCCATAATCTCTTTCATGTGGGTGGTGTGGGGACATGAGGTATCCTTCCTAGGGGAGATAAAAATGTAAATCCAGCCCTGGTTCTACAACACTGCAAATCTGCCATTAAGAAAAGTGAATCCAGCCATCCGTGACCTGGTATTCACAGCCAAGCGACCAATTCTTGCGATAATAGGGCAATATATGTGTTAACTCCTGAGCGATAACAAGCAACTCTGAACATAAGAAGGCCTCATTATCACTCCAAGAAATGTCTCAACATGTTGTAATGTCTCTTCAACTGATAAGTGATTGTGACTTTTATATCATATAAATGCATGAGCTGTATTAGATAATCAGGCAAGTCAAGTCATGGGTACATGGATGGGCAGACAGCTAACCTTTAACTGCTCACAGTGAGAAATCTGCTTGGACACCTTAATTGTAGGTACATCAGTCAAAAAGAGGGTTTTTGGTAAAAGATGAAAAGTATCAACCTGTGTGTTCATTCTCTACTCCCATTCAGGAAGGGGATCAAGAAGAAATTTTTTTTCCCAGCAGAAGCAAATTGGATCATGCTTTGCTGGGGTTTTTTTTTGCCTTCCTCTGGATCAACTGTGGGTATAGGATTATAACTCTTTTTTTTTTTCTATGGTTGAAATGGATGGACGTTTGTCTTTTTTCAGCCAGACTAAGTAACTATGTAAATTCATGTACAGGCTGGCCTGCTTGTAGGCAAGACTTAAAGTGGTATTAAAGGTTGTCATACTTACAAACATATCATACTTACCTGTTCTATGCAGTGGCTCCTCTTCTTAGACCCAACCCCGGTGCTCTTGGCTCCTCCCCCTTGTCCAGTGCCCCCAATAGCAAGCCACTTCCCATATGGAAGAAAAATATATTTTAAATACATTTTTCAAAAAATCTGAAGAATATATTTAAAAAATAAATATTTTAAAAAATATATATTTTTTAAATATATTCTTCAGATTTTTTTTAACATCTAAAAAAGTAATTTTAACATATATTTTTGCATATATTTGTAAATGCATTCCAAAAATGTAGATTTTCATCTACATCAGTATATTTGAAATGTATTTTTAAGAATATTTTTCATATATTTTGTAATAAAAATGCATTTAAACATGCAGTATATATATATATATATATATATTTATTGAAATATATTTTGAAATATATTGAATATGGCCAAAATTGTAGTGTTTCAAATATATGGCAATATATTTGGGAAGAATATTGTTAAAATATATTTCAAATATATTTTTCTTCCATGTGGTTTGGTATGGGGGTACTGGTGCGTAAGACACATAGAGCTCTGCCCCGCCTCTGCTCTCTCCTCATTGGCTCACTGGCTGTGACTGACAGCAGTGGGAGCCAATGGCTCCTGCTGCTTTCTCAGCCAATGAGGAGAGGAAGTCCCGGGACAGCTGAGGATCTCATGCACATCGCTAGTTTGAGAGGGGGTTCAGGTATCTATTTATTAGGGGTCTGTGGGTGAAGCAGCACACAGAAGGTTTTTTACTTTCATGCATAGAATGCATGCAGGTAAAAAAAATTCTTCTGCCTTTACATGCACTTTGATCAGTGTACCTGAAGATTCAGAGGAATGACCACATGGCGTTATTTGAATATGAAAAGGCACAAACAATAGAAATGTACAAGCTGGAAATATTTTTTTCAGTTCATTTCAGATGCATTTTTGTTCATTGAAGATTTTTTTTCATCATATTCGTTATCATTTTCAGAATTCATTTCGTAACTTCAGCATACATTTCATATATTTGTCGGTCCAGGTGGATTCCAAAAAAATTGCAGTTTTTCCAGAAGATTGCCATATATTCAATATATTTTATCAAATCGGATGGTTTTAAATCAGAAGGATTCAATATTTTTCAGACACTAGTGCAACCCACCAAGAAAATTGGCATGAGCTGATTGAACAATATTGCCTACCATTATGTGCATTCAAATTACTGAATGAAACAAAATTCAGATCCATTTGTTATCTGAATCCGAATTATGAAATGAATTTGAAAATTTAATTAATTTCCCCGTGGGCCCGAACTGCTCTCACATCACGTGATGTCATCCAAATGAAACAAATCCATTTGTTAATTTTGTTATAACTTTTTTCGGATTTGTTGACATTCTTTACTATGTCCATTCAGAGATTCATTCAATGAAAAACAAATCATAATGAAATGAAACGCACATGTCTAACAAACAAGGCAGTTACAGCAATGGTACTAAACATGTTGTGGATTATACAGTTCTTCACATAGATAAACTTCTGTTTATAAGAAAGGCAGATTTCCAGCAATGTTTTGAAACACACTTACAAATCACAAAATGCCAAAGGAGCACTTCCCTTGGAGGGATGGTAGTGTTACTAATTAACATTGCAATCCCCAAAAGTCCCTGCAGATATCTGGCTGACAGTGGAAGATTGTTCCAGGAAGCTGGCAGAGGAAACACCCAGTAGGGAAAGCCTACGATTTCCCTCACATCAGGTACCTCTCCTTAATTCTTCTCCCTATCCAGCAGGGGCTCTGTCCCTATCTTACTCCCACACTGCGGGCACACTGAATGATGCAGAATTCCACAATTAATGGAATCCTCAATCAAGATGGCTGCCCAAATCTCATGGGACTTTTATATCCAATAGGATTGCAATCCTCCCCAAGATGGCTGCCTGTAGTAAATGTCAGGAAACAATTATTCCTTGATGCGCTCCTGCCAGCCTGAATAAATGGAACAGGTTGGAGGAAATACTGCAGCCTACCCCTGCCACTATGCTGGTACAGTTCTGGGGCTATAGAGGGGTGTTTCCCAACTTTCATTTGTACCCTTTAGTGAGCACCCCTGGGGATGGGCCTTTTAATCAGAAATATCAATTACTATAGATTACAATTAATTACAATACATTGCGCTCATTCGCAAAGTTAAATCATTAACATAAGGATCATTAATGCAATGTGATATAAAAACTACAGTCACATGGAAGAAAAAAATTGTGTAAAACTACATTAATTGATCCAATTATGTTTTTGCATAAAAAAAACCACTGACATCTGCTTTATAAAATGATTTAACCTCCCTGGCGGTCTAACTAATCAATATTTTTGAATGTCAAAGCGATACATTGTTTTGCATGGAAATTTGTTGTTTTATATTGTAGGCCTGTAATTCTTAGGAATAACTCACTTAAATCTGTCCAAACAAGAGTCTAGTAAACATCCCGGGTATGATAAAGTCTGAAACACAAAATCATAAATTATAATATAATAAATAGTTATAAAAAATAATAATAATATAATAATAATACATTTAATTCAATAATGTAATCAAACCAAAAACACTGAGATTTGAAATATAGCGCCAAGTTCGTACATCACTGAGCAAAGTCGCAGAATCATTTTCAGTGTCTGATGATGAATTTCCCCCACAAATCATTATCACTCAATTCTGAAAGTGGTTCTGATTTACTATCGCTGTTCTCTAGCTGGTCTAAAACCGCTTTTGACCTAAAGGGACACTTTTTGGACACCATGGACGTTTCTCAGTTTCGAGGCAGAAAGAACGGTAAAAGTGCAGGCAGGGCACCAGACAAAGCACTCGGGACAAAATGTATGTGAAATGCTTTGATACAGTAATGTAATACTAAGAGATTACAGTGTATTGTGTGTATGTCAAATTTTTACTTTTTTGAATCTCCCGCCGGTTCCGCCCCCCGAACGTTCTGATGCTCGCAGGAAACGGAACCTGGAAGATGGATGCCGGCATCGGTCAGCAGACATGGCCGGGGGACACAGCGAGAGGACCTCGCGGGATCGTGGGACAAGGTAAGACTTCCCGTTAGCCACGGGCAACTGTGCCAGAAGTGCGCAAGGTGCACACTCTCGGCACAGCTGTATTTACATTTTGCTATGCATATATACAGTGTCTCTCCATTAAGGCCCATACGAGAGGCTGCATATATATGTATTGTTGGTGCCAAGGAGTTAAAATAGAAATAAAAGGAAAATTTGTGTGTGTTAATAAATAAATATATATCTATATCTATATATATATATATATATATAGATATAGATATAGATAGATAGATAGATAGATAGATATAGATAGATATATACCTTTTTTTTAATAGGTAATTACATAATTTCTGTTCTCAGCTGCATAACGGACTTAGGGGTCAATGCACTGAGAGATAAATGCTGCATACATTTTTGAGTTAAAATAACCCATGCGGGTTTTCTCTCAAAAGTAGTCAATTCACTATAAAAAATGCATTAAATATTTATGTTTTGCGATATTTATCACTTCAGTTTTGCATTATTTTTCACAATTTTTTTTTGCATGCTAACACTGCACCAGGGGAAGATAGTTCTGTAAATAAATGAACACAGAAATATTATGAAACTGAAAACATTCTAGTGTGAACCATCTCTGTCTAGTGCAGGGGTCTCCAAACTTTCTAAACAAAGGGCCAGTTTACTGTCCGTCAGACTTTAGGGGGGCTGGAATGTGGCTGTTGGGAGTAGAAAAGGTTCTGAAGTCAGTGAGAATAGACAATGCCCCATCTTTGGTGTCAGTGAGAGGAATTGGACCCCGTTGTTGGGGTCGCTGGGCCTCATCGTTGGGTGTCATTGGGAGGAATTGTGCCACTTCATTGGTGTCAGTGGTTGAAATTATGCCCCATTGCTGGTATCACTGGATGAAATAGTGCCCCAAGGGCCTGATAAAAGCAAGCAAAGGGCTACATCTGGCCCCCGGGCTGCAGTTTTCTGATTTTCCACCTCTAACTGATGGATTTGTAGCAATACTATTTTGGTTTCCGTATTAATTAATTAGATAATTAAAGCAGAACTAAACCCTCCTATCTCTTTCAGCCAAGGAAACTGCCATTTTAGCCTCTGTTTGAACTGCAACTGCCATGATGCTGCACATGTGATCAGTTATGACACCAGACATTCGATGGTTTGACATTTTGGTTGAGAACAAAGGCAAATGTGATAGTTAGCATTCCAGGCATGCTGGGAATGTAACTGTTTTTTGAAACTGTTAAATCAGTGGGTTTAGTTTCTCTTTAACTGATTTTGTTGCAGGTTGCCCACAAAATGATAAACAGTTATTCTGGTTACTAATACCATCAATATTATTTTATGATTAAAGTAGATGGAAAGGCAAAGCACAAAAAACATCATTCTGAAATCTGAAAGGTTGCTAAAAGTGTTACTAAACTCATGACCCTGCATTCACTATATCTGGTTTCCCACAATACAAAAACATGGAAATGCAATTATTGTAGTAACTATAAGCTACTAAATACCTTTTCTCATCACTTCTATCTGACTTCTATTAGTGTCCAGCAGAGCACTGATTAAAGCTTGTAGTTTTCATTCTCCTCTGATTGTCCTATGAGGCTGCAGGACCCCGGACCCTCTTTCTGGACAGTGCTGATTAGCCCTGTGCTGATTACATGCACACACAAAAAATAAAAATTCTCTAGCAATGCACACCAAATTGAGCATGTGCAGCTTATGCACAAGGCTCTGTTCTATCAGCAGATAGATTGGGGGCTGTGGAAAAAGGGGAGAATCAGAGAAGACAGGATCAAACATCCTTCTTACACAATGCGGAGAATTAACCCCTTAGGTTCCACTGTGAGTATAACAAGCATACTTTACTGCATATACAGACTGATTTTACTGTTGTGGGCTGAATTCTTTAACAAATGCTTCCTAAATACCTTGATTTTATATATTTACAGACAGCCATGTGACTGCATCCTTCTGAGCAATGTGCCTTCCTCTGCAGGTGGTGGGTGAAGACTATTCAAGAGTCAAAGTGAGGCAAGTAGGATTGAAGGCGTTTAGGAGCAATGCAAAGGTAGCACAGTCAGAGCTTCCTCCATTATTACAGCACATATGAGGTTGCTTCTGGTGTGCTCCATCATTCTGCATGAATAATCAGCCTGCAAAGCTTTCGGGTAGTAGCACTATTCATTTGCATGGAATCAATAACATCCTGTCAGTCTGCATCGGAATCAGCATGATCTACAGGGAACTGGCAGAATTAGCACTTTTTTTCTATAAAATAGCAAAGGCTAACTGCAACATAACATGAAAGGTTTTTAAATGTTTTTAATCATGCAATGCTTTTAATTTTTTCCTGGAGGTACACTTTAAGGATTAAAAAAATCTTAAAGGGGAACTGAACTGAGCACATGTGCTATCAGAGCACAACAAACTGATGACCCTTTTTATTTCATTTTTATTGTTCAAAGCAAACTCACCTATTCAGCCATGTCTCCATGCTTTGTTTGGCTAAGAAATCACTTTGAAAAACACCCCTCCCCCCACCCCCACCACCCAAGCACATTTAGCTGTAGACATCTTGAGTAAGGGACCATGATTCATGTAACACTTACTACATGGAATCCATCTGCCCTTAGCTCAGGCATGCATGCAGGAGGGTGTGCTTAGCTGAGAAAATGTACGGTATATTATATAGGGCGCGCTTGTTGGAGCCCAACCTCTGTAGCTGTAAGATAAAGGTGCCAGATGGAAATCAGGGATGGATGGATGGAAGCAGTAACACTGAGGCAGCTCTTCTTAGAGTGGAAGCAAGGTTCTAATGCAGTAACAAGAAAAAGAGAGGAAGGCGGTAATGCATTTCGGAGCATGCTCAATAGGTTCCTACTTGAGAGCCTATTGAGCTTGCTCCGAAATGCATTACCGCCCCTTTCACCTGCTACATCTGACTCTGCTCTCCAAGCTTCATTTTTGATACACAGGCACATCCTGGACTCTACTTCCTGATCCTATAGCTTGCTGCCGGACGGCTGGATGTCCCACCTGGATCCAATCACCACACAATGAGTCTTTTTAACCGTTTATCTTGTAAGTGCAAATTTTCCATTGTCTACTAATAAATTGTTAATACTGCACTTAGAGGCACCTTCCCCTCTTTTTCTTGTTAGCTGAGAAAGCCTCTCTTCCCCTCCTCCAGATGAAAGAAAAGTTAAATGTTCATGAAGACTCCTGGGATGTATGACATCATTTTGGGCTAGGCCAAAAACCAGGAATTAACTGAAGAAATGTTAAAAAATATTAAAACAAGTAAATATAATATAAAAAGGTACAATTTGTATTGGACAAGATTACAAATAATATATAACATATATAATAGTATGAACTAGATTATGACTGCATAGGTGAGTTGATTGTGTTCCATCTGTTGCAGGGATGGACTGACCATTTGGAAACTCGGGCACTGCCTGAGGGCCCGGGGTCAGTAGGGGGCCCCATGAGATGCCCCTGGTACCATTTTCATAGGCTTTTTTGAGTTTGGGCAAGGACACAGGGGCCCCATGATCCCCTATTGCCCGGGGGCCCCATAAGTTGTCAGTCTGCCCCTGATCTGTTGATAAGTTTTTAGATGGATTTTGAGACCTTGAAACCTCAATGCATTTCAGCTCTTAATGAGCCTTCATCAGGGGGTTGGAAATGGTCTAGGACAAAAACACGTGGATAAACACCACATGTAAACATAAACAAGGCCATTCATATAACATAGGCTATGTATACATACCCAAAAAACATAAAAACATTTTTATCCTAATGGTGTTGCAGAGAGTCTCATTCTTCTCTTGCTTTTTTCTTTAGTACAGTTTTTGGGATGTGGTACCTTTTTTATTACTGATAGTCATAGACTTGGCACAATTTCATATTTTGTTTAAGTAAATATGATATACTTTCCTATCTATTTACTAATGCTAGCAGTATAAGGTTTTAAAATAATGCTGATTGAAAGCGAATAGGAACACTCTATTTGCTAATTAACATGTTTTAAAATCATTAAATATAAAATGCTGCAATAATTATGTTACATGTAAACAGTAATATGTTCATTGGAAACAGAATAAATGAATTCATATTTCAGTGTCTCAAGATGAATGGTTATAAAAAACTCGGGTCACATTTCCGTAGCTATTACTGAGCTCTACCAAAGTTGCTATCACATCAACAAATGGGAATTCAAGACCAAGGCTCATTACTGCACTATTGACTTGTTAGTTGGTTGGCGTACACCCCAGCACCACACCAAGCAGCTTACTGCCTCTAATCCATGGCAATTACCAAGTGAGAATTTTTTGCATATGACATACTACGTACTTTAGCTTGAAAAGGTAAGTGACCATTAGCAAGCCAAGTGTCCTATGACTTTCAGATATTTCCTAAAGTGTTAAGAGGATATAGCTCTCAGAAACTACAGTATATCAGAGCTCTATGGATTGTTCTTCCAAATATAAAAACTACTACTACTATTGATTTCCGTTTTTATGAGCGGGAGGTGAGAGATAGCATTTAGAATAAATTTGTTTGTTCCCGTTATATTGTTTTGAAAAAACAGCAAAGTGGCGAAAGTCCCAGCTTTTAAAGCAGCCTTTTTAATCTTTTTTTTTTTTTTTACTATTGCATGTAGTACCTCTACACTTGCATCCCTTTTTATACCTGGGAAATTAAATTTGACTTGGGCGCCCCTCGTATCAATCCCATCAGCCCTAATGTAGTGGAGATGGACATGTCCAGCCTAGGTATCAACCATGGCTCCAATCTTCTCTGATGGTAAAACATACAGCAGATCTGAGATATTAATGGGTTAATAAGGCAATTGTGGTGGTTTAAACCACTTTGCTGTGAAATGCAGCTACAACTTCCAATTCACTGAAGCTACGACTGTCCTGTGTCCCCCCTTTTATAATGAAGGGGTTGTCTTATCCAAAATTCCCCTTATTGGCCCCTCTAAGCCCGCTGCCAAAAGTCTTTGAAAGCTTTTTGACCCCAGAGGAACCCCTAAAAATAATTTCCAGGTCTGAGAGAACATCTGATAAAATGAATTCATTGGTGGCCAGTGGGAAAAGTGCTCCTTTCATTTGTGGCCTGTGAGAAGAAGGCTCTTTTAGGGCTCATTTAGACTTGTTTTGAGTTCAACACACAGTGCCTACCGCTTCAATATGCTTATTTTATTTTGTTTTTGATGCTTTGGTGATACTTTGGTGATGCTTTTTGAAGCTTTAGTGAAGCTTTGAAAATGTCTTCTGTGTGTGTTGATTTTCTATTTGTATTAAAGGGGAACCCCAGCTCAGTAGTACCCTCAATCAGCAGATCCCCAGCTCATTAGTACTCCTGTTCAGCAAATCTCCAGCTCATTGGTACCCTTATTCAGCAGATCCCCAGCTTATTAGTGCCCTTGTTCAGCAGATCACCTGCTCAGTAGTACTCCCAACAAGCCTATGATTTGGAATGGGATGTCTAAAAAGCTAATCTAGATATTATGGTCAGGTGCCCACAAATGTTTAACTATAGTGCCTGAGCTAGAAATATATGTTACATTACTTTTGAAAGCATAATCTGTTATCCAGAGAAAAGGGAAGCAGAATACACAGACATAATAAATAGACTTTTATATATATATATATATACATAATTTATTCCAAGTATTTATTTTCTCAGTAGTACACATATTTTAAAATTAAAAGTTCATCAGTGGCTCTATTAGCTTTAAATCTGGATTGAAAGGTTTGCTTTTTGGTTTACCAATGCTTCTTGGGATATCTCATACTTTTAATACCTCCAAAACAAACCAAAGCTAATGCTGAATAAAAACTTCTCAAAAGCTGCAGGTGCTGCAAGCAAGCTTTG
This sequence comes from Staurois parvus, assembly GCF_062004578.1. Lineage (NCBI taxonomy): Eukaryota > Metazoa > Chordata > Amphibia > Anura > Ranidae > Staurois > Staurois parvus. Next base: position 5,948,503 of record NW_028317813.1, read on the forward strand.
TCAAAGACCTCTATGGAGGCTTCAGAGATGCTTTGAAGCACCAGGAAAGCCACATAAGGTATAATTTTTGAAGCAAAGCAAAAGCAATGTGTAAACAGGACTCTATGCTAACCATTTTATTTAGTGATAGGGGCTTTGATTAGCATTATTTACATTGTCATTATGGGGTATTGTTTGTAGAATGTTGAGGAAAAAAAATGAATTTAATCCATTTTGAAATAAGGCTGTAACATAACAAAATGTGGCAAATTTAAGCGCTGTGAATACTTTCTGGATGCACTGTAGGTGGACAGCAATGTCTTGGTAGGTTTGCAGTTGTGCTATACTTCTTCCATTTTTAAATGATGAATTGATCAGTACTCCATGAGATGTTCAAAGTTTAGGATATGTTTGTTAAAACCTAAACCTGCTTTAAACTTCTCCACAACTTTATCCCTGGCCTGTCTGGTGTGTTCCTTGGCCTTCATGATGCTGTTTGTTCACTAATATTCTCTAACAAACCTCTGAAGGCTTCATAGAACAGCTGTATTTATGCTGAGATTAAATGACAGATTACACACAGGTGGAGTCTATTTACTAATTAGGTGACTTCTGAAGGCAATTGGTTCCACTAGATTTTTGTTAGGGGTATCAAAGTAAAGGGAGCTGAATACAAATGCACACCACATGTTTCAGATATTTATTTGTAAAAAATTTTGAAAACCATTTATCATTTTCCTTCCACTTCACAATTATGTGCCACTTTGTGTTGGTCTATCACATAAAATCCCAATAAAATACATTTACATTTTTGGTTGTAACATGACAAAATGTGGAAAATTTCAAGGGGTATGAATACTTTTTCAAAGCACTGTATGTTTTCCCCTAATCTCTTGGGAACTAAGGCATATGATGCTGGTCAATTTAAATGCTCCGCCAAACAACATGAAAGAAAATGATTAGCAGCAGGAGAAGCTAGGTACCATGAATATAAAGTATAAAAAATGATTATTTTACATTATGTAGTTTTTTTTTACTAATCCATAATTTCACTGATATACCAATAGGGGACTAGTAAATTTATAAAGAAATCAGAGAACCATTCAAGTTATTCCAGTGGTGTCCTCCACTTGCTGCTTTCATTACCTTTGCCTTTTTGTACTTCATGTTGTTCCCATTAACATCAATCCCCAATCTCCATTAAAATATACTTGCTTGTATGTTAGAATAAAAATCTTTTAGTGGTGAAGGATTTAATTAAAATCTACTGCTATCTGGCGCTCCATTAGTAATTTACCCCCACTTCCTGTTCTGCTGACAGCAGCTTCACTAGATTGAAAGTGAGGAAGCTGCAACAAGGACAAAAGCAGAAATAAAATAAAAATATGACAGAGGCTCCAATCTTCTCCTATTCAATTAACCACCTCCCGCTCGCCATATAGTAATATGATGGATGCAAGGTGGTTCTCTTGTTCTGGGAGGACGTCATATGATGTCCTCCCATTCTCACCGCGCATGCGCGGCTCAGGGAGCGCATAGCGATCGGCGGTGCGCTTGGTCATGTGATCAGCTGTGTCCAATCACAGCTGATCACATGTAAACAGGGAAATGCTGGTTATCGGCATTTCTCTCCTCTCGAGCTGTCACGCTGACAGCTCAAGAGGAGAGCCGGTAATCGGCTTTCTGTGGATGATCAGTGTGCCCTGATGATCAGTGTAGCCCCAGTAGTGCCACCTGTCAGTGTCCATCAGTGCCACATCAATGCCACATATCAGTGCCTACCAGTGGACATCAATGCCACATATCAGTGCACATCTGAGCTGCCTTTCAGTGTCACCCATCAGTGCCAGTGCCACCTATCAATGCCTATCAGTGCCATGTATCAGTGCTGCCTTTCAGTGCCCATCAGTGATGCCTGTCAATGCCCATCAGTGCCACCTACCAGTGCCTCCTCATCAGTGCCCATCAGTGCCACATATCAGTGTCCATCAGTGCAGCCTATCAGTGCCCATCACTGCAGTCTCATTAGCGCACATCAGTGAAGGAGAAAAATCACTTATTTACAAAATTTTATAACAAAAACTAAGAAAAAACATTTTTTTTTCAAAATTTGCAGTGGTTTTTGGTTTGTTTAAGAAAAAATAAAAAACCCAGAGGTGATTAAATACCACCAAAATAAAGCTCTATCTGTCACCAAAAAATTATAAAAATGTCATATGGGTACAATGTTGCAGGACCGCGCAATTGTCACTCAAAGTGCGAAAGCGCTGAAAGCTGGAAATTGGCCTGGGCAGGAAGGGGGTATAAGTGCCCTGTAGGCTTGTGGTTAAAGAAAAGCATTTTTTTTATGTTTCTGGCGCTATTTGGGAGTTCCCCTCATTTCCTGTCTAGCATGTGTATGTATGAATGTGAGTTAGGGACCTTAGCTTGTAAGCTCCTTGAGGAGCAGGGACTGATGTGATAGATAGATAGATAGATAGATAGATAGATAGATAGATAGATAGATGTAAAGCACTGCATAGATTGATGGCACTATATAAGGACCTGTATTAAATAAAATGAATAGGTAAATAGTAAAATGTTAGCAGGACAGGAAGTGAAGGTAAATCTCTCTAATTCAGCCCCAGGTAGCTGTAACATTCTGATCCTTCACCACCAAAAGATTAGATAACAGTAATCTCAAATAGCAGTAAAAAAACAGTAAATTCATCCCCCTCTAAGCAAAACTATGAAAATAGTTTTGGCTGGACATGCACTTTTACAGAAATCCCATTCATTAGTTATGTGCTAGTTCCCAACTTGCCACCATCCACTCCTCCTGAAAATGTGGCAATGGGTGTCCCTTGTAACATCCATTTCTGGTAATGTGTACTGTATATCGGTCCCTGAAACTGTTAAACTTTACAAGGTAATAGTGCTTGCTTTGCCTTAAAGCACTGCAGGGGTCAACTGTTTGTTTTGTTTAGGGGTGAACAAAAAGCTTATACTCACCCGATCCTTTGATCCTCCAGAAAATGGCGCTCCCCCAGCAGTGGACTGTTCCTGGTCTATGGAGCCTGCTCTGAGCATGATGATGTCAGGAACAGTCCACTATTCAAGACCGCTGGAGCGCAGGGGTGGCGGTCTTATGCTGGGAGGATCGGAGAATCACGTAAGTATATCTTCCCTCTCCTCTCTAAAAAGCAAGTAGTTAACCCATGCAGTGCTGGCACAGCCCCACTGAATGGGAATATTTTGTTTTGGCTGGAGTTGGGCTTTAAAGGATATCTATAGCCATTTTTTCTAGTTTAAGATGGAATGGGCAAACGTTAGAATCCCTGTCAGGTTTTACTACTTTACAGGGCTCTTTAAGAAAGATCTCCCCTCTAATGGAGCCTAGTGACATCTTTTTTACCAGACAGAAGAATGCAGCAGAGAAACAGACAATAAAGAGTTGTCAGGGTTTGTAGCCTTCCCCCACTTAAATTAAAAAAAAAACTTTTTACTTCTGTCTGTGTTGCTGTTGGACAGTTTCCCTCACTTCTTTTTTTGGTAAAGCTGTGTCACCAGAACTGGAAGCCAGGGGAAATCTCTCTAACAGCCTCAGATAGCAGTACATTGTTAGAGAGGCTTCCCTACTCCATCAAAAACTAGAATGAAACATTGTACAGGCTTGCCCGGGACTACCTGAACAACTCAAACAGATTATAACCAATTAGGAGGAAATAAATCTACGCAATTGTTAGTAAATTAAAAGGAAATGGTACAATCATATTGTAATGTGCATGGTAGACTTTGCAATATAGGGGAATAATATAGTCAGGGAGCTTATAACACTGCAATATACACAAAAAATATTTCCTGAGATGAAACATGACTATATTACTGTTTTACTATTACTGAAATACAGTATGTTATTAGCACTGAAAGTGAGAAAGGTGGCTTGGGGAAGGGAGTTGTAACCAGAAAATCTGCCTAGGGCACAGGTCTTTGATAACTACCGCAACATGGCTGCTATGGGATCCAAGAAGGAGTGTGGCCCAGTGGGGAAAAGGCAGGGTGAGCTGTTTTTCCTGTTCTGCTGTGGCAGCCACTATGTAGTAGTTCTGTGGTCCCTAGGGCTTCTCCAGCCATTTCACCAGAAATTTACAGTACCCACTAGCAATGGCGTCCCTAGGTGGGTGCAGGGGGTGCGAGCCACACCGGGTGACACCAATCGCACGGGGTGACACCCAGGGATGAATCTGCCCCCAGGGACAAGGGACCAGGGCTTGGCAGGTCGGGAGAGCTTGGCATGGCTTGGGCGGGAGGCAGGCTCAGGCGGAAGGCAGGGTTTAGGCAGGGGGGCGGGCTCAGCAAGTCTTGAGCAGGAAAGATGGGCTCGGCTTATTCCATCCTGAATTAATGGCAAGCCGGCTGTCTTCCCCTTTCTGTGCCTTCCCGGAGCGCTGATTCCCTGCTGCACCCACTGACTTTGTTAAGATCCAGCAGGAAGCCCAGGTCCGGACTGACCATTGCAGCTATACTCCGCCCTCCTGGCCTCTCTGTAGCCAGTTGGCCGTCTATTCCATTCACTGCATAGGTCCGGAGGGCGGAGCCTAGAGGTCAGCTGACCATGAAGAGGGGGTACAGGAGAGGAGACCATCACTGCATGTCAGGTATCAGTGCAGGCACCACAGACCCTAGATGAGTGCTCCATCACTTGTCAAATAGAGTCTCCCTCTCTCTCTTCCCCTCCTCTCTCTCTCTTCCCCCCCCTCTCTCCTCCCCCTCTCTCCCCCCTCTCTCTCCTCTCTTCACCCCCTCTCTCTTCTCCACTCCTCTCTCTCTTCTTCCCACCTCTCTCTCTCTCTTCTCCCCCCCCCTTCTTCCCCCCTCTCTTCCTCCCCCCTCTCTCTCTTCTTCCCCCTCTCTCTCTTCTTCCCCCCTCAGATATGAAATACAGTATGAAGAAAGCATATCCCTTGTCTCAATTAAGAATGCTAAGTGTCATTTCTGTTTGCTGCTTTATTCCTCTGTTATCAGCATGAACCACTTCTGATAAGTTTTCCTGACGCTAAGAGAAAATTATGTAGAGGGAGCTGTAGCTGATTGACAGCCTCTACTCTTTTCCTGTGAGCTGTGTGGAGCGGGTTTGTCCCTTCCCTCCAATCAGCTAACAGAGCTCTCCTCACTGAGCTCTGCAGAGTGTAATTTCAAAATTGTTCCCATTTTTTCTGAACTAGCACACAAGCATTGAAAATAAATGGACTTTGAACAGATGTATAGAAGAGAAGACTGTAGATAAACAGGTACAGCTTGTGTAGGAGGATTTGTGTAATCTCTGTGTATCATCTGAGGCCAGTCACTTCACTAGGTATATGTAAGGGTTTACAACCACTTTAAAACCACTTGCTGACCGCACACTGTTGTTTTACTGCTGCAGTGCAGGCTGGCTGGCAGAATCACATATATACACTGCTAAAAAAAATTAAAGGAACACTTTTTAATCAGAGTTTTGCATCAAGTCAATTAAACTTCTGTAATATTGATCGGGTCAGTCAAGTAGCAGAGGGGGTTGTTAATCAGTTTCAGCTGCTTTGGTGTTAATGAAATTAACAACAGGTGCACTAGATGGGCAACGATGAGATGATCCCCAAAACAGGACTGCTTTTACAGGTGGAGGCCACTGACATTTTTCCCTACTCATCTTTTCTGACTGTTTTACACTAGTTTTGTATTTGGCTAGGGTCAATGTCATTACAAGTAGCATGAGGAGATACCTGGACCCTACAGAGGTTGCACAGGCAGTCCAACTCCTCCAGGATGGCACATCAATACATGCCTTTGCCAGAAGGTTTACTGTGTCTCCCAGCACAGTCTCAAGAGCATAGAGGAGATTCCAGGAGACAGGCAGTTACTCTAGGAGAGCTGGACAGGGCTGTAGAAGGTCCTTAACCCATCAACAGGTCCGGTATCTGCTCCTTTGTGCAAGGAGGAACAAGATGAGCAATGCCAGAGCCCTACAAAATGACCTCCAGCAGGACACTGGTATGAATGTCTCTGACCAAACAATCAGAAACAGATTTCACGAGGGTGGCCTGAGGGCCCGACATCCTCTAGTGGGCCCTGTGCTTACTGCCCGGCACCATAGAGCTCAATTAGCATTTGTCATTGAACACTAGAATTGGCAGATCCACCACTGGCACCCTGTGCTTTTCACACATGAGAGCAGGTTTATCTTTAGCACATGTGACAGACATGAAAGGGTCTGGAGAAGCCGTGGAGAACATTATGCTGCCTGTAACATCGTTCAGCATGACTGTTTTGGTGGCGAGTCCATGATGGTCTGGGGGGGCATATCCATGAAGGGGATGCACAGACCTCCACAGACTAGACAATGGCACCCTGATTGCCACTACGTATCAGATGAAATCCTTGGACCCATTGTCAAACCCTACACTGGTGCAGTGGGTCCTGGGCTCCTCCTGGTGCATGACAATGCCCGGCCTCATGTGGTGAGAGTATGCAGGCAGTTCCTGGAGGATGAAGGAATTGATACCATTGAATGACCCCCATGCTTGCCTGATCTAAATCCAATAGAACACCTCTGGGATATCATGTTTCAGTCCATCCGACACCGCCAGGTTGCACCTCAGACTTTCCAGGAGCTCAGTGATACTCTGGTCCAGATCTGGAAGCAAATACCCCAGAACATCATCCCTCGTCTCATTAGGAGCATGCCCCGATGTTGTCAGGCATGCATACAAGAACGTGGAGGCCATACAAACTACTGCGTACCATTCTGAGTTGCTGCAATGAAATTTCAGCAAAATGGATTAGCCTGCTGCGTCATTTTTTCACTTTGACTTTTGGGGTGCCTTTGAATTCAGTCCTCTGTAGGTTGATAATTTTAATTTCCATCAAACGATCGGGCATCCTTACGTTCCTTACACATTACCCAGTCCATATCTGTATAGATATCCAGCATGATATATTTCCCCATTGAGATCTGATGTGTTTTCAAAGCATTCCTTTAATTTTTTTGAGCAGTGTATAAATTTTGTCAGCGTTGCATGACCGCACAATTACCAGTTAAAGTAGCGCAGTGCTGAAAAGCAAACAAATGGCCTAGTCATGAAGGGGGTGAAACTTTCCAGAGGACAAGTGGTTAATACAGAGAATGCATCACAGTGGAAATTAAAAATGGGTGGACAGGCAGGATTTTGAATGCAGAAGAAACATGATTTCTCTCTTCTCCATTAAACCCACCTACCTACCTGTCCACCCCTGCACAGTGAGCTGCACAGGCGCAGCTTACTGGAAAAATTTGTCAATGGCGAATTTGACGGAACTTGGGAGTGGGAGTGATGTCATCTCCACCTGGCCAATGACAGTGGATGGCATTTGGGACCCGGAAGCCCGCTGCCCTAAGATGTCAGTGGCCATATGGGGAGATCTGGGACAGTACATCGTGGTAAAAAAATGCTTTGGCTTTAGAGCTGTGGTTCTCAACCTTCCTAATGCCGTGACCCTTTAATACAGTTCCTCATGTTGTGGTGACTCCCAACCATAAAATTATTTACCCAGTAATTATAATTCATGAGTGTCCTTTTACCTCCAATACTGCTGCTTTCTACACAGTAGCTGCTCTTTACACATCGGAAATATGTGTTTTCTGATGGTCTTAGGGGACCCCTGTGAAAGGGTCGTTCAACCCCCAAAGGGGTCGCGACCCACAGGTTGAGAACCACTGCTTTCGAGCCACTTTAAAATGAAATATGTATCCCTTCAGGATACATATAAATACCAACAATCAGACTGAGAAGGGGCCTGCATGCTCTTTGTGTGGCACACTGAGCTGATTGATTATTCCTGCAATTAATGCTTCTAGGCAAGGTGTGTTCGATCTCTTGCAGATTCCAGTGACAGTATTCGCTGAGATAGCAGAGCATTACACACAGGAGTGCTCAGACAACCCCAGGCGAGGTATAAAAAGCCCAAGAGTACAGGTGCTCCTGTCTGTAACAACTGCCACTTGTTATGATTTATTTATAGAACATCTAGACATGTGAAGTTATGTTATAATGAGAACATTGTTGGAAATCTTTCTTCTAATATAAATGTGGATGTGTTCATGGATTTCCTTAAAAAAAAAAATAGACACGATGCTGGAAAAACCAGCCATGTAATTAAAACACAAATTAGAGAAATGTCCTTGTTGCAGACTACTTATTTCACATCTGCCATACTCTATTGTCACAGCATAGCAATGAACTGCAGGCTACTACAACAGCAAAGGGGTTTGTGTTGCTTAGCAACACAAGACCTGTCAAGCCAGGGATAAGGTTTCTGTTGCAGATCGTAGCTGTCAAAAGCCTGTAGGGCCTCGGGATTCACACATTAGGTTTGTGTGACACACGCGGAAACTCTGATGCCCTTGGAAGGGGTAACCAATACTACCCTGACGGCTGCTTTTAAAAGCAGCACCTGTTACTTGTTGATTTGTAGTCCCCAAAAATAGAAGGGGAATTGCGAACCCTCGAAACGCCCTCTTCCAGAGAGAAATGAGCCTGTGTCTGGATGGCAGTCAAACACTTCACAGGGACACCAGCTCAGCTTTCATCTTCTGCTCACAATTTCTGGTATTTAACCCTTCTATTATCATTGCCTTCCATCGGTGTATGCCCATATACATAATGTGGACAGGGTCACAGCACACCAACCGAAAATCAGCCCCACTCAGCATATTCAGAAACCTAAACTTGCTAATGGGCCTGGTCTGTAATGGGATGGCCTTGAACAATGAACAATGAGCTCCTCACAAAACAACACAAAGAGGAAAAGATGGATAAGAGACTGAGACTGGCAACGGCAAAGAAAAAGCCCAGCTTTCCTGCGTCTGTGTCCCAATTAATGCAGGTGATGACCCTGTGTCAGGTTCCATGTGTATTAAAGCAAAGCGGGCAAATATTTGTAGACTACCTTAAAGGAAACGTCATGAAAGAAAGACAGAGGCAGCCATCGCTGGCTTATGTTTAACCATTTCAATACCGGGCACTTTTACCCCCTTCCTGCCCAGGCCATTTTTCAGGTTTCAGCGCTCTCACACTTTTAATGACAATTGCGCGGTCATACAACATTGTACCCAAACTAAAATTTTATCATTTTCTTCAAACAACTAGAGCTTTCTTTTGGTGGTATTTAATCACCAATTTAATCATTTTTTGCTAAATTAAAAAAAGACCGAAAATTTTGAAAAAAAGCACGTGTTTCTTTGTTTCTGTTATAAAAGTTTGCAAATAAATAATTGTTCTTCATAAATTTAGGCCAATATGTATTCTGCTACATGTCTTTGGTGAAAATAACCCAAATAAGGATGTATTTTTTAGTTTGTAAGAAAGTTATAGAGTTCACAAACTATGGTATAGATCTGAATATTGATCAATCCTGAAGTACTGACAGCCAATCTAATTTCTTGAGGTCCAAGAATGTCAGAAAAGTACAGATATCCCCCAAATGACCCCTTTTTGCAAAGTAGAGAGTCCGACTTACTTCATAACAGGCATGGCGAGTTTTTTGAAGTTGTATTTTTTTGTCATAATTTTTTGGAAAATTAAAAAATTAAAAAAAAATATTTTCACTATTTTTATTTACATACTGTCACCAGTGCAGTACAGCATCATCAGATTATGTACAGCATATCAGAAAAAGATTATGTGAGCATTTAAATGATTTAAAGGATACGTTTTCCAGAAAATAGACTATGCAGTATTTTATTTCAAGTACTGATATAGCGCTGTCAATTTACGCAGCGCTTTACATATATATTGTACATTCACATCAGTCCCTAACCCTCAAGGGGTGTACAATTTAAAGCCCCTAGTTTACATTCATACATACTAGGGCCAATTTAGGCAGGATCCAATTAACCTACCAGCATGTCTTGGAGTGTGGGAAGAAACTGGAGTACCCAGAGGAAACCCATGCAGGTACAGGGAGAACATGCAAACTCCAGGCAGGTGGTGCCGTGGCTGGGCTTCAAACCAATGACCCTAGCACTGCCAGGTGGAAGTTCTAACCATTTAGCCACTGTAATGCCCATGTAAAAAAGATATACCCCCAATAGATATAAAAAAACTGGGTGGATTTGTAAAATGTCCATTTTATTGGCATATCTGTAGGCCATTTGAACCCCCTGGAAGCCTGGCTGAAAAATTCCCATTTAGCAACCCCCCACATAATGACTAAGCCATGTTCGTGTGAAACGCGTCTACTGCTCCTCTGCTCAGTCTTGGAGCTGACATGTTTTTATCATATTGCATGTAAAGGATTCCAACAAAGGATTTCATCCACCACATCGCTGTTTGTGCGGCCAACCATTCCATTGCAATCCCCACATCCTGCCTTGTTGCTAGGATGTGAAATCCTTGGCTTTCACTCCTGCAATGCTGGGAGTTAGTGTTCTATGGTTTTCATGTGCTAGCAACAAGGCAGCATGTGGAGATTGCTACCTGGGAGTTTTTCGACCAGGCTTCCAGTGGGGGCCAAAAAGGCCTACGGGTATGACAATAAACTTAATGAATATTTTACAAAACTGCACAGTTTTTTAGTACCTACTGGTTCCCCTTGACTGCATAGCATGTTTTCTGATAAAGGCGATCTTAGCCTTTAAGTTAATTTAAAATGGAATGGGTAGAGTCTTCTTGTGACGTCACCACGCACCAGCCGGCGGACTGATACAGCGGCTGATTTGTATTTGTTTCTATGCTTCCTTTGCACCTAATCAAATGTAAGTGCAATATTTTACCTTAATAAACAGTATTCTTTAACCACTTCAAGTCTGGACACTTTCATTCCCTTCCTGTCTAGGCCAATTTTCAGCTTTCAATGCTATCACACTTAGAATGACAATTGCGCGGTCATGCAACACTGTACCCATATGAATTTGTTAGCATTTTTTTGAGACAGATAAAATTTTATTTTGGTGGTATTTATTCACCACTGGGATTTTAATTTTTTTGCTACATAAATGAAAAAGTCCAAACATTTTGAAAAAAAAGGTGTTTCTCTTATTAATTTTGCAAATAAATAATCTTTCTACATAAATCTTGGCCAAAATGTACTCAGCTGTCTTTTTAGTAAAACAAAAAAATAACTCAAATTAGTTTATAACAAAAAATTATAATTTTTCGATTTTTTTTATATTTTTATTTTATTTATTTATATTATTATTTGTGTTTTGTTTTTTTTAACATACTGTCACCCTAGCAGTACAGTGTCACCATAGTAATTCTTCTGGGGGGGTGATGAAGATTTTATTTTCTCTATTGTTGCACTGATTGCTTTTACACCCATAAAGGCTGTAAAAGAAATAATTTCTCCTTCTCTCTGGCTGCATTCTTGCATCCATTGAGAAATACTGTGAGAGGTGTGATTTGTCACAGCTTGTCACATGGTACAAGGCTGTTGTGAATAGCCTTGTACCATTTGACCTCTGTGATCATTCACAGATTTCACACGTAGTAAGCAATCCTTGTTCAGCACTGCTCCTGTCTGGCCATTTATGTACATGGGCCGGACAGTAAGTGGTTAATTGGTTTGCTCTATGAAGTTTCTTCTGTTTTAACTCTTTATATACCATTGCAGAGAGGGGTTTGGAGTATTATATCGGCTCCTGGGGAGCTTGCAGCTGTCCATCCATCCCTTTTGGAATCAGTAGTGAGTGTGTCAGTGTGGAGTCAGGATATTTTCTGCCTATTGGATCTCTATAGCTTGAGATCTATTTGGTTCGGTAAGAGGTTTGTCAGTTTTTTGTGAAGAGCACCATTGAGCATTACAGCACTTTTTGGAAGATTTATTCAGCACGCAGCACTTTTTCTTCAAGTTGGATTGGGGACTTTATATATCATTACTTGTTCATCTGTGCAATGTTTATTGATTTATATGATATATTATGGTGATTTTTGTATTATCATACCCATATTAATTGAAAACACATTCATTTTAGTATTTATACCATTGGGGTTTTAACCATTAATCGCCCGGCCTATAGCCGTTTGGCGGCCGCAAAAATGCTGTAGATTTCTGGGGTATACGCCATTTGGCGTCCTCCTGCACATGCGCAGTTCGCGCGGTTGCAGAGCCGCGCAGCGGCGCGATCTGTCACCGGCCGTGTACCTCGGACACGGCCGATGACAGATCTGAGTACCGGCCCCCATTGCCAGTACCATGTGACCTGCTGTGACCAATCACAGCAGGTCACATGACAGTTGTATACAATGGATGGCTTCATTCATGCCATCCATTGTATACTAGTGCCTAGCTGTAAATGGTCACAGCAGGTCACATGCACATGTCATGTGATTAGCTGTGGCCAAATCACAGCTAAGCACAAAAAAAAAAAAACCTGAATGAATCGATGTCATTCAGGTAAATGCTTGCTTATAGCAAAGTAATTCTTTGCTATAAGCAAATTGTGTAAAAAAAAAAAAAATACTGATCACTTCCCCAAAGTAGTACAATGTTACTGTGATAATATTGTACTACTTTGGTCATAGTAAAATATGAAAAAGAAATCTTAAAAAAAAAATAAATGTAATAAAAAATTAAAAATAATAAAAAAAAAAAAAATATATATATTTTTTTTTTTTTTCATACTGTCACCAGTCAGTGTCCCTGTTCACCGCCATGCCAGTTATATGATGACGCTGTACTGCACTGGTGACAGTATGTAAAAAAAAAATAGTGAAAATTATTTTTTTCATTTTTTCATTTTCCGAAAAATTATGACAAAAAATTACAACTTCAAAAAACTCGCCATTCCTCTTATGAAGTATGTCGGACTGTCTACTCTGTAAAAAGGGGTCATTTGGGGATATCTGTACTATTCTGACTTTCTTGGACCTCAAGAAATTAGATTGGCTTTCAGTACTTCAGGATTGATCAATTTTCAGATCTATACCATAGTTTGTGAACTCTATAACTTTCCTACAAACTGAATAATACATCCTAATTTGGGTTATTTTCACCAAAGACATGTAGCAGAATACATCTCGGCCTAAATTTAGGAAGAACAATTATTTATTTGTAAACTTTTATAACAGAAACAAAGAAAAACTTTTTTTTTTTCAAAATTTTTGGTCTTTTTTTGTTAATTTAGCAAAAAATAAAAACCCCAGCGGTGATTAAATACCACCAAAAGAAAGCTCTAGTTGTGTGAAGAAAATGATAAAATTTTAGTTTGGGTACAATGTTGTATGACCGCGCAATTGTCATTCAAAGTGTGAGAGCGCTGAAACCTGAAAACTGGCCTGGGCAGGAAGGTGTAAAATTGCCCGGTATTGAATTGGTTAAGTGAACAGCGCACTTTTTTGTTTAATTTGTAAATTCTCATTCTGGTATTCAGGAAGTGAGTAGCAGCAGTTCACTTTATCACATTTGCATTTTTTTCTCACGTATTTACCTGATTGGTTTATCGCTAGTATCATTGGGTTTAGTGCAGGATTTTTTTCTCTCTAATTTTACTCCTGTAATGCTGGGAGTTAGCGTTCTACGGTTTTCATGTGCTAGCAACAAGGCAGCATGTGGAGATTGCTACCTGGGAGTTTTTTGGCCGGGCTTTCAGTGGGAGCCCAAAAGACCTACAGGTATGACAATAAAATTAATGAATATTTTACAAAACTGCACAGTTTTTTAGTACCTATTGGTTCCCCTTCACTGCCTTTAAGTTAATTTAAATGGAACTTTAGGTCATAAATAAAAAATGCAAATCCGTCATTCCTGCCCAGCCAATGACAGTAGCCAGCGTTCAGGACCCAGAAGGCAGCCGCCCGAAGACATCACTAGCCGGGCGGGGAGCTCATCGTGGGATCAGAGGTGAATATAGTTCCGCTTTAACTGTAAAAGCCTCCTATGTGTAGACATCCAAAAGCTCTAAGATTGTTGTTGGGCACCACCATCATGGATGTTAATTCAGCTCTCACATAGTTGATACTCTATATTATTCTCCTCATCTAGATGCCACATAAAAGTTTATGTAGAAAGGTGATGGGACTGTCAGAGCAGCTGGACCAGTACAAACAGTAATTAGACTCTGCCAAAGAGCATAGAACTTTGATGTGCAAGGAGGGAGTGGTCTGTGCTAAGGAATGGACACTTTCTTGAGTATCAATTCCCTAGCAAGTTCTAAGGTGGATTGCTAGGCAATAAAAAATGAATAAAGCTGCAAGTAGGCATCTGAAATACTTGATTTTGTGCTCTTGGTTGGAATTTTTTTTTTAAGTTGCTGACTGGGTCTCGCTAATGTTTCAATGACTACATAATTAGATTGAAAAAATATATTCATCAGGTTAACAAGAATTGAAAGAAGTTTATTAAGTGTTCTCTTGAATGTCAACCCCCCCTCCCCCCCCCCCCCCCCCTCCGCACACACACATTTTTTTAATGAATGATAGATTTACTGCATGGAATAAAATGCCACCTCCATCAACACTTTTGACTAACAGCAGCAAGAAAATTGTTGAATGAATGCCACCCTTCCTGTCTTATAGAAGTTACTCCATCATTGCAGCATCTCTTTTGACATGGTGGCCAACTTTGCTATGAATGTTTTCCTGCAGTAATACATCCAAAATATTTAATAACATGATATAAACTGCGAGAGGCCTGATTCTGCCTGCCTGACACCTGCTACTATCTTCTGAATGCAACCAATCAGAAGCCTTGTCTTGATGGTGGAGCATCTTTAAATTAGTGATTCTCCTTTGATGGTGGGGACAATGTGGGCAAGAAGATACAATGGAGGCCATATGTTTAGTACAGTTAGTTATAAATGCAAGGAGAGAAATAACAAAAGTTGTCACCCTTTGTTGCTACCTATGCATGTACATGCCCAAGGCCAAGTATTCTTTTCATATATGTGAATGCATTTGTAGCCCTCTTTTGGGAAGAAGAGGGGGTATGAGAAAGGGCCCTCTCCAAACAGGATTTTGCACTAAATGTGTAGGTAAATAAGAGAACCACTTTGCTAAGTTAAAGATTGGAGGAGGGATTCCCTACCTGTAAATGTAACCAGTAATCTAATCAAAGTAATTGGGAGCAGAGGAACTACTGCAACCAGCATACAGTGGTGAAAATAATTATTTGATCCCCTGCAGATTTTGTGAGTTTACCCACTTACAAACAAATGAACGGTCTATAATTTTTATCATAGGTGTATTTTAAATTATAGAGACAGAATATTAACCAAAAACCCAGAAAAAAAACACATGATACAAATGTTATAAATTGAGTTGCAGTTCAGTGAGTAAAATAAGTATTTGATCTTCTACCAACCAACAATAATTCTGGCTCCCACAGACTGGCTATGTGCTCATGTGGTACATAAATTAGTCCTGTCAGTTTAAGAAGGTGCTCCTAAGGACAATTCGCTATGTGTATAAAAGACACCTGTCCATAGAATCTCATTTTTCCTCACCGTTATGGGCAAGACCAAAGAGCTGTCAAAGGATGTCAGGGACAAGATTTTAGACCTGCACAAGGCTGGAATGGACAACAAGACCATCAGCAAGAAGCTTGGTGAGAAGGAGACAACTGTTGGAGAGACTATTTGCAAACGGAAGAAATATAAAATAACCATCAATTGCCCTCGGTCTGGAGCTCCATGCAAGATTTCACCTCATGGGGTAAGGATAATCATGAGAAAAGTGAGGGATCAGCCCAGAATTACACAGGAGGAGCTTGTGAATGATCTCAAGGCAGTTGAAACCACAGTCACCAAACAAACCATTGCTAACACAATACTCCGTCATGGATTGAAATCCTGCAGCACCCACAAGGTTCCCCTCCTCAAGAAGGCACATGTACAGGCCCGTCTGAAGTTTGCCAATGAACAGTTAAATGATTCAGTAAAGGACTAGGAGAAAGTGCTATAGTCAGATGAGACAAAAATTTAGCTCTTTGGCATTAACTCGACTTGCTGTGTTTGGAGGAAGAAAAATGTTGACTACGACCCTAAGAGCACCATCCCTACAATTAAGCACGGAAGTGGAAACATTATGCTTTGAGATTGTTTCTTTGCTAAAGGTACAGGCTGACTTTGCCACACTGAAGGGCCAATGGATGGGGCCATGTATTGTAAAATCGTGGATGAGAACCTTCTTCCCTTCTTTGCCAGAACACTGAAGATAGGTCGTGGACCTATCTTTCTCACTCTGCTTCCTTCCTATTAATTTTTTCCCCAACAACCCAGGGACAGGAAGTGCTAATACATGATTATACATAACATTGTGATATTTACAGCTAACAATAGAGCACAGCAAATCCCTATACATTTATTAAAGGCTTTTGCTTTGAATGTATCAATCCTTACCAAACTTAGGGTTCATGTCAATGGGTGTTCTAGTCAAAGGCAGTGCCTTACATTCAAACACATGCAGCTGTGCTCAAATGGAAAAAGCAGCAGGAAATGGAAAATGCAGTGGTTGACTTGCTTTGCCTGCAGTATAAATGCACCTTAGTAGGACCTGCCGCCTCCAAAGGAACACAGTCCAAAGCAAAGCAAGTCAAGCACAGCCTATAAACTGCGTAACTCTCAATGAAAGTCAATAGGATTTTCTTGACTTGTGTGACAGACCCAACCAAGACAGGGGCTTTTGGAGGGGATTGCAGGCTAGCCTCTTGCCTACTGACCATGGGCCCTAGCATCTGAGGGGGGGCTCTATCCTGTGGGAGGTGTGTGCCTGGGGGGACCTTTGGAGTAGTTTTACTTCAGATTCCAGTTCATGTCTCCCTAAAACACACAGCATTGACTGCTTTAAACCACCTCCTAGACTCAGAGACTCTAAGTAGATATTAAAATAATCAGCTAAAAACAACCTGATACTGAGGTCTCTTGCTGAAATCTGTTTATTAAGGTGTGATGTGTTTACTGTTGTGTATTTGTCCCATTGTTAATTGAGTTGAGTCACCTATTGTTTTTTGCCTGTTGGCTAGTCCTCTTGGAGATTCCTACATGATGGGATTTGTCTTGTGTCAACTTGACCTTGTTACCTAGTCAATGAGGCATGTTTATCCCAATGTGTAATGGTTGTTTTTATTGTTTATGTGGGGACTGCCCCTATTTCTGAAGTGTATAAAACCTGTTTTTCTGTTCAATAAAGTAGTTCCAGTTGCATCTAAGCTGGGTGCAATGCCCATCTATAATTATTTGTTCCTGTGTTCCAGTGATGAGGAAGCAGTTATCTGACAGAAGCTCCCAGGTGAGGTGCCAGGCAGTCTATCACAATTTGTGTTTGATGTGAGTTCCAAATGCATGACAAAAGCAGGAAAACTAAGCCCACCAACACAAGCCCTTATACTGCATGCAACCACCAAATTATATACAGCATGTACATTTTCTAATGTTAAAAAACAAATCCAATGTCTTTATGCATCCAAAACAACCCAATTAATAGACCATATCCTAGAATAGATGGCCCTTTATCAGCAGGTATGGCCCTGTCTGAAATTTGCCCTGTAACTGTTACATCCATGCCTTCCAGGATTTTGTAATTAAAAAATAACATCTGTCTTCATTAAATACTTGGAGGCTTTCCTGAAAAAGAGATTGGAGTGTTCACATTTTGACTCACTTTCAGGCTACAACCAGCTTACAGTGAAAATATAGTGTGTAGCTAGGTACTGTACATATCCTATGCGTCAGACACTCTAAATCTTTATACTTTACATTATAATTACTATAATTGTTTCTAAAGATTTCCATTATCTTTCATAATTTCATATTGATAATATCTCATCTTACTTGAGCATTATTTGGTATTCTATATTTATATCAAGACCTACTGTTATATCTATATACATGTACATACATGTGCATTGTTCACAAAATCTAGCGTGGTAAAGCAAGCATAGCTTCTTGCTTATGCTCCAGCTGCAGTATCCATCTGTTCGAGTTACCGGGTTAACCCCTTCTCTTCCTTGTATTCAAGGATTTTAGAGATTTGGAAAGAGATGCTTTTAATTCCATTGCTGTTATTCTAAGATGCCCATGTCAATTACCTACAAAGGACAGGTAGAGAAGGCGAAATGTATTTGTCTCTGCACCTTATATTATTATTTAAAGCACAAATAATAAGCCCAAACCTTAAAGTGGTTTTAAACCTCAGACATGAAATATGAACAAAGCATATCCCTTTATAGTGTGCACTTGTTTCAGTCCAGAGCACTAAGTGTCATTTCTGTCTACTGCCTACTTCCTCTGCTATCAGCATGAGTAACTTCTGACAAATTTTGCTGACACCAAGAGAAAAAAGGTGACGGGGAAGGCAGCTTCAGCAGATTGATATCCTCAGTTCTGTTCCCGTAAGCTGTGTGAAGGGGGTGTGTCTCTTCCCTCCAATTAACTCTTAGAGCTCTCCTCACTGAGCTCTGCAGTGTGCAATTTCAGCTTTCCACCCCTTTTATCTAAACTCTCAGACAAGCTTTATTAATTCACTTTGAATGGATGTAAAGAGATACTGCAGATAAACAGGTACAACTTATGTAGGAGGGTTTGTTTCATCTCTGTGTATCACCTGAGGCCAGTCACTTTAATGGGTATATGTAAGGGTTTACAGCCACTTTAAAGCAGACATCTTTACATGTCCTTGTTGCTGATTCCCTACCTTCACTGGATATGTCAGCCATCTTCTGGTTCACTCAGTAGTTGTTTTTAACAAGTCTTTTCATTTTCAAATCAAATCATTAATTCTCTTTGGTTTCCTGTTTGTAAGATCAGTGGCTGCTATGCCCCCAGCCACTGGTTTTGGCACATCCCTTCTTTAGTTCTTTCTCTGGGAAGCAGTAATGTCATTCAGAGCCACTTGCAGTGGTGGGCGGACGGAGACTCTCAGACACATTCAACATGAAAGGGCCCAGTGTACCTGCCCACATTCACTAAAATTCTCTGAGGTTGATGGGAACTGTAGTTTACTTTTACTTCAGAGAGAGAGAGGAGGGCAGGGCAGATGCTGGTATCTTTTGAATTACAGAGATGAGGTCATGAAAATTAAATTAGACTTTTCTTATAAATGGTAAGGATTTTAAACATTTTATTAATTGTTTAATGTTTTGTGTAGGGGGTGTACTAATGGGTGATTATTTTTTTGCCTATCCCGAAGTTCTTCTTTAAGTCTAAAGCTCCAACATATACTGTATATAGTGGCAAAATGTTTTGTCACAGCAAAGAAAAGCACTTAATCTACAATGTAATTTTTCTGAGATATAGTAGAAAGGATTAAACCCCTGTTAGGTTTTGTACTGCCATTCTTCCCCCTTTACATACTTGAAGAGTCTAAAGCTGTCCATGCATGGATCAAAATTCATTCAGTTTAGCAGGAATTGGCAAAATTTCGATCCATCTATTCCTGTTCAATTGGTCAACTTCTCATGAAAGGTCCTGCTGGAAAATTCCCATTCGAACAGTGCCTGCATGCATTGCTGATCAGTGTATTCTGATAGTAGGGGAGTCCCACTGTCAGAATACAAGAACACAGTGGGTAGGATTACCACATGTATATCGAATGTGTGGATGGGGAAACTGGTTCAGTTTATTTTGTTCAACCCATTGGCTGAACAAAAAAAACTGACCCATGTATGGTCAGCTTTAGTCAGACATCCCTGGGGGCATTTACTTCCACCCAGTGGCTGGAGGGGGATATGATTTGTCAGTATGTCATTAGGGGGCTAGCTACAAGAACCTTGCAGATACATTTTTCTCCCAATGACATTAAAAAAGATGGCAGCATGAACCAGGCCTGTGGTAAAAAAGCAGCAGATCACAGCAAGGAAGCAATGGATTCGCTTGGCATGTGAATATGTTAATTAGGTATAAACTAGCAAAAAAGGTAAGGGAGGTTTAAAAGCAAAGTTAACCCCAGGGTGTGAAGTTCCTCTTTAACCCCTTTGCGCCGGCGCCTCCCGGCCCTTTAAGGGTTTCAAAAGCCGGGAGGCGGGTCGGGGTTTAGGGTCATGTCACCACCGTGACACGCCGTCACGGCGGTCACATGATAGGGAAAGGTCCCGATTGAAAGAGGAGATCGGGACCTTTCCGTGAGTACCGTGCTGAGCGTGCTCTCAGCACATATGTCTTTTTTTTAATAGAACGTAAATGTGCGGCCGCTCAGCATCTAGGCCCAGATGCAAGGAGGCCGCACATTTGCATTCGGCCGGCGTGAAGAGGTTAAGGATGCATGATGATCCACACAATTCTCCTCCTGAACTATCATGAAAAATACAGTAATCCTAAAAAATTACAATGTTGTTTAATGTAGATAGGCCACAGAAAAAGAAGCTCTGATTGGTTGCTGTGGTTTATAGCACTTTCCACATTGCTCTTTGCTATAATAAATGATGTTGATAGAATATAGCTGACTGGAGATAGTGAGGTGCCTTGCTAAGCATGCCAACAGAGTATCTGGCCACCATTTTTCCTCTGGCATGGTAGATGTAGGGTAGTGGAGCATACATGTTGACTTTCCCATTCCTTTTACCCATAGAAATTCAATGGTTCCAAGTTTACATATTATTAAAACAGCTTTGTAGTGTTACTACCATTACATGCAGAACCCATTTCTATCTCTAAAATAAAGTCTCCTTCCAAAATGTTTCATTTTACACACATACCATTTATGACACTGCTGTAGTTTCATATACCCCTCAGAGGTGTGATTCCCCATGCTGATTTACTGTATGTATTCTGACTTACTACTTAATAACATCATCTGTTAACACCTTGATCACACAGTGTATTCTTAAGAGGAGGAGTTGGATGTGACCCCACTTAACGTTTAATGATCAGGCAAGTGTGCTGGACAGATATCTTTCCTAACTAACAAGGTGAATGATGACCTACAGCCTTTGGAAGCACTTAAAGGTCATACACTAACGGTGTTAAAAAATTCAAGTCACATTACATTCACTTGTAACTCACACAGAAAAAACTCACTGGTATCATGTATACTAGTGCTAAATATGTAAAGAAGCTGGCTAACAGAAAAACACCAAATGCTGAGAGCAGGATATTATTTTTAATTAAGTCTTTAACTTTGAATTTTAAAGAACCACTTCCCCTTGCCAATATCTGCAGAAACTGCTGCCAAAAATAAACTACTCAGGTTATGAACAACTTATCGGTGCATTTTAAGGGAACCAAACCTTTGCTTAAAGAGTACATCCACTTTTGTTAAGAAAAAAATATTCCCATCTGAATGATATTTTTATAATGTCCTCCAGGTTAGCTAGGTCATTTTTTGTCAGTCAGAGGCTGAGTAGCAGTCTGGGATGAGTCAGCCTGTGAGTGAGGCAGGAGTTCACCTCAGGACAGGCTAGGGAGGTTCTGAAGGTCGGAGCTTCTGGAGCCCTCCTACCTCTCCAGAAACCTTGTCCCCTTTAGTATTTTTTAGAGCTTTCTGGAAGAGGGATGGAGGAGGGGCCTTGGCCAATCCCCTGGCAGGAGGCTGGGCAAGGTGACCAAGGCAATCCTTAATTATCACAGAGCCTGGGTGGAAAGGAGCAGTGTCGGGTGGAAGATGAAGTGAGAGACTACAGTGTGGAGCCTGGCAGGGGGGCCCAGTGAAGAGGCCTACCTACAGGCAGGTGCTGGAGAAGAGGATCTCCACTGTACCACCATCTCCAAGAGAGGATATCCTGAGCAGTAGGGAAAGAGTCAGCCCAGCTAAAGGCCTGAAGACAGCCACCAACCCATGAAGCTATCAAGAAAGAACAGTGTGCATACTCTTACACCCCCTGGGCCAGATACGGGAAGAGGGCAGTCTGGTGGAAAACCCAACTAGCTTCTCATCTGGGGCTGCTGTGCTAAATTGGCAATTTCTGGGCCCCCTTGCCCAGGGAATACCCTCAGTATAGCTGAAGAGGAGGATTCATCTGGAGTCTGAGGAGGTACACCAGAAAGCTGGAATGCTCTTAAAGGAGAGACTATTTTTGTCCACCTCATAGTTGCTAAGGAGTTTGTCCTCAAATTTGCAATTTCCTTGGGAATCCCACACGCCCCTCAACCCCATCCAAGTTCTGAACCCCTTAATAAAATCACAAACCCAAGCTCAGGGACTGTTTACTGACTCCAGTGTTCAAAGTGTGGAAGAAAAATGCGTGTTGCCTGGCTGTGCAGAGCTTTAGGGGGACCCAAAATGCAGCGACTCCTAAGGGGTAGTGCTACATTGCAAGGATTGTAAGAAACTTAGTTGCAGAGTACTAACTTTTGTTATTATGGAGAAACAGCTGTTTGTTTGTCAGTCCATGTGTAGAGTGAATCTGTATGGGAATAATATTATAATTATCATTCAGCTGCTGCACCTGAGGACTATGAGGAAATTGGCATAGTCTGCATCCCTTTAGACGTACTTTCGCTTTGTGAGTATCTCACCAAAAATGCCATTTTTGTTGCAGGAGATGCCCAAAATATGACTTGTATCTTAGTGCAGACTTCTGGAAAAATCAGTGAGCCAATCACACAAGCAGGAAATGAAATATCTAGGGGGAATTCTGTACACCATCTGTGTACAGAATGCCTCCAGGTAGTCGTATTGCATTACATATCATATCGCAATTGTATACGCTAGATTTTTTTTTTGCTATTTTTTTCCCCCACAAAAGTAGAGTTATCATTTATGTTTGTCCATAGAGGCCCAGTTATTCCTTCATATACCATCTTGCCTATTATCCAGACAAAGCCTGCCCATCAAAGACACCTCAGCCTTTTCCATAACAGTTATGTGCCACTTCTGAAAGAAAGAGGTTAGAAATGGAAGTGAGGGCTAAGGCAATGACTTTTGGTAAAAAAGCTGAAATCTACATATTAGTAATATCAGTACCAGGATAAGGTTCCCCATCCAAGCCGAGATGGCTCATGCTTGTATATCCACATGTACAACAGTAGGGCTGGTTCAGGGTATAGAAAAAATGGCTGACCAGACGGGTTACACCAACTTGTCCTCAAATCATCTTTTGTTTACTAAACACTGTTAATTTTCAACTATTTTCCCTAATTTTTAGAGACTTTTTAAGGACCGTGTTGGTACCTATGGAGTGGCGAAAGGTTAGTGTGTTGCCTGCTCAAAAAAGGGATCATACTCTTCACCTGGTAACTACAGACCTATAAGTTTAATGTCTATAGTGGAAAAATACTAAAGGGGATAAGAAAGGACCACATACAAACAATTCTGCTAAAAAAACAATATTATATTCAAGAGATAGCCAACCCTTTGAGCCTACTGTGTCGTAAAAAGGCCACATTATTAATGAGAATATGGGACTCCCTCATATGCAGTTTAAGTTTCTCCTTCCTGGGCTTTATGATCCCTAATTTAGAGAATTCAGTGTCCCCCTTGAAATGAACATTGACTCCTTTCTTAAGAGGCCCAGAGGAAAACCTTCACCATTGCATCAAGCACTAGACAGGGCCTTCCTGCTTGAACAAAAATTACAGATTATCTGCCATCTTTATCACATTGTTCATAGTAGCCAGGAATCATATGATCATATGAGGAAGGATTTGTGGATAGGTAAGGAGGTACTTTTAAGTAAAAAATGTAATACCTTGATCTTTAGCCTTAATCCATAATGATTCACATGAACTGTGGATTTTTAATGATATATCTTTTTCCATCATAGTACCACTGTGACTCAATTTGAACATCAAGTTGTATTTTAGAGTCTATGTTTGTGCCCATGAAATTGTATATGTAGTATATGTCACCGACCCGTGGCCTCAACTAAGCCAAGCTGTCAGCATGTTAGGGAGACCAGCTTTGATTAAGTTAGTTGATAACAGACAACCGCTAATTGCAGTTCATAACGCTAGTTGGCTGCGATTGGATAATTGTTGAGATATGTTACAGAGATTCTGATAATTAACTGTTCTCTCACAGGCAGGATCCACATATGAAATATGTTCACACAAATGGTTTAAGAATTAGTTTCAAATACTTCCTTTAAACCTTTAGTTAGTTCTTCTACATAACTGTAACTGGTTATTTTATTTCTTATTAAAAAAAAATCAACTAGGGGTGAGTTAGGATAATGCCATTCGGAGGTATGACTTGATGTGTATGATATATATGATATATATATACACTATATTGCCAAAAGTATTGGGACGCCTGCCTTTACACACATATGAACTTTAATGGCATCCCAGACTTAGTCCATAGGGTTCAATATTGAGTTGGCCCACCCTTTGCAGCTGTACCAGCTTCAATTCTTCTGGGAAGGCTGTCCACAAAGCTTAGGAGTGTGTCTATGGGAATGTTTGACCATTTTTCTAGAAGCGCATTTGTGAGGTCAGGCACTGATGTTGGATGAGAAGGCCTGGCTCGCAGTCTCCACTCTAATTCATCCCAAAGGTGTTCTATCGGGTTGAGGTCAGAACTCTGTGCAGGCCAGTCAAGTTCCTCCACCCCAAATTCACTCATCCATGTCTTTATGGACCTTGCTTTGTGCACTGGTGTGCAGTCATGTTGGAACAGGAAGGGGCCAACCCCAAATTGTTCCCACAAAGTTGGGAGCATGGAATTGTCCAAAATGTCTTGGTGTGCTGACGCCTTAAGAGTTCCCTTCAGTGGAACTAAGGAGCCAAGCTCAGTCCCTGAAAAACAACCCTACACCATAATCCCCCCTCCATCAACCTTTACACTTGGCACAATGCAGTCAGGCAAGTATCGTTCTTCTGGTAACTACCAAACCCAGACACATCCATCAGATTGCCAGACAAAAAAGATTGATTCATCACTCCAGAGTCCACGTCTCCACTGCTCTAGAGTCCAGTGCTTTACACCACTGCATCCGATGCTTTGCATTGCACTTAGTGATGGAAGTCTTGGATGCAGCTGCTCGGCCATGGAAACCCATTCCATAAAGCTCTCTATGCACTGTTGTTGTGCTAATATGAAGGCCACACGAAGTTTGGAGGTCTTCCGCTATTGATTGTGCACCCAGTTGGCGACTCCTGCGCACTGTGTGCTTCAGCATGCGCTGACCCCGCTCTGTCCTTTTACGTGGCCTACCACTTCGTGCTGTTGTTCCTGGCTGCTTCCACTGTGTTATAATACCACTAACAGTTAATCATGGAATATTTAGCAGCAGGGAACTTTCACGGATGGACTTATTGCACAGGTGGCAACCTATCACGGTACCACGCTTGAATTCACTGAGCTCCTGAGAGCGCCTCGTACTTTCACAAATGTTTGTACAAGCAGTCTGCATGCCTAGGTGCCTGATTTTATACACCTGTGGCCATGGAGGTGATTGGAACACATGAATCCAATGATTTCGAGGAGTGTCCCAATACTTTTGACAATCTAGTTTATATACTATATATATATATATATATATGGGCTTTTAAGTCTATTTTTACATTTGACAAAGGCCTTATAAGCTGTACATACAGTGACTGTTTTGTGTTGCATCCGAAGTGGTGGGCAGAGCCAAACCACCTCCATCAGCCAGTGTACTCCTGTTACCTCACTCCCAGTAACAGAATGGGATCTCACTGGACAACTAGCACAAATCTCATGAGTGTCCTGTATTAACTCTTCATTTTCCGTATCAACAGTTAGACTGAGAACCTCCATAATGCTAGTCTGGTCCCAGTTGCTAAGGGAGACAGACTGCTAGGGAAGGAGCCCAAAAAGATACTCTCTTACCATCAGAGGCCACCTCACCTTGCCCAGGTATCACACCTCAAATAGTTGCTTTGTGTCTTGAAGTGTACTTAGTTACCCTTAGTAACGTCCTTGCTCTTCTTTAGCATATTGACTTGACACTACATTCTTCATACCCCTCTAGTGCTATCACAGGCCCAGGTTCGTTTGTATACTACAGCCCCACTATGAACCCCTTGGAGTAACTTCAGACCTGGCTCGAGAAAAAGTTAACAATCTTTACTGACCATTGTTAGAACAACACAATATAAAAGTGCAATGCAGAACATGTTCTAGCCTGACTAACTGCTGGCGACTCAGGCATGACTTTTGAGCATCAGATCAACACTTTAGAGTCTAGAAGTTGTAGTACAAATCAAAGTTGGTGCATAGTTCATGGCTGGTGGCATCCCAGGATCCTCTGTACTAGTAGCCCTCCTCTGTATGTGGGAACAGCAGCAGTGAACTTAACCCTCTCCCAACCCATCCTGGGCCAGTACCTATCTAACTAGGAAGTTTTAAACCTGCCTACACACTGCATACACCAGATTGGGAAAGTCACCACCTATTCTCAAAAATCAGATTTCTACATGTATAACCAGTTTATTTAACACATATACAATTTTTTAAATAATAAAAATGAGAATCCTTACTTCATGCTGATGAGCTCCTGGTTTACATACAGTAGTGGGGATTGTGTTTGCACCAAACAATGGCCTGCCAAATATGTTACATTTAGGCTACTTTCCTAAAATAGTTTTTTTTTTAACAGAATAGATCATTGGCTTAATGACAGAGTAACTGTTACTGGTAGTCTTAACCCGCCTAAGCTATCATGCCAAAAAGGTTATCAAAACCAGTAGACAATCATAGGCGATCGAGGCATTTCCCGCAATGTAGCTGCACATACAGTATACACGCCCCTTGCAAATGCGCAGGAAGGGGAATACTTCCTCCACCTATGATTAGCTGTCAGCTTTGACAGCCTCCCGGTAGGATAGCTCGGACTTGTGTCCAAATACATCTGAGCTCATCCTTACTAAACAGGTGGATTCAGAAGCAATAATGCAAAACAGATTCAGGATGTCAGAGAGCATGCATAACCCAAAAAACAGAGGTATACCGCTCAGGCAAACAATCCAGATCAATCCACGACAGGCACAGGCTATGGCTCACCACCACACACGATGCAACAAGAAGAAGGGTCAGCCGCACATTGGAGGACTGATGAATACAGCATATATTTATTGATCCATAGGACACACAAAGCACCAGGACATGAATACAAGACAATATTTTGTGATTTTCAGTGATTTTTTTGTATTTTATCCCAAGTAGACATGCGTTTTTTGTATGTATTAATATTTAACTTTTGATTATTTACAAATGTGGCTTCTTAGCCCATATCTTCTTGGGATAGTTATTCGCTTTTTTCTGTGTTTGTGTACGATATTTTATTTTTCATTTTACTTTTCATTTATAATTTTGTCATAATTATTTTTACTCATTATTCTTTTTCTCTTTCTTTGTTTCTCTTTTTATTCCACTTTGCTTTCCTTTTTCCTTTCTTCCTTTCTTGTTGTTCTCTGAGATCACTGTTTTTAATACAATGGTTTTTTATGTTTTGTTACAATGTATTAGTAGGCGTACCCTCAGGATTCAAGAGTGCTGATTTGGACAGGTGTTCTTTATTAATTAATACCTATATAAGACAGCACTTTTGCTGTTTTCTTTGTTATGATTAAGCACGAGATTGTGGGAAATGCGTTAACAAGTCCTGTATTCTTGTCCTGGTGTTTTGTGTGTCCTATGGATCAATAAATACACGCTATATTCATCTATCCTCTGGTGTGCGGCTGACCCTTCTTCTTGTTGCATAGAGTATGCATACATTGCAAAATAACAGAAATCAGATTATGAACACTGCACAAACATGGACTCTTTACAGCAATATCTCAATGAGGGTAACATGTGGCTGCATAGCATAGTCTCTAGAAGTCTCTAAAGCTGCAGGGAGTGTAGCTGAGAAGTACTGCAGCAAAACAGCACATGCAATTATCCTCATAAATAGCATCCCTCACAGTGGAGTCTAGGGTGCCTCTGGTAACACAGATGAACAGCTGAAAGGATCTAAGGTCCAAGGGCAAAGGGCCACCCCACTGGAACTGCAATGCTCTGGTAGCAATTGTGACTTAATGGGCACTACAGTTTTAACTCTGCAATGTAATAATATAACTTTATTATATACTCTAATGTATAATATTAAGACATTTATTATATAATAAAATGTCCTAATTAGAAAAGAAAATTATCTTTGAAAAGTAAAATATATCAACGTTAGCACAGCAAGACAGTAATGAGTTTATCTAGGATATATGAAAGATCAGCTTATATTTTGCAACTGAATTGAATCCTACAGCTTCAACAGTTCTCTGTTCAACATGCTCATTGTTAAGTACGAAATACGGTGAAAGCACATAAGCCTACAATTGCAATATCATGTGGGAAATGAGAAAAAAAAATACAGAAGTAGAATGCAAAGTGACAAATGTTTTTATTGTATTACATTTATTATAAGTCATACCTACTTTATAAATATTTGCCCTGAAAGGGTTAGTTCACCCTAATAAAACAAAACCACTATACAGTTACATTACACCATAGCAGCACCCTATGCTAATCAGATCTAACATTCATGCCTCACATTTATTTGTTTCAGGTACTTATATAGCACCATCAATTTACACAGCATGTTATATATATTGTACATTCACATCAGTCCCTGTCCTCAAGGAACTTACAATCTATGGTGCCTAACTCACATTCATACACATACTAGGGTGAGTTTGGACAGGAGTCAATTAACCTACCAGCATGTCTTTGGAGTGTGGGAGGAAACCAGAGTACCCAGAGGAAACCCACGCAAGCACAGAGAGAACATGCAGACTCCAGGTAGGTAATGGCTCACATCTGGTAACATACCTGTGGACCAGGGACGGACTGACCATTTGGAAACTTGGGCACTGCCCGAGGGCCCAGGGTCAGTAGGGGGTCCCATGAGATGCCCCTGGTACCTTTTTCATAGGCTTGGGTTTGGGCAAGGACACAGGGGCCCCATGATCCCCTATTGCCCCGGGGGCCCCATGAGTTGTCAGTCCACCCCTGCTGTGGACCATATTTTTGATAACAAATGCCTACCAGAAAAATTGCCACTGCCTTGCATGGCTCCATTAGTGACATCTTGCTTACTACTTTGCATGTGATCACTGATTCGCCAATCAGTGATCACATGACCGGGACCTCGTACAGAGGTCCCGTCCGACGATCGGTGTTTCACTGTGTCCGGAGGACACAGCGGACACCGGATCGCGGTGGTGCGCGCTCTTAGGGAGCGCGCACAGCTAGAAAAGGCGGGTGCCGTTTAGGAACGGCAACCCGACCCTGGACTGCCACCGCCCTGCCGTTTATAAACAGCAGGCGGACGGCAAGAGGTTAAGAAAAAACTGTTCTAGGAAATAACCATAGGTTCACATTTTATAATATTGCTCACAAAATAAGTTCAACGGAACATTACCATCAGTCCCACCCCTCAAGCCAGAGTACTAAGTGTCATCCTAGACTCCAATCTGTCCTTCCAGCCCCAGGTCCAATCGTTGACAAACTCATGTAGACTTCACCTCCGCAACATCTTCAAAATACGTCCGTTCCTAACCCCGGAAACCACTAAGCAACTCATTCACACCCTTATTATATCACGACTTGACTACTGTAACGCCCTCCTCATCGGCTTACCTCACCGCAGGCTATCCCCACTTCAGTCTATCTTGAATACTGCGGCCAGACTCATCCACCTTACTAACCGCTCCGTATTTGCCACCCCCCTCTGCCAATCCCTCCACTGGCTCCCGATTGCCCAACGGATAAAATTCAAAATGCTAACATTGATATATAAAGCTGTTCATAATACTGCCCCAAACTACATCACCGATCTGGTATCCAAATACCACCCAAAATGTACTCTCCGCTCCTCACAAGACCTCCTACTCTCTAGTTCCCTGGTCTCCTCCTCCCATGCTCGTCTCCAGGACTTCTCCAGGGCTTCCCCCATCCTCTGGAACTCCCTACCCCAATCCATCAGACTATCACCTACTCTGCTCATCTTTAGGCGCACTCTGAAAACCTATCTCTTCAGGGAAACCTACCCCGCCCTCAGCTAATTACTGAACTCCTCCACTCTTCCTACCACTCCATCCCCCACAGCTATTTCCTCCTGTACCACTATCCCCTCCCTCCTAAATTGTAAGCTCCAAGGAGCAGGGCCCTCGAACCCCTCGTGTATTGAATCGTATTGTTACTGTACTGTCTCGTGTACTGTCTGCCATTATAATGTACAGCGCTGAGCAAACTGTTGGCGCTATATAAATCCTGTGTAATATTAATAACATTAACAGAGTCTTTCATTGTGCTAAAAACAAAATGTAGGTTAATAATTTGTTTAGTGTATTATTGAAGTGCAAAGTTAAATGTGATCCAATTCAGAGTGCATGTTACCAAAGTTGCACTAGGATGTTATGGGAAAGTGCAATGTTCTAACAGGAAGGTAATAGACCCTAATGCTAGTTACATTCCGATTAGTTCAGACTTCTCTTTCCTGGCTGCTACCAGACTGATGTGCAACAAATATGACTTCTACTGGTAAATCTGAATGCACATGGGTCATCCAGATATGTAGGTGCTGATCCCTCATCTAAGTGGAAATTCAGGAGCTTATTACTTTCGTCAACCTAATTGCTCAATGTCCAAGAGAATATCTCTTAGTGTTAGAGAAGGTCTAAAATTCTTTTTTTTTTTTTTTAATAAATATTTTATTTATTTTCAATAAATCACATTACATCGTTAAACATTTCTAAATATTCAACAATACACAATTCCCTTATACCTCTAAAAAAAAGAGAACCCACCCCCTTGCCCCCCTCTGCTCCCCAATATTTTCGCTCTTATCTCCTCGCTCCACTTCTTAACTCTCCACTCTCAAGGCATCCTTCTCTTTCTTCCTTTCTTATCTCCTCCCTATCTTTCTTTAAATTCCTCTTTGAACTTATCCCATTTCTCCCACCTTTCTCTAAATCTCACCATTCTAACTTCTTCCTGATGGTAGAGTTCCTCCATCCTATATACATAGTCAACCCTACGTATCCAGTCTTTTTTTTTGGTATTTCCTGCTCTTTCCAAAATGTAGGTATTAACCCTTTAACCAAAATTTAGGTATTAACCGCTTTAGAGAAGGTCTAAAATTCTGTGCAGATATATTACCGCTACACTGGCACCTAATCTCTGCCTCAACAATAAGTCCTACCTTTGGTGGTAAGACTTTTATAAGCACCCTGTGAAAGTGATCTTACTGAATGGCAGGATCACTTCGGGAACTACAAATGATGATGTGTAACTGGGACAACTTTATGGCTATTTGTGCTACATTCAATTAAACTGTTCCTAATATAATGCTGCTTCAGATCTGATTCTGGATATAGTTGTAGCCAGGTCTGCAATCCTGACAGGAAAAGTATTAAAGGATTCTGTGTCTGGCAGCAGAAGAAGCTTTTACACAAACATTGCTACAGGAAGAGACTCTTTTTGTAGAGTCAGTGTTGATCCTGCCCTCTACCCAATGGGAAAGCACACGGGATGTGGACTGCAAGGAATGTGGGAGGTGTAGTTCTGCCAGACTGAGATGCACTTGGTGATCTGGAAGGAGGAGACTGCAGATCCCACAAGGCATTGCGGTAAATAAGAAAGGTTGCTTCTCCCAGGCTGAGAAGTGTGGAGGCTGTTCTGAGAGGACTGAGTGCACCTTTGCATGTTTGTAGACTGCTCACTGATGCACCTGAGAAGGAGACAGGTACAGTGACAGACATCTAAGGACTTTAGAGAAAGCCACAGATGTTGGTGGAGCCTTCTACCTGACCAAAGGGGAAGAACACTTGGGATACCGACCGCCTATGCTTCACACAGTAAACAAGGAGATCACCTGCTGACACAGGAGTTGGTGAGAGGCAACTGGCAACAACCACATTACACTTTGACCACAGAGGGACAGTGTTGTCTTCAAGTAACACAGAGTCGGTGCCTGCATGAGTTTGCGCAGTGCTTTACAAAATGAAGGCAGATATTACAGTTACAATACAGTTTGGTACAAAAGGAATCAGAGGGCCCTGCTCATTAGAGCTTATAATCTAAGATACAGTATATATACTATATATATATATATAGATATATATTACAGTATGGTCCTGTGTTATTGCTGTAGACTCATTGTATCTCTTATCTATCCACCATTGGGCTACTGCCTATACATCCGTATTAAATATTCCACACCCAGCCAGGTGTGTACGAGTGGGTGATGCTATTTGCAGAGTTGTGGACACAGGAACAGGGGCCTGTTACTTCCAGTGGCTCCTTCAGGGTGTGCACTACACAGTATTAATTGTACTATTCTATAAAATGATTTACTGTAGAACCCCGCTGCTGAAAATTTCATATATGGGTAAGAGCATGGCTACATTAGCTCTAACCTAATACTCAGACTGTGCCATCATATGCTGATTGCTGAATGCTAAATAAGCTGACTTGGTTCTCCATTTATCATTACCTAGCCAAAAAAGGCTGCCAAAAGGCTATCACCATCTGCAGCTGTCTGCTGAGCTGCCACTCTTGACTATACTATATCAAACTTTAAGTCACGTACTACCTGAAATTTTATGCAACCCAATACTTCCCACCCCAGGAGTACAACTGCCATAGTATTACTTTTTCTTCATTGAATATCACTGGTTGTTTGCTTTAAATCTGATTCCAGTTAACCAGGTTGATAAGGTGCATATGTTTTTAAATAATCTCTAATATAATTTGTACAGATAATAATAGTTATGCAACATGGATATTATAAATGGTGATGATTATACTACATGCTTATCTGTCTTACAACTAAGTTTACACTAAGGCTCCATTCACATCTGAGCAACTTCTTTTCGCGGGCACCCATGGAACATAAGTAAAGCATGTGTTGCACTTGCATTGCTATTCATTGTTCATGGCACCCCAAACACATCAAGCAGATGCGCAAACATGCCAAAATGTGTTGTTAAAAAACACATGAAGCTCAATGCCCAGAAAAATACAGAAGCTGTATTGACATGTTTGTCAGACATGGGGCAGCCCATTCAAATAAATGAGTTGCTATCTGTGTGTAGCATGAAAACGCATCAAAAAAGCATGAAAAGACACGTGTTCACAATACATTAGGTGCAAGCCTAAGTTCCAGGTTATGCAATACAACCACCTCCACAATGAGACTGTAAAACATATGCTTCCTTTAGTTCTTATTTTTGGTGCTGTCAGCGACCCGTCAGCTAAAAGAGCCAAAGCAAAAACTACAAGGTAAATAGTAGTTACTATAACTGATCCAACAGTTATCAGCTGCTTTTGGATACAGATATTTCTGATCTATATTCTTCATTTGAGGCAAGTGTAAATGTTTATCCCCTGTAAAAGGTGCCTTTGTAAAAGTCAAGATACAGTACGTTATTTTTATTGTATTGGAACTAAACTTGTGGGTAGACAACCTGATGTTAACCAACACTATAATGTGATTACTTGCTTGGATGTACAGTACCTCCATTGCTTTGGAAAAGGGAGGATGGCATGCTTAACCGCTTTGCGCCGATGTCACACAAATATGCGGCCTCACAGAACTGGGCTTTTTTCCATGGGGCCGCATATTTGCGTACCTGTCTTTTTGCTGGGAGCACGCTGGACAGCGCACTCGCAGCACAAAGACCAGGGTGTCACTGAGAGCCCTTTCTAACGATCGGGACCCTGGACTCCCGATTCCAGGTCACATGATTGCTGTGATAGACTCTGATTGGCTATCACAGTGATCAGTCACTGTACAGCCTGGCCCCCTTGTATTTTTTTCTCTCTATGAATGGAGGAGAGAGATACATTGTATCTCTCTAACTCCTGAGATAGAGGGGGAAAAAAAAGTTTGTTAAATATAAATAAATATTAAAAATATAAAAGAAAAAATAAAGAAAAAATACCTAGATCAAGGTTTGATCTAGTTCAGTGCTAGGGTAAGTGTTTGGGTCAAGGTTAAAAGGTCAGGGTCAAAGGTCAGGAATTTGTTTTATTTTTTTATTGGTATCGGTGTCAGTGTGTTTTAGGTAAGAAAAAAACAAAAAAAACAAAAAACAAAATTGTTTCTGGGCTGTACTACGGGAACAAACAAC